>NW_028277425.1:658969-988454 GCF_059751315.1 Micrasema longulum
ACCTCCTCAAGTAGTAATTTTTTAAATGAATACAGTTATTTATTGACGTTCTATAGGACTCCGGTAGCCTGTTGTACTCGCTACAAGCAAGGTATAGCAGAGACCTTAGACCATACCTTGTCGTGCGTGATCCAGGTTGACTGTGTGATTTACATTATTACCGTGCAAATTTACACAAACATTGTAAAAACAATGGATGAGAGGTCTGCTGTATTTTCGCTTTTGCATTTTATACTACAACATTATTAACACAATTCAAAAACATTGTAGTAGAACTTATATTTTCATATTTAAAAATTATATACGCTAGCAGGTAATAATAAAACAATATTTTCTTGTCCCAAAAATCTGACCTGACACCGGTTGATATAATTTTATAATTCAGTCCCTGTCCAGGCGGATAAATAATACAGTTCTGTTTGTAAAATAGAACCAGAAGTGTGATTCTGGACGATCTCGCATGTAATTATTTTGCATATTGTTTTGATTACCTGTATATTGTTTTAATATGTAAATAAATATTTTTGATTTATATATCGAAGAGTCCCGACTTAACACATAATTTTCTAACAAGTCGGGACATAAAAAACATATAATTGTGTCTATGTAAAATTGTGTATTTTGTGTATTAAAAAAAATAAAAAAATTAGTGCGTAAATTACGTGATATAAACGGGTTCTCTACCCCCGCGAGAGCGTTCAGAATACCATTGAAACCGCACACACTTACGCAAATCCAATTGAAAGGTCTTGTGACCTCTTTTGATATTCGCACATTGCAGAAACATTTTTTTAGCTTTAATGAAAGGATTATTTTTTCATAATTATCATTTGATTACAAAAGGTTCGCGTTTTCTTAGAATTAACATATACTGCTTTCAATTTTCAATGCCCTTTTCACCGTCAGTGCACCTCAGAATACCATATGATAAAAAATAAATGGTAATTCCTAATTTAGTTATAGCCGCGCTGCACCAATCTGTATTTTTTTGCGGTCACGTTGGCAGCAATGTTTTTGACAATCTGTCAAAGTTTGATGGCAATGGCAATGGTTCGGTTTTCAGTTTCAAATTTGTTGTGTGGCGATTTTAATGATAAAAAAGCGAAACAACGAGCGTGCCTCAAATTTTGTGTTGCTGATGAAATTTCGTGTGCCAAATCATTGAAAATGTTGAATAAAGCCTTTGGAAAATCGTGCGTGTCAAAAACACGGGCATACGAATAGTATAAGAGGTTTGAATACGTTCGTGAATGCTTAGATGATGATAAACATACTGGACGTCCAACAACGTCAGTAATCGAAGAAAACATCGAATCATCATAGCAAATCGTGTTGATAAATCGATGTGTACCAATCCGAGAGCTTGCTGTGTTATTGAGCATCTCATGAATTGGCAGATCATATTTTGATCGATGTTTTGGGCATGGGACGCGTCGCTGTCCGCCTCGTTCCAAGAACACTGAATTTTGTCCAAAAGCAGCGTCGAATTACTGTACGGATTTTACATCATAATAATACGCCATATCATACAGAGTTGATTGCTTCGGAGTTTTTGGCCAAAAATTCGATTAATAAATGTCATCAGCCAAGCACCGTATTCTCCAGACCGGGCCCAGTCTGACTTTTTTCTTGTCCCAAGACTAAAATTGCTATTAAAAATAAAGCGCATTGAGACGATTGATGCCATAAAAGAAAATTCGCTCCGAGAACTTAAAGCCATAGCATTGCTAGCCTATGAAAAATTCGAAGTATTCGTGTAACAGATGAAAGAAATACGCTGCATTTGGTTAACGTACGGCGTGTCCTATACACCACTGGTTGCAGAAAGGGGAAAGATGACGATATTTAACTGCGAAAATATGTTATATATGCGATATGTTTAAGTATTGTGCGAATTAATGGAATAAAATTACTTGTTATCATAAAATACGTTTTTTATTAATATTTTGAGTTACAGGTACAATCATAAAATATTTTTTATTTAATAGGATAAATGTCCTCTTTTTGCTTTCATAACAGCCTGTTTTGGCATGGAATCAATTAAACTTCAGCAATTTGCTTTTATTCTGTCATCTCGAAACCACATCTGAATAACAGCTTCTATTATCTTTATCTTGGTGGTGCAGTCCAATGTTTGTATCTTAGATTTACAAATCGCCCACAAATTTTCTATAGGGTTAAGGTCAGATAAATTTCCAGGCCAGTCTAAAAGAGTTATCTTTTTATCATTGAAATACTTATGCATAAACTTCAACGCGTGACAAGGCGCTGAGTCCTGTTGAAATACAGCCACACCATTAGGACAACATTTACTTAATTCTGTACTCAAGTGCTGCTCCAATAGAGCTTTATACTTTAGTCTATTCATCATTCCTTCTATTGGTATCAAAGATCCGGTCCCCATATACGAAAAGTAGCCCCAAAACATCTTCTTCACAGTATATTTCGCCGTTTGGTCAATATGAGCCACAATAAGTTTTTCATCCCCACCTTTTCTAACAAATTTAGTGCGATATCCCTGCACGAGAACGTGGGTCTCATTTGAAAACAGCACCTTCCTCCAGTCTTCTACAGTCCATTTGGTATATTTTCTAGCCCAAATGAGCATTTGCGTGCCATACGTGCCGTTGGGAGTTGTTTTTTCTGTGGTCGAATTTCTTTTCTTCCAGATTCAATGAGTCTTCGTACTGTTGAGTCATGTATCATTACCCTAGTGGCTGCCAAATCTCGTTGATGTTCGTAACTTGTTTTTCTGGCGTTTAACTTACTTTTTCTGATTAAAGATATTTTATCTCGGACACTAGTTTTCCGGTTTCCTCCACATTTTCCGATTCTCTTTGCTTCAACTGACCCTGTTTCTCTTTTCTGCTTAAAAATCTTGCTGACTGCTCCCTGACTCACAAAACAGTCATTTGCAATCTTCTTCTGAGTCATTGATGTGTGTTCACTTAGGCTTGTAATATTTGCCCTTTTCCTCGGGGTGATATCCATGATTTTAACCAACTCAAAAACACTGTTTGATATGCAAGCAATTTATAAAATTAGTTCTTTATTAAGAAAACGTAAAAAAACAACAGATAGTACACCTCCCAGTGGATTAATGAACATAATTTTTGGCGCTAAACAACTGTCAAATTGACATAAGAGTGTTGCCATACGGAAAAAATGTCAAAAATTACTCTTATTCCATTAATTCGCACAATACTGTATATATATACGTTATACGTGTATGTACGTGTATACATAATATGTATATATGTAATACTGCTATGTTTTTATCACGGAAGAAAGATTACATGCATATTCATATAAAGGAATTTTTATTTTGTTTTCTGCCTGTAAAGCTTTCTCTATTAAAATATTTTCGTGTCATTTGAGTCTTTGCAGTAAGTACCTAATGGTGCAGATCACGTTGCAGAAATTTATCTTTATCTTGAACAAATTATCTATAAGAGAAATTGCAGGTCTGACGATCAAACAAATACTTACGGCATTTTCTTACTGACAATAAGTTTATGCGGGTTGGGATTTAATTGACTTGAAGAAAAAAAAAATTTAAGTGAATTATGAACATTTAAGTTAATCAGCCGATTGTATATTTATAACAGTGTTCTACTACAAAATGAAATAATACAAGAACAATATATTTTTAAATATTACACAGTTGATTTAATACATTGTACTATTATATTATAACTAAACGATTTATTATACGATACTTTAATAAAAAATAAAGATAACGCAAATTAGACATAAGGAAAATCATAAATTATTGACTTGTTGGTATTGTTGCAATGTATATTAAATGCCCTAGAGCTCAGGGGTTCTCAACAATTAAAAATATATATATATATAAATTTAAAAAAGTGGATTTTGTTTTATTACAGAAGTTTACAAATTTGTCCCGCTAAACGGTTCAGCGGTTCCTAATTTTTTTTTAGCTATGGAACCCTATTTGATATTTTTTTCATCATCTTGAGAATAAAAAAAATATACAGGTGTTCTTGATACTCC
The DNA here is from genome assembly GCF_059751315.1 of Micrasema longulum. Lineage (NCBI taxonomy): Eukaryota > Metazoa > Arthropoda > Insecta > Trichoptera > Brachycentridae > Micrasema > Micrasema longulum. Next base: position 662,984 of record NW_028277425.1, read on the forward strand.
CGTCGGATCTTTATTTCGTGAATGCAAAATTAAATACGGTTCTCTCGTTATTGGGATTTGTTTAAATGAAAGAAAGAACGTTGTAATGAAATAAAGAAAATTTAGCCATACATAAAATTGATTCATCGAGATCATTTGTAAAAAGGATGATGTAACTTTTCGTTTGTAAGTAGAGTTACCTTGGTACTTGTTTAAGATTGAATCCCATAGCTTAAAATAATAAGTTTTAAAATTTAAAATATTTTTTGTAAATGTCAAACTTTGCTTTTTTTGCCAACAGCGGTGCTCTTAATGAAGGAATACGATTTTCACAAGTGTTTTGAATGTCAGTAATTATTATTTTAGTATTACAAAAAATCCATTAAAAACAAATACATGTGTAGAAACTAAAGGGAATTTAACGAAATAATCTGGTTAGGATCCACACAAATAAGTTTTCTGTATGAAAAATAGAATTAGTATACCATTTTTTTCCTTAACATGTTGAATTACTGACCGATCAATGTACTTAAAATTTTCGTACAAAGAGACACATTTTCGTGAATAAATATCGATTTTACTTTATCAAGTCCAGGCATTTACAGGTTTTTTGACATATCATTGGCCAATGTATGTATCGATTTTGGATTTGTTTTTGTTACAATGTTCCTAACTTAATAATTTTTAATTATAAATTTGATTTTTGTTTAATCTAAAAATTGTTTACACGTAAAATAAAATAAGGAATTATTGTTATTATTATAAGCAGAGCTCTTAATAATAATATGGCTTATTTTATTTATTTATTTATACTTTTACATTGTTTGTATTCTTTTTTTACACAGAGTAATGTTCCTTCACTGGGATGTCCCGTGCCGAGGGAAACACTTTACAAAATGTGAAACACGCCTAAGATTAGCTATTTAACAAAGTTTACTTAATAATATGGCTACATCCATAAATAAAAATGAAATTATATTGAATTTACCTATTGTATAAATATTTTCTTTTGTAAACTATGTATTTGGATTATATATTGGATTAAATAAATAAATAGATAAAATAATGTTACGCAGAATGTAAAGTGATTACTTAAACCAGCCAGTGATAGTTGATAAATCCTGTAGATCGGTGTTTTTTTTTATCCTTTTTGAATGTGCCAGATTTCTATCGCTATCCCTCTTTCCCCTCAGGATACCAGTTTTTCATCTCTTATTTTTTTTTTTGTTTTTTATTTTAATATTTGGACCCCTTTATTAAGTAGCCTAACGTGTCATGTACAAGGATAAGGTACTCGTTATTGTTTGCCTTGGAAACGGGATGTTCGATTTGGTTTATAACCTTTATGTGTCCAATCACCATTGTTTCAAAGTCCAAGAACAATAGCGCGTGATAACTACTTTAAACGACAGTGTGGATATCTGTTAAAGGTATCCCATCTTTCCTGCATTCTGCTTTAAGATTATGGCGTTGTAAACTGAAAAATGGGCACTGAAATAACAGATGTTCGATACTCTGTGAAAAAATATCATCGCATGGACAATAGTCATCATTCCTTCATTTAAACCTATATAGGTAACCTGTCGTGGCTCCGTGTCCAGGAAAAATTTGGGTCGTTTCGAATGGACTTTGGTGATGACGACGGAAGTTTCCCAACGCTGCTGCGTATTTTGTTTTATACAGCGTTTAGCAAAGCTAAGAGGAAATTCTGAGAAAAAGAGTACCGTTATTTTACAAGTTGCGGCTCTTGCTAGTACATCTGCTCTCTCATTTCCTACGATACCAGCATGTCCTCTTATCCAACATATTTGAATAATCATCCCTCTGATTTTTAGATGCTTAATTTTACTCTGAATATCTAAAGTTAATGGATTTACCGACCGAGTATCAGTTATAGCTTGAACACCCGATCGACAATCTGATAATATTTTCGCAATAACCCACCTCTTTGGTAGTTTTTTTAATAACCATTCGAGAGCTTCTCGTATTGCGAGTAGTTCAGCCTGAAAAACTGAGCAGAAATCATCTAATTTAAATGTTCTGCCTGGTAATTATTTATCAACCTCAATAGGAACGAATGCCGCTCCCACTTTGCCGTCGAGCAGGCTACCATCCGTAAAGAATCTTATATCATTGGGAGCATAAGGAGGTATATCTTGGTCAAGTAAAATAACACTTTCGGGAATTTTTGCACACTGGTGAGGTAAATCAAAATAGTTTGTAGTTCCTTGATACTTGCGATCATCTGGAATGGAATACAGCTTAACAAATTTCTTAACATTATAAATCTCCTTTCTTTCTTGAATTTTAAGGTCTAACGGTGTAAACCCTGTTAGGGCTTGAGCTGAGATGAGTGAAATTATCCGGTATCCTATACCAGATCTTATGGCAAATTGTCTTTGTAAGCTGTCTTTCTACTTTTGCCTTGCTTGTGCCCGTGACTCACAGGTTGATAAACATTGCTGTAGATGCTTAAAATTTCATATTTCCCGAATATCCCACACCACGCTCAAGACGTTGTCCCTTTTTTGGTGTGGTATTTCTTTTCGCTTTTATTTTTTTCTTTTTGCTTTAATATGTATTACTTAAATAAAAATGTATCTATTTATAAAACATTTCAAACAAATAAAAAACAAAAGAAAATCTACGTTAAGCTATTGAGAATAATTACGATAAAAACTTCCTATTCCAAAATAATAATTGATAGATGTTAATATATCAATTATTATAGGTATATCAATTTGAATTCATTTAGGCATTACAGTCGATACTACTATACTTAGATAGAATCATGTTAACATATCGATATTTGATTTTTTTTATTTGTTTTCGTTGTTATTTTTAAAAAAACACATCCACATGGCCAAGTATGGTTTCGATTTGTTGATCATCTAATTCAAAACCCTATTGCCACCCACGGGGTAGTAAAAATTCTAACGGTCATGTTTTTTTGTTGCAGATATTTGCAATGGCGGAATCTAATATGGCGGACGATGAACCTAACGCGAAGGTCATTATCACCACTACCGTATCTCCCGTGACCCAGGTCATAGTAAAGGCCGTTGCGGTTGTAGAGCATCAGCAACTCGACTCAAATATCCCAAGCACTGAGCTCAGGTCTGTGATAACGCAGCCCCCGGCCAACCAACCGGTCATAGTCCAGAACAAAAGCTCCATAATAGTACAAAACTACATCAGGAGCGGTGTCATCAGGTCTTTGAAATCAGAACAGAACAGGGAATATAAGTCTGAATCCAGCCCAGTGCACATATCGAAAGACACCGATGTCAGTAATGATAGTTCGTCTCTAGTAACGACTGGTAGTGATAATTCTATGGACTCCGTTATTATGGCAAAAACTGATAAGTCTGAAAAAGCGAATCCCTGGGCTCAGGTTTCAGATTCTAAGAGTGAAGATAGTTCTTCCAACAAAGACTTGAAATCGGATTCAGGGTCTCCGAATTCGAGCTTGTGTCTAAGGTAAGATATTGTTTATTATTATTTACAAACATAGGTCTTTATGGCGAAACGTGATTCATTCATAATCAAAAGATTAATTTTGATATAGTGTTTCAATTTAAACAAAATATTTTTGTACATTACCTACAGTCATAACTCGTAACGGATACTGCCGACAATGTTTTGTTTTGTATTTTTTTTGCACTACATCAAGCCAAGACAAAGTAGTTTCTGTACTTGAAAAAATCATATATATATATTTGTATGTTTTTAATTTTGTACTATGTTATTTTTATATTTCTATTACCCATTGTAAGAATAAAGCTGCACCAAATTAAAATAAAAGCCAATTTTGTCGGCGCTTAAAACAATAAAATAAAAAAAGCAATATTTATAAAATTAACATATTACAACAGATATGAAGAACATTAGAAAAAACACAGCTCCTCGGGGAGTTGAATCCAGTCCTTGTTTGCAAACATTTGGACAAATTGAAAATATTGTTGATATTTATAATAATAAAATTTAATTGTGACCTAAACGGGAATCGAATTTGGAACCCGGAACATCCTAGATATTACACGTAGGCATCCAGCTGTTTATTGAGTTTGTGAATGTCTTTACTAGACTTGTAATTTGTAATACTGTTAAATTAAAAATAATTGACATATGAGCTAAAACGGGGTTTGCACCCCTAACTGCTGACCCGCTAGTTCGCGACACCACTGACCGACAAATGACAAGAAAGGGGACGTAATATTGATTGATTTTTGTTATTATTATTTACTATAACCTGAAATATTTTCGCACAAAATTTTTAAATATACAGTAATGCGTGTAGATTTTAAATTTATTTGCAAACATTGTAATTTATAAATCCAATAGATATGCATATTATGCAAAATATGTTTACTGGTCTAATGTGATATATTTTCTTTGCATAAGAGCTAACATAGCAAATTCCTTTGATAATTATCATGAATTTCATAATGTGCCTACAACAAAACACGGGTTTTTATTTTATTTTTTGTCAAGTTAGTAAAAAAAAAACTAAAACAAGCCGTTCTTAGACACTACGCGTGCATATTTATTTCGTCAATTAAACTACCTACCTATTGTACTCAATGTATGGAAGAGAAGTATGGAATTGGAAAAACAAGAATTAAAGTAGGCTAAATGCTGTCGAAATGTAAATAGGCGAATATTTGGTAAAACTGCGATAGGTGCACAAATTTCAAGAGCTGTATAGTATGCAAAGCCGCTACAAGCACTATCATATAATGTACAATACAAAATTTAAAAATATAGATTACATAAACATCACTCTGTCAGATTTAAAATTTACACTAAAAATGCATTATGTAACTTAGTAGACATTATAATAATAAATATGTACATCTCCCCTCCCCTCCCCGCCTTATCCTCTTTTCAAGCATTTTTGTCCTTATCCCGCCCAATTTACAGTAACTTAATGTTCTTAAAATAAATATTTGAAAAATCTTTGATTATTGAGTACATGAAAATAACATTTTTATATGTATAAATTGTATGTATTTATTTGATATGTAATATATTTTCTTTACTAACTTTGTATACTATGTGGAAATCTATTATTAGTTCTGAGTTTATACACTATATCTGTTTGTTTACTAAAAATATGTATGTAGAACAGTTGATTTCCCAAATAAAATAAAATAAAATAATGTGGCCAAATTACAAAGACAAACTTAATTTACTCTGTACATATAACGATTTTTTTTTGTTTAATACGCTTAAGTTCATTTACAAATTATTACCCAAGTGAAACGTTTTGTTAAAATAACAACAGTTACAATGAAATAAAATGCAAATCTATATATAAAAATAAGTTTATAATAGTTTGTCCTTTATAGATTCGATAACTACCAGACCGATTTACATGTGGTTTTTTGCAAAATAATCCAATTCACGTGACTTAGGTTTGCAAATAATAATATCTTCGACATGTTCATCGGAAAATAAGTTAGGAGTGAATATGTGTTTTTCATCGAACCTTCAGGGTTGCATTCAAATGAATTGCATATTCCAAAAAAATTTGAGAATGTTTTTTTTTTTTTGTATATTAAAAAAGTTTGTATTTTAACGTTAACGAACATAAATTATTAATTTATTAATTTCCTTACGATTTCTGAATTTCTACATAAGAATTTATTTTCAATGGAATTTTTAGCAATGCTTATAAAATGTTAACCGACATTCGAGACATTTTTGAAAAGCGGATTCTTACACAGAATACACCACTGCCGGTAAGTTGCGTAGAGTTTGACATTGGTAAAAAAAATATTTATTCAAAAATAATTTTATCTCATGTTTTGGAATTCAATCATAAACAAGTACCTATATATCAATGAAAAGTATTTTTCCTTTTATCCGAAAAGTTTTTGCACGCTTTAACGATACAGTCATTTTTCTTTTATTATTATTTATTTATTTACTTATTGATGGACTTATACAGTCCGTTCCAACAATGGTAAACACATTTTCTTACTAAATACAGGTACAAATGAAATAAAATACAACTAAATAAAATCAAAGCTCGGGCAAAAAAAAAAACTATCTGAAGACAAAATCTAGTCTATAATAGTTCTTTCTTTTCTTTTGGTTTCGAATTAAATATCAAGGTCACGTCAAAATCCTGCTGGCGATTAAATCGTGTAGGGCATGAGTTGAGTGTCATAATTTTAGAAGGCTCAGGGTAAAACGCGGTCTGACTTTTCTTCATTAACACGTATTCCCGTATTTTCTCCATGTATTATGTCACTAAAGTAGTGATTTTTGCATGATTTTAATTTGAGCATGACAAGGGCTTTTAGCCAATCACATGAGATAAAACGAAAAACTAACCCTTATAAGGAATATATAAATAGCTCAAAAAAGGCAAAAATAAATAACGTATGTCCTTATTTACGAAAAAACGTTTGCTGAACCAGCTTTTAGCAGGCAAGCCAACGTTCGGGAATATTAATAATTTTTAGTTTTGGGATTCAATCATTTTTTAGTTTTGGGATTCAATCATAAACAAGTAACTAGGTACCTACATATTGATAAAAAGTATTTTGTCTTTTATCCGAACAGTTTTTGCACACTTTTACGACACAATCAGGCATTTTAATCAATTATAGTTAATTAATTAAAGAATGACTAAATTCGCTTTTGGCATGGGTTATGTGTCATAATTTTAAAGGGCTCAGGGTGTATCGCACTCTGACTTTTCTTTGCTAACACGTATTGCCGTATTTTCTTCCTAGATTATGGCACTAGGGCAGTGATTTTTGCACAATTTTGATTTGAGCACGACGAGGACTCCTAGCCAATCACATGAGGAAACAAGGCAAAAAACTTACCCTTATTCCGTATATATAAATAGCTCAAAAAAGTCGGAAAAACGTTTGTTCAACCAGTTAAGCAGGCAAGCCAACGTTCCGGCAGAATAACGTCTGTCGGGTCCGCCAGTATGTTAAAAAAAAATTAGGTCCTGTATGTTTGAGGCTGCAAATCTCGGAAGTAATCAATGGATTGACTCAAAATTTTAACAGAACATTACATTTTAGCAGAAGAGCATTTCTATATTTTTTATTCGGAAGTTTCAACAGAAACGGAACATTCTATACGTATTTAATTAACTCGTAAGTTGTCATAGTTAGTAAGTACTGAATGAAAATTCTACACAGTGATTGGTTTGCCTGATATTACCTTGGAATAAGTTTTCCTTGATAAGTAGGTACCTAGGTACTTCTTAATGATTGAATTCCAAAACTAAAAGTTGTCAATATTAAAAAAATATTTAATTTAAGTAGGTACTTGTTTATGGTTGAATTCCAAAACATAAAATAAATCTTTTTTCGAATATAGCATTCTTTTTGCAAACGTCAAACTCCGGTCGTCTCACCAACAAAGGGATGTTCTTATGCAGAAATACGATTTATTTTAATGTATTGAATTTAATATTATTTTAGTGTTACCAAAAATCCAATAAAAATAAATAAATGGGTAGAAATTATAAGGAATTTAAGGAAAGATTCTGATTAAGATCAACAAAAAACTAATGCTGTTTGTAAACATTCAAAAACAAACTTTTTTACACACAAAAAAACCACATCTATGCAACCCTGGTAGATCGATGAATAAAACATTTATGCTCCTTACTTCTTTTTTACATATTCGATTGAAGATTTTAATATCTACGAACACGCACAGCTCAAAGATCTATATTTCTCTGAAAACCGAACGTAAATCGGTTAAGCCGTTTAGGAGGAGTACGGTGACATCACACGTACAGAGGAATTATATATATAAAGATAGCCAAAGTAACTTTCTTTTCTCATATTCTACAGCATAGGCACAGCAACGCTAAAGATATTCAATTAAACAATGTGTTTTCTCGATAAATGCATAGTTGCGAGACTATTTTTAATATCAGACAAAGCCTCAGCGAAGCGTGGCCGGGTTCAGCTAGTAAAATATAAAAATAATAGAGACATAATTTGTTGTAAAAAGAGTCTACAAACATTTTCCCTGAGATTAATATTAACCCACTATACCTATACATACATTTAATATCCTAGCAAAATTGAGGTATTTACTCATATTTCGTATAAATAATAAGTCTTATGCCTCAAGAACATCGTAATAACGTACACTGGTAGATCAGTCTTCCACCCAGCTTTTTCAAATCAATAGGTTAATTATATAAAAAAAATAACATGTTTAATTAGGTTAGCAAGACGTAAATCAACACAAAATATGTGTTCCAAGGGTTAAGTTACAAAATGAAATGAACAATTATACAATTTGAATTATGTGAATAAAAACAAAAAAAAACTTTTTAATAATACATGAATAATAAAGAATAATTATTTCAAAACATAATATAATACAGGATGGAGCGGCGCCGACTGAAAAATTTTGAGAGGCTATAAATAAATAACGGTACAACTTAGAGAAAAGCTGGTCATTTTATAGGTAATCCCATTTTTTACATAATATTTCAAAAATTATACTAACGAGATGGCGGCTGCCAGCAGCAAAACATTGGTGAAGGCGATTTCTGAAGTTTTCTCATGATTTTTGGCGCTTTTTAATAGGTATGGTCGCAATTTCAATGGAGTGGTCTTTTGTGGAGTTGCTGTGGGTTAATTACAGCCAAATATTGAAAATTTTGTTCATTATTGAAACAAATCGACAGCTCACGAGAGATGAAAATGGGTCCCGTCACTACAGAAAAAAGTTGCTCCCGGAGAGATTTCCTGAAAGCGATTTTAGTGGTTTGCGTAGTCAATAACACTCAATTTTTGAACAAGCATTAGTTTGTAGGAATGAAACGTCAAATCTTCATGAAAAATACATATCTCCTCATATCAGCAGCGTATAACTGTATTATGAAACATAGTATTTAATCCCGACGGCGGATTTATTTTCCTTTTCAAACACTAATTTAACAATTCGTAACAATAATAACTACATGCTACGGGTACCTATATATGCATTCGTTTGTGAATTTTCCTACACCTAATTAGTATTTATTTTTATTTATATTCTTTATTAAGGTATATTAATAAATAAAAGAACATGAAACAAACGAACCACATATGTAAACAAAATTGTACATAATAAATAATAAGGGCTAGATTACTTACCGTCCATGCGCTCTGTAGCTGCAAGACGTGCTGGGATATTTATTTATTGTACAGCGCCCCTGAGGCGATTTTCACAAAAATGGCGCTGTATAAATTATCCAACCAAATCAAATCATCATCATCATTCACTTTCCGCACCTAATTGTATGGTAGGGCACTGCATTGGTACACCAATCGCAGCGTATCTTGATAATTTTTTTATTGTTACATGAAGGTAAGGTGATCTATCTTGCGCTTCAGTTACCAGTCCAGGAATATTCTGGTGTGAAAACATCATTTTAAGTAAATATTTCATATCAACCATGTCGGGAATCGAATCCGAGACCTCTCGCATGGTAGGTAAACGCGCTGACCATTACACCACGAGGCCGACGACCATCAAAAATGATTAAAATATTTTTTCATTACTTTTTGTATTTTTCAAAGATACTAAATTTGAATTTTAAAGTCACAAGAATGGCAGTAGGATCGCGATTGGTCAAAATTTAAGGCAGGCGCATTAAAAAGCTATTTGCAAAATATGTAACCGTATTTTTTTTATATCGTGGACCATGTTTACCGGTACGAATATAAGCCACACGTAAGTAAGTAAAACAACTTGTTGATTCATCGATGCGTCTTCTTGATAATTGTGTTAGTATTTCCAAAAATGATATTTACTTTGGCCGTAAGAGAGTTTCTTTGATTTTTCGTGACAACGGTTTTTTTGTTGATAATAGTTGCAAAATAAAATGTTGTCTTAAACGTTGGCCAGGCGAGGAGAGGGGTGCCGAAGGCGCGCGCCTTTTCCCGCTGGGCCAGTCAGTTCAGCGTTCAGCCTACCTTAGTCATTTCAGTCGTCAGTCGTCAGTCGCTCAGCGCCGAGTTACCGCGACGTCCGCGCGCAAACCGTCCCATTCATAGCCGGGTTTCTCACGTCACTACAGTACTTCTACTGAACAAATTTATTAAAGTTTGAATAATAACAATAAAAACATTTATCATATATAAAATACTCCCATAGTTTCTCACTACCAAAGTTTTCAACTAATTTCCTGTGCATAAGATTTATCGAAATATTAAAAACTTGTTCCATTGTTTGACGTTTAACGCGGCGCCGACGTAAGTGAAAAAACTATTTTTATTTTTCTTAATAAGTGTTCGATGTGAAAAAAGGATACAACCAAAATGTTAGTGTTTCACGTGTGACGTAAGTAGTGATATTATGCTGAATTTACAAACTTTACCAAAGTAATAACATTCCTAAAACTCTTGATCTCAGGTTATCTAAAACCTAATTTGTACAACAATATTATTTCATACTTGCAAAGAGACAAATACATTATTGAAAATATTCTACTTGCTTCTCTCTTTCACGTAGATGTAATATGATGTATACAATTAAATACGTATTTTTAGAATAATTCTTAATTGCATTTTAACTGTAAAAATAGTTTATCAAAACCCAGCAAAATGATGAATGAAGAGCTTTTGGGAGCTAGTGAAACGCAGTTAAATAATGCAAGTAGCGATCCCAGTGGTAGTTCCATGCCTAAAAACGATATTTTACCATCGGACAGCAATCATTTGAACCTCGAACAAAATCGTCCTGATGATTCTCTTCAAAAATTGATTGATGATACTTTTGGACATCTCTCGCGTTCTACAATGTCAACATCTATATCTGTTCATAATACTCCCGGTTTTCCGGCACCCAGTCATACCTTTACCAACGCTCCATATTGTGCTGATTATTATGACACTCCAATGCATTCCTTTATGGAACAGTACCCTGAGTCAATTGGAAGCAACTTTGGAAGAGAGAATATAATTTCGAATGATTGGAACACTTACACCTCACCGAACATCGAATACGCAATCATGCCGGAATCTGAGATACTATGTGATCATAATATAAATCATGAAGAAAACCCACAATTTGATGCAACGAAGCCAGCGTACAACGCTAATTTTTTACTGGATTTTTGCACAGCACAACCAGAACGCGTATTGACTATGGATGAAATGATGCAATACATCGAGGAGAATGCTATGGCGCCCATCGGCAATTCCAATTTTACGCCATCGCACAAAGCGACACCTCTACAAGTCAATTCGACTACGTTAGAAATGCTTCCAAACTTTATGACCAATCACGAATACAATGCTCAAAATACCAGTCAATGGGAAAACATTGATACTCAGGTAGCTACAGATAATGTGCAAGCGACAAATTGTAATATGCTATCAACAAATGATTATATGCCAGCATCAAATGATTATATGCCAGCATCAAATGATTATATGCCAGCATCAAATGATTATATGCCAGCATCAAATAATTATATGCCAGCATCAAATAATTATATGCACACAATGAAATATAATATGGGCACTGACACGAAATCTAATGATGGCTCGAATTTGCCGATCCATAAGAAACCAAGCAGGCGTCGTGCAGATGAGATACGTAGTAACACTCCTATCAAACAGAAAACGATAGTTGACGAGGTTAAAACACAAAAAAGCCGGCGGATTGAATCTACAGGAGCCTGCAAATTAAGGTCAGTTTACATATTCGACATGTTCGTTTTTCTTTAAGGTTTAATTTCAGGGTGGTTTATACGTTTAGTAGTTGACTCCATTATAATTCTTATCATCAGTTCGAAAAGCCAAAATCTCCCTGGTTGATGTATAGTCGGTCCAATAAAGACTTAAGGATTGACCTATATTATCATCCACAATTTTGTTAGTATTTCATAAAATTGCCATATTGTTTAGAAACATAAATTAATATATTTTAATTTTTTTAATGAAAACTATTTTATTTATTTATTCATATGGTGTGATGACCAGCGCGTCTGCCTACTATGCAAGAGGCCTCGGGTTTGATTCCGGGATTGAAAAAAGGGTGTTTTCACACGGGAATATTTCATAGTACCTGGACTGGTACCTGAAACGTAAGACTGATCATCTTACCTTCATGTAACAAAAAAAGATCAAGATACGCTGTGATTGGTGTACCAATGCAGTGCCATATGCACCATCAGGTGCGGAAAGGGTATGATGATGATGCTAAAGATACATATTACGAAAAATAATAACGTATCCCTAACTCTATGAGGCCGAGAGCCCTGTGTCGAATTGGGATACAGCATAGTGGAAAGTGGAAGCATGCGTATTATTCAAGAATACCAAGAATGAAAATTATTACATATACATGAATTTTAATAATCACCTGGACAACACGCTTAATAATATTGAAATCTATGCAATGTCTCGCAGCAGTCTCCTGCAATGGTCTCTTCCCTTAGACAAAATCCAAACATGTTCACTTTTTCTAAAAAAGGCTTTCGTTTTGGAGAACTTAATATGTACATCCAAGACTTTGAACACTCTTGGGGCCACAAAAGAATATATTGAGCAATGTTTGAGTATGTCCAAACGCTCGCAGACTGGCTGGACTTCCTCCGTAGGGAGTCTCCCTTCTCAAAAATGTTTTCCCCCTCTGTTGAAATAAATTTGAATATATTGAGTGTTATATATTGAATTGCTCGAAATATTGTCCCATATATTAATATCTGCACAGTTAATGGTAGGCGATTGATGTCTTTGCGGTAAACGTCCCGTGGGCGGAAGGCGACAAATGCTATCAAAACATTTTTCACAAAATTTTCGGAGTAATTTTTTTTCCTTGTAAAAAAATCCAAATTTCGAAAAAATAAACGGTGATCAGTTTAAGGTCCAGCTTTTAACTTCAGCTTTTGCAGCTTAAGCTAGGGTTTCCTAGGACAGCGGTGCCCGTATTTTAACGGCCGTAGTGAACGGTGATGCAGTGGACAGCCGTCGTAAAGGTGATTAGAGAGTGGTTTCCTAGGAAAACGGTGTTAAATGGTGTTGATAACACCGTTTTCCTAGAAAACCACACTCTAGTCACCTTTACGACGGTTGTCCACTGCATCACCGTTCACTACGGCCGTTAAAATACGGGCACCGCTGTCCTAGGAAACCCTAGCTTTAGAGACCGCCTGCCGTGAAATGTACAGCCTGGCGTCGTGAAGCAGCAGCGGCGAAGAGCGACTGACCAGGCTCGGATGTTTTACTGTGAGCTTTTCCACGTTGTCTGTAATTCTTAACAATATACGTCTACAATTTAATTTAAGCCAGATCATATGAAGCTGTAGCTGATTATGCCGACACAAGACAACCACACCGTTACCTCAAGATAATTTCGGGTGATCTTTCGTTTTATTGACCCCCCCTTTTTTTTTTTTAATAGAAAAGAAATATTTGCGTTCTTATGTTTTATTAATATTTATTTTATTATTTTATTTATTTTGTTTGGGAAATCAACAGTTCTACATACATATTTATAGTGAACAAACGGATATAGTGTATAAACTCAGAACTAAACTATTTACCCAAATATTTCATTTTGAGGGCCATTTTCAACGAGTTGTAAATAACTCACTATTAGAAAATGGGAATCGAGTTGGGGTAGAGTGAGATTCGAACTACAGACCTTTGGTCCTTGAGTCCGAGACACTAGCTACAGGACCGCAACCCGATCTAAATTTTATTTAATGTATTTTTTTTGCATTTTGTAATAGGTATACATAAGTTACGTATACAAAAACAACTGTTACATTAACACCAAATATCCCACAAAGGCATGGCCTGTGTGTGTATACATTTTATTTTTAATTGAAAAAAAAGTCTACTGGAAGAATACGATAGATATCTGTATTCTTCTGTTAAGTGTATTCTTCTTTATCCAACCACTGCGATAACCGTTTACAGTAGTTGTCTTACAATAAACTCGTACATTTCTCATCGCAAGTTTGAACCGGGTTGTGGTCCCGTGGTAGTATTGTGGACTCACGGGCCAAAGGTCCGAGGCTCAAATCCCACTCTACCACAACTCGATTTCCATTTTCCCAGCACAAGTTATTTACGACTTTAAGGAAATGGTCTGAAAATTTAAATATTTGAGTAAATAATAAGAACTCAAGTTTTTCTCTTTTTAAAAAGAAAAAAAAGTAACGACCCGACTCTGAATTATTTTTTTTTTTATTTAAAAAAAAAATATTCATTAATTTTTGTTTTTTTTTTTACAATATACAAAAGAGGTAAAACAGAGTATTAAAAAAATAAAGGACAATCAAATGCATCTTAACAGTTTACTGTTTACTATTTTAAATAGTAAACAAAAATCCCAGAAAGGCATGGCCTTCCCAAATTCCTTCAGCAAAGCAACTCGGGCATTGTCGCGAGCTTGCCGCTGGTTTACATTTCGCTCATATGTACCCACTCTCAAGTTTTTTTGCTTTGCCGACTTTACTTAACTGATTTTATACTGTTTTGTCCCTTACGTTGAAAGGTGCTGCCAGCTCAGTCGTAGTTTGAGAGGAGCCCACTTCCACTATCGCTGTCAATTCTCCATCTTCAACTTTTGTCTCGGCCTTCCACTGGGTTCATTGTTGAGGTCGGAATTTCCCGAACGGAACGGAAGCGATCAAACCAAAAACTTGCATAGAGTTCGCTTGCGGTGATTAGCTCGTACACATCATTGATGATGCGTGCCGTCTGCGCCGCGTAAGTTCCGCGACGGAACTCGTAAAAAAAAAAACTATTCAACCATCCTTAAATTCATAAAAAAATATCGAAGTTATATCAGTTATGTACCGATAAACTGCAAACCCAAATGCAACGTTTAATTAGATATAATATTTTGAAATATTTTGAATCACGAAAAAACGTCGTGAAATATTTTAACACAGCTTACACTGACATAAAAACAAACACGGACTCTCACTCCGCATTGAACATAGAAGTACCTAGTAATGCTGGATATTTCCTTGAAAGATAAGTAAACCAAAATGGACAAGGTCAAAACGAAGGCTTTTTTAAAAAAATATATGTTTTTTTTATTTTAAAGCGAGCATGCGATGAGAGGTGGAATTAGATAGTTTTTCTGATTTTCCCGTCTAGACATGCGAAGCGCAAGTTGGTTACCTACATTCTTTGTTTTTAAAAAAAAAGTTTTTTTATGTTCTTTTGGTTTGCACAAATATTTCCGTTCTGAGGTTCATCTAGGTTATTGTTAAATAATTTACCAACAAAGCTTTTCGAAATTATGTTACGTAAAGACTTTTTTACTCACGTCATGTTGCACTTTTTATTTGTGCAAATGGGTGCATACAACACTAATTAAAAAGTCTTATTTTGGTGTTTTTTATGTAGCAAGACCGGTTGTTATTTTTTCAGCTCATTTCACATATTCACTTTCAATAATCTGTTACATTAGTTCTTATAATTTGATAGAAGAATGTGGCAACTATCACGTGAATATATTTACTATCAACGTAACAATGTTTTTTCCCCATGATCAAAAGTGGTCATAAGAAATCATCTAATGCTGTATATTTATTTTGTTTAAAAATTTTATGAAATCGTTTTATTTTATTTATCTGTTTTTTTTAATTTTCAATTAAATTGTAACATTGGTATCATGGTGAGTTTCACCTAGTTTGAATATAAACGGGGTGGACGCACCGATTTTTGGTACCACAATGATTCGAAATTTTTAACTTCAATTTCTAATTTCAAATTCTTGATTTCTAACGAACGTTAACTTATCTGCATCCTGCATGTTAAAATGTTTCATTGAAATCCATGCAATTCTTATCGTAGACTCAGCGCTCCTCAGTCATCACAGGAATAATTATTATAACCCCCAGAATCTACCCAGAAAGATTACGATTCTATATGTAATTAATAAAACACTTTGCTCTTAGACCACTTAAGTTTATTTTAAAGCACTACTCGTTTCGAAAATCTCAGATCCTTTCATCTACAGGTGTTATTATAAACTTTTATACTCTTACATTTTTACTAGAACTAGGAAATGTAACTATCAAACCTTAAATTTCTTTCCCCATATGAATATCATTTATAATTTTTGAATGACTCAATAATACTTTGTACGATACATATACATTTTTTAAAATAGCACCGTTTACTATGGTTGTTCTTTTTACTTCATACCTTACTGGTTTTTATAAAAATATTACGTTTTTTGCTATGCACATATATTTTTTTTTACTATGCATTTTATTTTTACTACTTATTTCACTGGGTTTTTAAAAATATTTTTTTTTACTATGCATTTTATTTTTACTACTTATTTCACCGGGTTTTTAAAAATATATTTTTTACTATGTTTATGCTACATTTATTGCTTTGTTTTTTGGCCATGTATTTTACTATGTTTTTCATCACTTTTTTAACTTTATTTATTATTTTTATGTATTGATTACTGTTTTTTTTTGACAAGCTTAGAACGGAATAAATAACCTTAGTTAGATAATCAAATCAACCCTGAATACATGTATAATTTTATGTATGGAATATCCCCAATAAATAAAATAAAAAAAATAAAAAAATACTTACTAAACATATCGATGGCTCAGATCCATGCAAAGCAGAGATAACTAGAAATGACTGTTTTGAGTTATGGCTGACCAATGTTTTGACAGATCTAAACTGATTTGCAACAAATAATTATTTATATCACCTTAAATGAAGTATATGATAAAAAATAAACGGGTATTTGGCAAAAAAACGCAAAATTAAAATTTCTAATTTAATTTCTTTATTATCCCGTTCAAAATACTCGCCATCTGCGACGATACATTGATGCCAACGATTAATCCAATTGTCCACGCACTTAGTATAGGCCTGCAAAGGTATGATCTTCAGCTCTCGCAGCGAATTAATGGCATCAATCGTTTCAAAGCGCGTTTCTCAATGGCAATTTTAGTCTTGGGAAAGAAAAAAGTAAGACGGGGCGTGGTCTGGAGAATACGGTGCTTAGCTGATAACATTAGTCGAATTTTTGGCCAAAAACTCCGAAACAATCAACGCTGTATGGGATGGCGCACCATCCACGAATCGTCCTTCCACATATCAGGCCCTTTCTTACAAATCGCTTCACGCAGGCGGCGCAAAACGTCTAAATAGTATTCTTTATTGACCGTATGGCAGGAATTCGCAGTGCACTTCACCATGAATATCGAAGAATACAGTCAACAAATCTTTAATTTTCGAACAAGTTTAACGAGTTTTTTTCAGTTTTGCCTCATTTGTGAAGCACCTTTCGGAAGATGGTTGTTTGGTTGGCACATCAAACTCGTAAACCCACGTCTGGTCATCAGTTATTATGCATTTGATTAACGTGGGGTCGCTATCTATCTTTATCCACAGTAATTTGATGCTGCTTTTGGACAAAATTCAGTGTTTTTGGGACGAGGCGGGCAGCGACGCGTTTCATGCCCAAAACATCTGTCAAAACATGATCTGCCGATTCATATGAGATGCTCAATAACACAGCAAGATCTCGGATTGTACACATCGATTTTCCAACACGATTTGCTTTGCCTATTCGATGTTTTCTTCGGTAACTGACATTTTTGTTCGTCCAGTATGTTTATCATCATCTAAGCATTCACGACCGTCTTTGAACCTTTTATACTGATGGTGATAAAAGCTAAGCACAAACTACGGAATTCTGGAATAACTAGACGCGAAACCATTACGCTTCCCGCATATTTAAAAGCAAAAGAAAATTATAAGAAAGCTATTGCTGATGCCAAGATAGAATCGTGGAAAAAATATTGCTCAATACAAAACAAGGAAACAGCTTGGTCTGCTATATACAGGGTCCTAGCAAAGAATGACAACAAGAATCCTCCAATGTCTCTTAAAAATGGAGACACAGTTTTCAAAACTGCTGAAGACTCTGTGCAGGGTCTTTTGGAACACTTTTTTCCAGACGATGACGCCACCTCAGAATTAGTGCTGCACTCTGAAATAAGAAACGAAGCTCAACTTTCATCTATTGAACCAGACGACCCACTATTTACCAAACAAGAAATAGTTAATATACTACGGAATATGAGCCCCAAAAAAGCACCGGGCAATGACTACTTTACATTAGATATATGCACTAAGGTCACAGAACTATTTGAAAATGAAGTTTTAGAAATGTACAACGCATGTTTACGACTTCATTGCTTTCCTATCTGTTGGAAGTGCTCTAATGTTATTGCTATACCAAAACCTGGCAAAGTCGAGAAAAACGATGTTAAATCATATAGACCTATTGGGCTCATTCCAGTTTTTGGAAAGGTTTTGGAGAAACTTATGATTGAAAGAATTTCTTGGCATCTTAATAAAAAGCTAAGCCCAAAACAATTTGGCTTCACACCCCAGAAGTCTACCGAAGACGCCTTAAATGCAGCCATCAGCTCTATAAATGAAGGAAAAAATAGCCGCCAAATCGTCATAGCTGTCTCATTGGACATCCGTGGAGCCTTTGATCATGCTTGGTGGCCATTCCTAATATGTCAACTACGTCAAAAAAACTGCCCTAAAAATATTTTGGAACTAGTTATCGACTATCTTGAAAACAGAGAGGTCAAAATAACACACGCAGATATAACTAAACACAAAAAGACTTCACAAGGATGTATTCAAGGTTCAGTTTGTGGTCCAAGCTTTTGGAATATAATTTTGGATGATCTTTTACAAATAGATTTTGGAAATGGAATTAACATACAAGCGTTTGCTGATGATGTTTTTCTGACAGTCAGAGCTCAACTTATGTCTGAAGCCGAAGAAAGAACAAACTGTGCCCTTTCGACAATAGCTGATTGGGGAAAAAAGGTTAAACTTAACTTCTCAGAGGAAAAAACGAAAGCGATGTTAGTAACCAAAAGAAAAGAAACTCTTCCTAATTTATTCATGAACGGTGTAAAGCTAGCTCTTGCTGACTCTATTAGGGTATTAGGTGTAACTGTAGACAAGCATCTCAACTGGTCACTACATGTGGATAACGTCTGCAAGAAGGCTGCCAATCTTTCTGGAATGCTTGTGAGAGCGGCAAAACCAACATGGGGGTGCTCTCCTGCGGTAATGCAGCAAATATATTATGGTGCAATTGAACCTCTTGTTACATATGCGGCCAGCTTATGGGGTGAAGCGGTAAAAAAGAAATGCAATAAGAAAAAACTTGACAGCTTACAAAGACAATTTGCCATAAGATCTTGTAGAGGATACAGAACCATTTCACTCATCTCTGCTCAAGCTCTAACAGGATTTACACCGTTAGACCTTAAAATTCAAGAAAGGAAGGACATTTATAATGTTAAGAAATTTGGTAAGCTGTATTCCATTCCAGATGATCGCAAGTATCAAGGAACTGCAAACTATTTCGATTTACCTCACCCGTGCGAAAGGATTCCCGAAAATATTCTTTTACTTGACAAAGATATACCTCCTTATGCTCCCAACGAAATTAGAATCTTTACGGATGGTAGCCTGCTCGACGGAAAAGTGGGAGCGGCATTCGTTCCTTTTGAGAGTGATAAAGAATTACCAGGCAGAACATTTAAATTAGATAATTTCTGCTCAGTTTTCCAGGCTGAACTACTCGCAATACGAGAAGCTCTCGAATGGTTATTAAAGAAACCACCAGAGAGATGGGTTATTGCAAAAATATTATCAGATTGTCGTTCGGGCGTTCAAGCTATAACAGATACTCGGTCGGTAAATCCATTCATTGTAGATATTCAGAGTAAAATTAAGCATCTAAAAATAAGAGGGATGAACATTCAAATATGCTGGATAAGAGGACATGCTGGTATCGTAGGAAATGAGAGAGCGGATGAACGAGCAAGATCCGCAACTTGTAAAAGAACGGCACCTTTCTTCTCAGAATTTCCCCTTAGCTTTGCCAAACGCTGTATAAAACAAAATACGCAGCAGCGTTGGGAGGATCATTACCGCGCTTCTTCTGCAGGTAAAATCACTAAAATGTTTTTCCCAACGCTGGCTGATGCAGCAAACTTCCGTCATCATCACCAAAGTACTTTCGAAACGACTCAAATTTTTACCGGACACGGAGCTATGAGAAGTTATCTATATAGGTTTAAATTAAGGAATGATGACTATTGTCCATGCGATGATATTTCTTCACAGAGTATAGAACATCTGTTATTTCAGTGCCCATTTTTCAGTTTGCAACGCCATAATCTTGAAGCAGAATGCAGGAAAGATGGAATATCCTTAACAGATATCCACACTGTAGTAAAAAGTAGTTATCATGCGCCATTGTTCTTGAACTTTGCAACAATGGTGATTGGACTCATAAAGGTAATAAACCAAAATCAGTGATCGAACATCCCATTTCCAAGACAAACAAAAACTTTTTTTTTTCCGAGTACCTTAGCCTTGTACATGACACGTAAGGCTACTAAATACAGGAGTCCAAACATATAAAAAAAAAAAAAAAAAAGAACCTTTTATACTATTCGTATGCCTGTGTTTTCGACATACACGATTCGCCAAAGGCTTTATTCAGCATTTTCAACGATTCGGCACACGAAATTTCATTAGCAGCACAAAATTCAAGGCACGTTTGTGGTTCCAATTTTTTATGCGTTGTAAAAATCGCCACACAACAATTTTTCGAGACATTCAAATAGACGCTGACAGGATACTAAACATTCGATCACCGTCAAACTTTGACAGATTGTCAAGAACATTACTGCCAACGTGACTGCAAAAAAATACCGATTAGTGCAGCTCAGGCATTTCAAATTAGAAATTCCCGTTTATTTTTTATCATATGGTAGGAAGCGGTTCGATGGAACGCGGTGACGCCCTGGTTCTCTGGTCGGGGGTCCCAGATACAGACAGAGTCTGCCAGGGTGTTGCCGCGTTTCTGTCGCCCAGAACAATATGGTGTATGAAAGAGTTTGTCTGTGTTTGTCAGATTTATGATTGGATTGACAGGAATTATTTCAATTATAGGATATGCTCCTGTGAATTCCGACCGCGAATCTGTGAAGGATAAGTTTTGGACAAGTGTAATGAATGGAAAAAAAGATAGTGAGAGAGTAATACTTGCGGGAGATTTGAATGGGTGGGTAGGAATTCGAAGAGACGGGATGGAGTCCGCCCTAGGCATGTTCGGGTATGGAAGGCAGAATGATAATGGAAGAAGACTGCTAGATGTATGTCTGGAATGGATTTTTTTTGTGTCAAATACATTCTTTGATCATAAGGAAATCTACCGGTATACGTGGAAGAAAGCCAATGAAAGATCTATTATCGAATATGTAGTCATTGACTCTAGATTAAAGCCCGTGACAGTTGATACGCGGGTGTACAAAGGAGCCGAAATGAAAACAGATCACTTCTTGGTGGTATCAAGAGTAATCTTGTTTCAAGGATGGCGTTCCGAGACCCGCAAAATACAGGCGTCTTCTAGAGTAAAAGTTGAAAAACTCTAAAATGATTGCATAAAAGATAATTTTAAAAGGGCCGTAAATCGTAGACTGATAGATGAATGTGTACAAAATATGAGTATTGATATTATGTGGGAATGTTTGAAAAGCGGTATGTGTGAATCAGCGATGGTAGTATGCGGTACAACGAAACAAGGAAGAAAGAAAGGTGATGCTTGGTGGGACGATGGAATAAAAAAAAATGTGCAAGAAAAGAAGCAAGTATGATTAAAACTGCTGACATTAAATAAAGCGGTTGGTAGTAGGTATACAGAATTAAAAAGCGTATATAATGAATGTAAGAAGAGTCCCTTTCTCTTACAAGGTGTGTGTGAACGAAAGAAATTGTTGAAAGAATAGAATTATCTCCTTTATTTAATTAAATTATTTTTCAATTATTTTCTTTAACAGAAAATCGACTTTTAAATTAAAAAAAACATATTTATATAAAAAAAATATAAATATATACACATTTTTATCCAGAAAATTCGATTTTAGTTTATAGACGATTGAATATAACGGTACTTACTTCCCAATGTAATACGGGCCCTGATTCGAGTAATTTCGTGATCAGTTACAATAAAAGAAATGTGTGATATTTTTCATTCAAGTTTATTAGTGATAATTTTTTGGAAGTTCATTGTAATTTATTATATAAATAAAATATAAGTAATACTTAAATCCACAGTGCCTAGTTTTATTGTTTTCGCGACATCTTCGAAACTATTAAGTCATTTTTTACACAATAACATGTAATTATACAGAAAAGAGAATTCAAAATTATATACAGTAGAACTCCAGTTATCCGGATTGCCAAATATCTGGATTTTTATCAGGAAATAAAATATACAATTTCTCCTTAATCTTTGGTGTTTAGGCATGGACGGTTCTCGCCATTGAGCAAGGAACGCAATGCACTCCCACTCGTTTAAGAAATAATGCGTCTTATAATATAATAAATAAATCTGCGGTCGCTCGTTTATCGTCTTATCTTTATAACCTACTTCTTGTTATCTTTCCTCTCCCCGGTGGAGGTTGGAAATCATTGTAGGAATTCTTTATGTGTTGGCAGCTGCCCTGAACAAGGACTGAGTGCTGCAATTAAAAGTTTATATTAGTTCTTAAGATGTTATGAACTAACTTAATAAAGCATAAATAAATAAATAAATAATGTAACCAGTCACGCAAGTTCTTAAGCCAAGAGATGCGCCCTCTACCTGCACTGTGTCTTCCTTCATCCTTCCCTGTAGAATTACTTGTAAAATGTTATATTTTGCGCCTGTGATCACATGCCCAAAGCACTCGAGTTTTCTTTTCTTTTTGGTCTTCAGTACCTCTTTAATTTTTTCATCCGTCGGAGAACGTCATCGTTACGGACTCTGTCAACCCAGGAGATTTTTGATATCCTCCAAAAACTTAATACATAAAAAGAAACTTAAGGAACTTAATAAATAAAAGATAATAATGAATCCATCCACCCTCCCTAATTTTACCGATACCGATTTTAGACGATACTTGTAAAATGGGCCATTTTATAAAATTATTTTTCATAGAAGAGATTCATGTCAAATGACGTTGTATAATGTGCAGATAATGTGGTGATTGCGGGAATAGGGAGTACCCGTTATGACAGAACATGCGTTTAAATGTTAACAGTTTTTTTTCGGACATTTTATAGTTTTACCAAGCTCTTAAATGTTCGTTTGTTGTTAATGTATGTCCGAGAAATCATTTAAAAAATAAGATTTTAGGAAGCAGTAAACTTCCTTATTCAGAAGCTGAAAATTGGTTTTTACAGTACTGTGCGAATTAATGGAATATAATTCCTTGTAATCATAAAATAAGTTTTTTATTAATATTTTGAGTTACAGGTGACGTACAATTTTAAAATATTTTTTATTTAATATGATGTATGTCTTCCTTTTGCTTTCATAACAGCCTGAACACGTTTTGGCATGGAATCAATTAAACTTCGGCAATTTTCTTTAACTCTGTCATCTCGAAACCATATCTAAATAACAGCTTCTATCATATTTATCTTGGTAGTGCAGTCCAATGTTTGTATCTTAGATTTACAGTTATTTTGAGTTACAGGTACAATCATAAAATATTACAGTTATTTTGAGTTACAGGTACAATCATAAAATATTTTTTATTTAATAGGATAAATGTCCTCTTTTTGCTTTCATAACAGCCTGTTTTGGCATGGAATCAATTAAACTTCAGCAATTTGCTTTTATTCTGCCATCTCGAAACCACATCTGAATAACAGCTTCTATTATCTTTATCTTGGTGGTGCAGTCCAATGTTTGTATCTTAGATTTACAAATCGCCCACAAATTTTCTATAGGGTTAAGGTCAGCTAAATTTCCAGGCCAGTCTAAAAAAGTTATCTTTTTATCATTGAAATACTTATGCATAAACTTCGATACGTGACAAGGCGCTAAGTCCTGTTGAAATACAGCCTCACCATTAGGACAACATTTACTTAGTTCTGTTCTCAAGTGCTGCTCCAATAGAGCTTTATACTTAAGTCTATTCATCATTCCTTCTATTGGTATCAAAGATCCGGTCCCCATATATGGTCAATATGAGCCACAATAAGTTTTTCATCCCCACCTTTTCTAACAAATTTAGTGCGATATCCCTGCACGAGAAAGTGGGTCTTATCTGAAAACAGCACCTTCCTCCAGTCTTCTACAGTCCATTTGGTATATTTCTAGCCCAAATGAGCCTTTGCGTGCCATACGTGCCGTCGGGAGTTATTTCTTCTGTGGTCGAATTGCTTTCTTCCAGATTCAATAAGTCTTCGTACTGTTGAGTCATGTATCATCACCCCGGTGGCTGCCAAATCTCGTTAAAGTTCGTAACTTGTTTTACTGGGGTTTAACTTACTATTTCTGATTAAAGATATTTAATCTCGGACACTAGTTTTCCGGTTTCCTCCACATTTCCCAATTCTCTTCGATTCAACTGACCCTGTTTGTCTTTTCTGCTTAATAATCTTGCTGACTGCTCCCTGACTCACAAAACATTCATTTGCAATCTCCTTCTGAGTCAGTGATGTATTTTCACTTAAGGTTATAACCTGTTCCCCTTTCCTCGGCGTGATATCCATGATTTAAACCAACTCAAAAACACTGTTTAATATGCAAGTAATTTATACAATTAGTCCTTTATTGAGAAAATGTAAAAAAACAATAGATAGTACACCAAAAAACACCAATATGAGCTCTATCAAACTATTGAACTAAGCCAAAAGTTTTTATTTTTATAAAAAATTTTGGCGTTTGTAACCGCAGCCCGGGTGTCGAGATGGACACAGAAACTGTTGCAGCCGCTGTTTTTCAAATTTGATTTAGTTATTTAAACTTAAAGTGGAAAATATTTGCACTTTGGCGGGCTTACTGCTAAATATCTTCCAGCCAACTAAAAAACAGACTGGTGAAAAAATGATTAAAATTTTTAGTTAATAAAATTTATAATCATATTTTCAAATTGCGGCTGTTCTAAATACCTTATTTGTTTATTTAAAGAAAACAACAGCCAATAAAATTTTATAGGTCAATTATTTAATTAGCAGGCAGATAGAGATTGTATACATAAACTTATTTGTAAAAATACTTTCGCTATCCACAATTTAATTATGAGGAAAAAAATTAAGTACATATAAATGTTTTTATGGTTTTCTTATTAATTTTTTTTTGACACTTATAAGTATGCGCCTTTATAAAAGATTTCTAGTTATTATTTAAATATATTATGTGTATTTTTATAAACATTTTTCTCTATGGTATGATTTGATAAATCTAAAAGTTTCTTCGTTGCTCATATGCAGGCCGCTATCCTGCCGAAAACTAGATAAAAATAGACGTAAAATACTTTTTTAAAAAACGCGCACACTCTCCGGCAGTTCGTTGCATCCTTACAACTGGGCCCGCTTTGACATTTCTTTCGCCAAGCGTCCTTTGGTATTTTTTGAAAAACCGACAATATTCTGGTTGGCCAGGAGCGCATATACCAGCACGCGTAACAGTGCCGCGATTATTTATTTATTTCGACGGCTTACGCGTTTGACAAAGTATAAAATAATATTTAAAAACAATTACAATCAAACAAAACACATGTACACAAGTATAGAAAATATATGTACATAAATTAAAATCAGCAGAAAATAAATAAATAATAAAGGAAAATTAAATAAGAAATTTTAACAAAGGTATGCAGCAAATCAACATTTTTTTTATTTGAAAATTTAAACCCTTACGGATTGTTACATTCATTTTACAAAAATAATATTATCATTTTTTATTTATACTCTGTTGTTCAAAATAATATTTTTTACATCTTTTAAAAAGTCTTTTGTTTAGTTTTTTCTGGTAGTTTATTGTATAAATTCAGTCCCTGGTTTATTAAGTCTTGATTGTCCTTGTCTTGTTTTAAAGAGTTGCATATGATATTTTTCTGATATTCTCGTATTATGTCCATTTTGACTACAGTTTTTTATAAGTTTTAGTTCTTCGTCTACAATTACATTAGTGGCTAATTTATGGATAAATTTTAATGATTCTAGTTGAAAGAGTTCAGTTATATTTAATTGCTTTGTTTGTTTAAAAAGTTCTCTCGTTGCAGTTAGATAGGAAAGGTCATATACTAACTTTAATATTTTATTTTGTTGTCTTTGTAGTTTGTTTATGTCATTTTGATATCCTGTTCCCCATAGTAGTTGCATATAACATATTTCAGTTTTTACATAGGCTTCATACATTAGAATTTTTTCCGTTTTTGGAACAAAGTTTTTAATTTTTTTTAAAAGACTCGATAATGTCGCCAATTTGCTAATTAAATTGTTGATATGACTTGTCCACGTCAATAGTCTGTCTATTGTTAGTCCTAAGTATTTATAAATATAACAAATAAAGAGTTTAAATATAAAAAATATTTAAGTAACACAGACGATGTATCATAGTATAAACAGTAAAACAAGTATAACACTTAGTTCATTTTTATAATTTAGAAAATAAGTGATTAAAAAATAATGATTTTAATTAGTATAAAGATAAATGAAATAAATCTAAGTTTCCATGTTTGTGTGCTAACACGTGCAGTCGTGGAATAGGTGAGTATTTAGCATAGTTTGAACTATGCACATCAACAGCAAAAGAAGTGTTTTGTCTCGTCCCACGCTGTCTCACATAAAAAATCACATAATTTCAAAGTTAGGGACTGTTAAGAACATTATTTAATAACTTAAAAAGCAGCACTAAATCTGAAATTTTCCTTCTATCACTAATACATATTAATTTTAACCGCTTCATTAAACATTTATAGATGAACGCTTTCTTCATCTGTACATTTCGAGACGGTACACATAACTTCTGTAATATCTACATACCTCGGTATGTTTTACCGACTTGTCATTTCGACTTTATATGATTGAATCCAACAAATGAATCACCCCGAAAATTTAGTCCGCGTTCCTCACTTGATTAAATTTTTTAAATGTTCTTGTTTATATTTTAAATAGGCTTCCGCGATAAAAAGTGCCCACATCAAAGCGTTTATAAACTCCAATAAATCCCAATTCAAGCAAAAATGCTCGCTAGAACATGATTTTAAATGACTTTTGACAATACCAAGACGGTATGCTTAACGAACGTCTGTATTTATCTACCGAGCGATTACGAAGCCGGCTCCTTGAACGTCTCAATACAATGGGAAAAATATATAATAACTAAATTATTTTTTTATAGTTTATTCAGATAAAAATATAAGTTTACAATATTACTACTGAATGCAATTTTGTATATAAATTAGATACATTTATTTACATAGTGGCATGATTTACTGTCTAGATGCTCTTATATGCTATAATGGCAGAATCCTGCCACATTGTCAGTGCATTTAGGCGTTCGTTTTCAAAACGAACTGAAAGTTATGTCAGAATTCCATTCGACTTCAAAATTGACTTATTTTCCTTTAATTTTTTTCATAGGCTTTCAAGAAAATAATTGCCAACATTCGAGCGGTTAAAAATTGAAATAAATTGTAATTAAAGGAAAAATTGCTCTGTGGAACAATTTTTTTGTCACTTTTAATGCGTAGATAGCGAATAGATAGGAACTATATCCGTTGGTACAAACCGATGTACTTACATCAAAACTTGATGGTGAGAGGATCGGTAGTGTATCTTCGTAATCGCTCGGGAGAATTTATCTTCAAATATGACGTCATAATGAAGCCATGTAACTTTAGTGCGTAGATATGTGTACAGTGACGTACGCTTCCCTTTGTCACATATCGATGTAACCCACCCAAAACTTGAAGGTGTGGGCTCGGTTGTGTATCTGTAATCGCTCGAGAGAATTTGTCTTCAACTATCCCGTCATGGTGAAGGTATGACGTCCTCAGCTTCCCATCATAATCGCGGTCCGGCTCGTCCAGCCACTAATACCCCCCTCTCACGTTTGCCCCACCAGTACGATCACCAGTACGCTGGTGAATTCGTATCGGCAGACGTGTAGAGCTGTCTTAATACAGTCGCAAGTTACAAGCGGTTTTAAGGAATGACAAAATATTTTTATAAAAGTATGCAATTATAAATTTTATTTTTCCGGACAGTATTGTTTTTCGTTATATTAATTTGTTGACTTTTTTCACAAATTATTACACATAATGTTTTGAGATTTTTTAAAAATGTGTTCCGGATTTCACTTTCTCTGGATTTATTTATTTATCACAAACATTATACATACATTAGTTGATTACCGAGACACAGTTTAAAGTGACACAATCAGGAACGACCCATACCCGTAAACCACCAGCCCCGATTCTTTTGTCATTGGCTTGCTAAATTAATCACTATGCACTGAGTAACATTTACAATTTTCAAACATAGGCATAATGGTGAGTGTTAAACACCGTATACACACAGTGTAACACTCACCATGCGACTCGAAACGACGAAAAGGGGTGCGAACAACACACGGCACAATAACCCAGAAAACCTCATCGTTTATATGAACGGCCGTAAAAATCTATGAAATTTAAATACACTTGATTTTAATTTTTTTAAGTATGTTAAACGAAAGTTTAAGTTAAAGTCACGTGATACCTTATTTTAAAATAAAGTATCCAGAGATGTTCTAATCAGGGTTTTATAATGTATCATTAGATGCCTTTTATCATAGAAAAACAAGGTTACAAAATATGCGAGACAGATGTTAAAAAGTTACAGTTAATTTTTTCTTCTGGGGCGTGATGAGGACTGGTTGGGAGAGAAGGGAGTGTAGGGAGGTGTATTACCTTGGTAACTGAAAACATTCCCGGGAACAAATTTATCGAATACATTATAAGTGTTCATTTCGTATATATACATATGTACATACATAAACTTAAACCTTTAAATTCAATCATTCGCCAAAACGCTGTGTTTAGTGATCCGCGTGCGTCCATTGGTACATACATAGTAAAATAAATATTTTGCCTATTGATTTTATGTACGGCGTAAATAATAATATGTCTCTCCGTAACGGTAGGCGGAAAGGATTGAACGTCACACTCTGTTTTTGCTTACACGCCTCTCTTCCTGTCGACTTTTGGTATGTGACAGGGAGGTGAGTGTCGGGAACAGGGTGAACGGTGTTCTGAAATCTTCTTCGACAAATAAACGTATTACGCACGAGGAAAAATAATTTGGCTAATTACGAGGGTCACCCACAAAATAAGGTTACAATATTTATATAGGATCGAAAAATGCTTGCATTTAATTGAAATTCACATGTTAATTCACAAATATATTTTTTGTTGCATTGTCATGCAGGAGGCTTTCTCTCCGGTCAACATTCCCTATCTGCGGTTCTGTATGGTTCTTTTGAGTTTTTTAGGGTATTGTAATCAATCTCTGCTTTACGTGATAGTCCCGTGCCTTTAGGCATAAAATCAACCAAAAGGATCCCATTACGGTCCCAGAAAACAGATGCCATAACATTTCTGGCTGAATGGGTCATTTTGAATTATTTGGTGGATGAGGACGACGAATGACGCCACTGAAGTTATTGTCTTTTGGATTCTGGGGTGTAGTGACACACCCACGTCTCATCTCCTCATACATTTTCCAGAGTCCAGAAAAGCTTCTCCTTCCTGTGCAAACGATCCAAAAATTAACGGGCGGTGGTCACGCGGTTTTGACGGTGCACCGGTGGCGGGAGCGCGCGATGTGCTCTCCATCGGAAAATTTACTGCGACTAAACAAGATGTCCGCCAAACACGCGCCACCAAATAAACTGACCGTTGGGATCTCCCCTACACGTCAAGTGCGCCAGCTTCGGAACGAAAAATTCCCGCGGCCTCAGGAGCCTTTGTAACCTTGTTTTGTGGATGGCTCTCGTATTAGCAGTCCACAGTTTACTGGACTTCAGTCCAACTGCCGATGGTAATTAATGTATGGAAGTGAAGAATGAAATTAAAATAATGTATTTGATATTTTTAGATTAATTGGTAACAGAAGTAAACAATCATCGTCATTTCCCCTATCCGCACTCAGTGGCGTGTAGGGTACTGCATTGGCACTCCAATCGCAGCGTGTCTAGAAATTTTTTATTACTTGGAAGATAAGGTGATCAGTCTTACGCTTCAGGTACCAGTTCAGAGACAGTGAAATATTGTAGTGAAAAAACACCATTTTAACAAATATTTCACGTCGACCCTGCCAGAATGGTAGGCGAATGCGTCAACTACTGCACTACAAGACCGACTTATCCCCACTCGATTTTCTTTTTCATGATTTTTGCCTGAAAATAGCCATCAAGTCGCAAACGCTCGTCTGGGATTCTGGTTCTATTTCACACGCACAACTGCATTCTTCATCCGCCTGGACACGTAATAGTAATATATTTACAGTTTATGCAAAATGTTTATCAATTATATATAGTCGGTATCCATTTTGTAATGTTTAAATTATACGGATAAAAATATAAGGAATAACTCGCAGATATCCCACAGGCGCAATACAAGTCGTATTTAATTTGATACTGTTTCAAAAAATAAATTAACGTTCTCTGTGAAAAGCAAATTCGAATAAGTCTCGTAGTAAAGCCACAGCTGACTTTCCCGTCAGATTCTTACGTAATACAGAGCGGCCCATCATCATTCCATGTCCGCTCCCTAGTTGGAGCACATAGTGCCCACGAAGATCCTCCAGGCATCTCTGTCGGTTGTCAGCTCCTGTGCATCCTCCCAAGTCAGGTTCGCGTCCCGTAGTTCTGACATAAATTGCCGACGAACAGTCGGTAGTGGACGTCCAGGACGTCGAGAACCTGATGCATTGTAAAGTAGGCAAGCCTGGTTAAGGATCTCAGAAGGCATCAGCAGTACATGACCATGTCAACCGTGTCGCCTCCGTTTGATGACAGTTGTGACCCGAGTTTGCTGCGTCCGTTCTCTAATTACTTCATTCCTTACAAATTCAAACCGCCGCACACGTCGGAATTTAATTCGACTTCAAAATTTACTTATTTCCCTCATATTTTTAATACGCTTTTAAGAAAAAAAAATGCCAACCTAAGAACGATTCAAAATTAAAATAAATCGTAATTAAAGGAAAAATTGCTCGGTGGGACAAAATTTTTGTCAAAACTTTTATCAAAGGGTTCTAGACCCGTCGGTACAAACTGATGTACTTGCATCAAAACTTGATGGTGGGGGGGATCGGTAGTATATCTTCATAATCGGTCTGAAGAATTTTATCTTTAACTATGACGTCATACTAAAACTGTCATTTTAGTGCGTAGATATGTGTATCGTGACGCACGCTTCCCCTTGTTTCATATCGATGTACCTACCCAATACATGAAGGTGGATGGTCGGTAGTGTATCTTCGGAATCGCCCGAGAGAATTTATCTTATCTTATCTATTTATTTATTTATTTATATATATATATTTTTAAAAAAAAATTATTTCTTAAGTTAGCTTATATTAAAACTAATATAAACTATTATGTACATTTACATCATCTATATATATTTACATTTCCTTACAGTAACTTATACATTTATTTTTTAATTCTTTCAGACACTTTTCATTCTTCATACATTCAGGCATCTCATCATACATTTTTAAACCCTTATACATCAAACAATTTTGCGACTCGGCTCTTTTCAATAATGGTAGTCTTATTTTATCCTTTTGTCTAGTAGCATATTCATGTCAATTTTTGTTTAAGACAACTTTATCCTTAAAATATTTTGGTAATTTATCGTGAAAAAATTTATGTATAAATATCAACATATTAAATTTAAGTCTCCTTCTTACAGATAACCATTTTAGTTCATCTCTCATTTTTTTTACATTGCTATATTTATTTTTCTTAAGAACTATTCTCATCGTTATATTTTGTAAAATATATTTGTACATAAACGGTTCAAAGAACCTTTTTAAAAAAATATATTTATAGAAATAATCACAGAAGTGCTTAATAATTATGTGGTAGATATTATGAAATAATAGAATAATTAAAACTAAAAAATTGAGTGAACAGATAATACAAAAAACAAAAAAGTAAAAAAAGAAACATAACATTTCTAAATAAAAGATAACAATAACCATGAGAAAATCTTATGTTCTAAATATAAGTATAACACAGTAAAGTTGAGAATAACTAGATAATGAAAAATTGAAAATGAATACATTAGCACTTAAAAAATTAAAAGTTTTTTGAACAAAAAATAATAAAAAACTTTAATGAACTAAATAATACTTTTATTTAGTAAAATCATTATCATCAGTTGGTTGGAAGAAGTTGCAATTTAGCAATAAATCCACCAATGTCCAATTTAAATTATGTCTAACATGTCAAAATAAAGAAATAAAAAATCACGTATTCCAGGAAACAAAGTTAAATTTAATAATATATTTAAAAATAAATCCATTACTTTTCTAAAAAATAACAAGTGAGAATACGTTTTAATTCATGAACAGAATTTGCATTGAAAATATCGAATATTTGTTCTAATGCATTTCCATACCTATGTATCCTGGGTATAGGAGAGTGCATTTCAAAGTTGGTCCGTGAATTGTTGCAAAAAAAAAAAATTACTTCTAGTGCACCTACCAGGTATTCGAATTTTAATAAGTTCAAGCAGAGCAGGGCTGTCAATTATCGATTTAATTATTTTAAATAAGAATAAAAAAATCAGCTAGAACTCTACGACCAGACAATTCAAGTAATCTCATTTCATTTCTAAGGAAATCATAATTTAAGGATTTTACAGGTATTTATAATTTATAAAACGCAAGAATTTATTTTGTACCCTTTCGATAGCATGATAATGAATTTCATGGAAGGGAGACCAAACCGAAGAGTTGTATTCAAGTCAACTCTTTACTGATGAGCAGTACAATTGTTTCACAGTAAATACATTTTTGAAATTTGACGCTACTCTCAAAATAAATTCAAGCATCTTCATTCCATCATTAGCTATCTGATTGATATGAAAAGTGAACTGTAGTTTCTCATCAAGCAAAATACCCAGATCTTTTATTTGAGACACTCTTATCAAATCGATACAATATTTTGAGTTTGTCCAAATTTTTGTAGACAAGGACTGGATTCAACTCCCTGGGGAGCTGTTTATATTAACATATTACAACAGAGATGAAGAACATTTAAGAAAAGGTAATCCAGAAGCCTAGGCATCTACAGGGCTTATGACCTGTCAATGGCTGGTTTAAGTGGCCACTTTACACACTGTGTAACATTCACCATTCTGCCTATATTTGAACATCTATATTCCTTCAATTCTTTCATCTGTTGATGTTTGTGAAGTAAAAGAGCTGAAACCTTTATTAATGCAGGTGAGATTCATCTAATTGAATTATTTCACCTACATACTAGGCAACGCCTGAAAATGTTATTTTTTCAATTTTTATACTTCTTCATGGACCAGGTAAATGAAAGATGAAAGAATTGAAGGAATATAGATGTTCAAATATAGGCAGAATGGTGAATGTTACACAGTGTGTAAAGTGGCCACTTAAACCAGCCATTGACAGGTCATAAGCCCTGTAGATGCCTAGACTTCTATATTACCTTTTCTTAAATGTTCTTCATCTCTGTTGTAATATGTTAAATCGATACAATTTAAAGAATATATAAATTTAATGGAGTCTTTACATCTACAGAAGGTTATAATTTGACATTTACCCATATTTAACTTAAGATTATTTAAACTACACCACTATACAATCTATTTATATTTTCTTGAAGAATATAACAATCAGTAACATTTTTTATATTCTTATATATTTTTAAGTCATCGGCAAAAAGTAAAATATTAACTTCTTCAAAAATGCTTATTACGTCATTAACAAAAATACTAAATGAAATAGGTCCTAAATAGGATCCTTGAGGTACCCCACTTGTCCCCAAAAATGATTGTGACACAAAATCATTAACTTTAACTATCATATATCTACCAGTTAAATAACTATAAAATCAATTCTAACTTCTAACAAATCACTTCAACTAATCTAACTTCTTTACCAAAATATTATGACAAACCTTTCCATAAGCTTTACTTATAACAGTGTAAGTCCAATCTACTTATCATTTTTTTATTTAAGGCATTAATTATATCATTTTGGTAAATAATCAGATTTGTTAGAGTTGATTTGCCGAGAGTAAAACCATCCTGAACTGGTGATATGGCATGTCTTATTTGAGAAATTATTTTATCAAGTACAAGGCTTTCAAATAGTTTTCGAATAGTTGATTGAATACAAATAGGTCTATAATTTTTGACATCATTTTTATTACCCTTTTTAAATATTGGAGTCAGAAAACTTGTTTCCCATAGATTCGGAAATAGGCCTACAGACAATGACAAATTAAACAAATATTTTAATGGAAAACTCAATTCATGTACACGATTATAAAAAAAAGTAGGATTCTTATCCGGACCAGCTGTTTTATGAATATCTAATGATTTTTATTTTAACATATTACAACTAAGATGAAGAACATTTAAGAGAAGGTAATTGAGAAGTCTAGGCATCTACAGGGCTTATGACCGGTCAATGCCTGGTTTAAGTGGCCACTTTACACACTGTGTAACATTCACCATTCTGCCTATATTTGAACATCTATGTTCGTTCAATTCTTTCATCTGTTGATGTTTGTGAAGTTGAGTGAAGTTGAGTTGAAACCTTTATTTATGCGGGTGAGATTCATCTAATTGAATTATTTCACCTACATACTAGACAACGCCTGAAAATGTTATTTTTTCAATTTCTATACTTCTTCATGGACCAGGTAATTTATCAACAATATTTTGAGATTCATCTAATTGAATTATTTCACCTAGTATGTGGGTGAAATAATTCAATTAAATGAATCTCACCCGCATAAATAAAGGTTTCAGCTCTTTAACTTCACAAACATCAACAGATGAAAGAATTGAAGGAATATAGATGTTCAAATATAGGGCAGAATGGTGAATGTTACACTGTGTGTAAAGTGGCCACTTAAACCAGCCATTGACAGTTCATAAGCCCTGTAGATGCCTAGACTTCTAAATTACCTTCCCTTAAATGTTCTTCATCTCTGTTGTAATATGTTAATATAAACAGCTCCCCAGGGAGTTGAATCCAGTCCTTGTCTACAAAAATTTGGACAAACTCAAAATATTGTTGATTTTTATTTTACTTATTATATTTGAAACAGAGATACTCGTATTACAACTCGTTACATCTTGACATTCTTCCAGAGAAAAGTGTGGCAAGTTATTATCTGGAGCTTCGTCAGAGACATGGACATCGGTATTTTTAAATACTATACCGTAATGGTGGAGATATGACGTCGTTATTTTCCCATTATAATCGGGGCCATGGTGTAGTTCTGTCCCTACTCTCCTCTCCTCTTTCTGTTTCCACGAACATATTTATATTAATAACCAACAATTCATTAGATACCGTCGGTATGCAAATGGTAATCAGAAGATTATAAAGACCTGAGAAGACCTGATAAAACTTTATAGAATTTACAGTGTAATAATATGTCGATGTCTTTAAAACTGTCGTTCTTAGATATATTTTGTAATATTATTTGAAAAACCAATTTTCGTATGTATTTATTTTTTTGGTTTATAAATTTACAGATATATTTAAACTTACTTACTAGTATAACGGTATAATCAACGATAGAAATAAATTAACGTTAGTCAAAATCATCAAAAAATCTACATAATATTTTTTGATTTATTTATATATACGCCCAATAGGCATTTTTAATGACATTTATACATTGAAAATTATTGTAAAGAAAAGTAGAAAGACATAATGGTATATAGTAGACTTTTTGGGAGAGGAAGCGGGAGAGAGGTGTTTATAATTGAATTTGATTCAGTGATCGTTTGAAAGAAGACAACTTGTTATCAAAGAAATCAAGACTGGTATGTTTGTTGGCAGACCTAAGAATTCTGGGCATAGGGGAATGAAAACCATAGTTAGTTCTATGGTTATTGGAATGAAAGAGTAAGTGCTGTCTGAGGTTTCTGAGTTGGGATATTTAATTTTATTGAGCTCAGCAGTTCAGGCGCATCAAACAGCGAGTTGAGAATTTTAAATAGGACTAGAAGGTCGGATTTATTTCGACAGTCTTGAAAAGAAGATATATTTAAGCTAGTTTCTAACTCATTATACGTATATTGGTCTCTGGACAAGCATCTTTCTCAAAAATCGATGTTGAACTGATTCAATATTCTTGATGTGTACATCATAATACAAATTAATTATCTCCATCCCTAATATACTAATAGCATTTTGCTCTAAAAGTAGAGATTCCAGCTTGTAGCCTTCTCGAGACTTTCTGGCAACTCATTAAACGTTTTCAAACCTTTATAGTAAAGGTTGATTTCAGTTCCAGTCAGTCTCACCTTAGGTAGCCAGAAATAACCTCCACTTCCCGTTCTTTACCTATGGAAATCCCTATTGCATTGTATATTTTTTAGCACATACCCAGGAAGCAGTCCGTTTTTAAACTTGTAAATAATTTTTCTTTGAATATGTAAAGATACCTCCGAGTAATAATTCTTTAGCGAAGCCCCAAATCTATATTGCATAGAAAAAAAATGCGTTCCAAATTTTTTGTTTGGTTTTAGTTTGTCTTTAGTTTAGTAACAAACGTGTAATGGATGGTTTCGGTTTGAACTTGCAATTCTCAACCCAAATACCCACGGCCCGTTGTATTGCTGTAATCTGTAGTTAACTTCGTTGTCAATAATCATAGAATGGTTTTTCTCTGTGTGGGCGAGTCTATTGGGTTATTACTCTAAGAAAGATACCTACTTGAAAATAATTCAATATGGTGAATAATGAAATGAAAAGTGTTTCGAGCATGTAAATATAATGGCACTTTATTGAGATCTAAATTTATTGCGACAGAGAGCGAAAACATTTTTGAGATGTGAATATGGAAGTCTAGGCATCTACAGGGCTTATGACCTGTCATTTGCTGGTTAAGGTGGCCACTTTACACTATGCGTAACATTTACCATCCTTCCTGTGTTTGAACATCCACTCCTTTCTTCTACTCTTAGGCCACCTAATTTTATTAATTTAACTTCATTTTAGCGACTTCTTTCTACATTTGAATAAACTATAACTATATATTTATTTATTTTATTAATTGATTCGTTTTTTTTTACATTACAAACAATAATATCTAATAAAAATAATTTGTTTTGAGTATTTTCCTCACTGCCTTATTCTGTAAAACTTGAATGTTTTTTTTTATTTCTTCATTACATAAAAAAAGACTTGATGAACCTATATATATGCCGGATATGAGACAACTGTACCTAAAAGAAGCCCTTACACACTTCTGGTCAAACAATAAGGAGAGGTCTCAGCAAAATGTCCGTACGAGGTTTTCCCAGAGCATTAATTATGTCATACCCAAAACCCGTACGACTTTTGCTCAGAGGCATCTCTCATTTATCGCACCGAGAGTGTTTAATATTTTGGAAGAGCGTATTAAGCTCCTAAGGACAAAAACTATTTTCAAGCAAGTAGTTAAGGACTGGATTTTCCTTAGTGGGAGGGATTTGAGTAGGAAACTCCTTGATGATTTTCCGAATGTTTGAGTTTACTGTTTACCATATATTGATGTGCCATATAGTCCATGTTGTTGGGACAATAAGTCCCATGTCCAAGTCCTGTGTTGAGATGGGACGAGCAATTATATGACACAGACACATGAGTATTTCACCATAAATATAAGATTAGAAACATAAAAAAGAATTATAAAATATATTTTATATATACACACTGATTTTTTTATTTCAAAAATGTGTGATAAAATATCTCCCTAGGGAGGAAATCCAGCCTGTCTACAAACATTTGGTCATACTTAATACATTCTTGATAAGATTATTATGTTGCTTCAGGTATGGAGAACGTTATTCTTTTTTTTTGCACCACAACAGGCCAGGTGGCCAATTATAGTGGTGAATTACAGTACAGAACACCCAGGCTTGAGAAAAATTATGTTTGGATTTTTGTGTTTTCACTGGGTGACTAAGTGTCTCAACCACTTCACTACGGAGGCCGCCGGAGATTTTCGAGAAGGGATATGGAAGTATAGGCATTTACAGGCATTTTACCCTGTCATTGGCCGGTTTAAGTTACCATTTTACACACTGTGTAACATTCATCATTGTGCCCATGTTTCAACACACATATTTCCGTCACTTGGGTCTAAAAGGGCCAACGTCGGATTTCGTTTTTTTCTTGTCAATCAATAAATATACATATTTAACAATTTTACATACACACTTATATTATTATGCTATAGTGTTTTTTTATTGATAAAAGTTTCACATTGATAAAACCTCGAACAGTTTATTATACCATCACAAAATAGCTGCAAAATTACTCCCGTAATGTTGTGATTTACGACGTTGGCCCTTTTTGACCCAAGCCACAGATTTCTTTAATTTTTCAATCTGTAGATTTTTGTAAAGTTTATAACACAACTAAAACATAGACTATCAAACCGTTTTTCTAATACCGGTAATTTTTTTTATATTGGAATTTCAAATATAGGAAACCCGGTATTTCAATATTTTCTTGATATTTTTGCTAAATATTAAAAAAAAAAAACTTTTTTTGCTTCACCGTATTCAGTTTTCACGTTAAGATATAAAAGATGGAAATAAAAGTGTTTCAAAGTAATGATTTAAATTCACTGTTTATTTTTGAGGTCTCAAACTTCAATTTAAGCTTAGGTACCAGGGTACCTACCAGGTGGGGTTTTTGATTAGGGAAGCAATCAATATATAAGTAATTGGTACATAATAATATACACTGCCCTTACATAATTAAATACAAACTTAATACTTTATGCATATGATTAGAAATAAAATCAATAATTTGACATATCTAGTAATAAATTGTAATGACAAATCAACCAATGTCACTGTATATACCATAGTAAAAAACTGCGAAGTATTTTGAGTCATTATATTTTATTTGACTAAAATGCAGTGAAACCAAAATAAATATTATCTTGTTAAAAAACATGACTTACAACGAAAAAGAATTGGTCATTATTTGAACCCGAAAAATAAACATAATATGTAGTAGATTATAAACTGTTTTCTTATAACAAATCAACATTATATTAATGCAATGTTTGAATTTAATTCTAGATTTTACCTTGTATTTCTACTCTACCACAAAATAATAATTAAACTATTGTGTCTATCGCCAAATACCAAAATCGCATCTTTGTGCTGCGCGGCGCGGCGTTGCGTTCGCGTCGTATGTAAACTACACGGAAAATAATGTATTGGTGTTTCGATTGCTTTCGTTGCCCAGTGAGATTTGAGAAAAAAACACAAATATTTAACATATAACTAAAATAATCCAAGTATCAACTTTTGTACTTATCAAGGGTGTGACATTAAGTGTCAAAAAATATAAATTAAACTGCTCTTGCGTAAAATTTAAGAAAATCACATGCGTCGTTGCTTTTCGATCATGACGATATACATTTCTACGTAAAACGCAATGCGCTGCGTTTTGAAACAAATTCAACAAAACGTAAAATAAGTTAATAAAAAAAGAGATCGTGGCTTCTAGTAGTAATGTTAACTAACTAAAATGACTAGGAACCTACTGTTGTACTCAAACTAGGGAGTTGGGTTGACATCTTGTCATGCATGCCCTTCGGTTCTGTCTGCTTTTGACATGACCAGACTTAAGATTTTGGTTTATCCGATCATGCCACGTCTTCCTTGGTCGTCCTCGTCCCACGTTCCGTTCATTTTTGCCATATATTCCTGTTTTACTATTCTTTTGTCGTCCATTTGTTCTACATGACCAAATCATTTCCGAGACCCTTTCTTAATATGGTCAATTATACCTGACTCAGATTTACACTCTCGCCTGATTTCATCATTTGTAACCCTGTCATACAATGATTTCCCACACATTCGTCGCATTTCGACCGCGTTCACTCTGCTTTCATCTTTTCTCCGCCAGTTCCATGTTTCACTTTCACACAAAAGTGTTGTAGGCAAAAGCACCTTTGTGTACTACAAGTTAAGCTTCGTTTGACATATTTTTACTAAAAATATTTATTCTCATTTTTTAAGAATAGTTTTTGCTTTGTGATAAAGTATTTTATGAACGATATTATTTATTTATATTTGAATTTCTGTTAACGTTTTTATAAATGTGTCATTTTTTACTTTTTGATTAAGTAAGAAAAAACTCACATGACCGAGATCAGCTTAAATTCAAATCGCATAATGAATACATTAAAAACTTGTTTTCTATATTTCATTTTATATTATTTTAATAATGTGACTCTCATTACGCGAACTTATTGCTCGTTTTCCCGTTATTCTCTTATTACATAACAATTTAACACTACACAGTCTACACACTGTCACATAGGCCCATTCCACATGTATCGTCCCAATCCACCCGACCCGGTAAAATTAGAGTGGGTGGATATTTATATATTAATATATCACAAGGGATTAGTATTTTTATAGAAGTGAATTTGGAAGTCTAGGGATTAACATGGCTTATGACCTGTCGTTGGCTAATTTAAGTGTCCACTTTGCACACTGTGTAACATTCACCATTCTGCCTATGTTTGAATATCTATATTCCTCAAATTCTACCGTCTGCTGCTCTTTGTGGAGTTAAAGAGCTGGAACCTTTATTGATACGGGTGAATTTCTGACCCAATTATTTCGCCTACATACTAGGAACGCATGAAAATACATAAATATATGTATTTTTACTTTTATTTCATTAGTTTCGCGAGTGAAAATATTGCTAAAGAAAATCGAGTAGAGATAAGTCGGGCTCACGGTGCTCAGTGTATCGCCTAGAACAAGCTAGGAAGGCAAAATTATTTTTGTCTTTTTTATTTGTACTACCCCCCCAACCTATAGTATTTTCCTGATATATTAACTTTTGAATTCGTAAATCGTCAAAAAGGGGGTGTTAGGTTCAGGCCACATAAATTATACGAGAAATTTGAATTTTTAAAAAATATTTTAACTCTAATTAAATGAAACCTTGCAAATACACAAATAATATTAACAAATGCAATTACAGGTATGCTATTTAAATTGTAAGTTTCAAAATATTATATTATTAATAAATTCGATTCGGGTTTAACACTAAATTTACAAAATGCTCATCATTAAAATAGAACATCTATAATGTTTAATTACTTAAAAATATAATATCAGTTCTCATTTAACTGTAGATTAAAAATACGTAAGCATGCAGTTTTGAGTATGTACCTTACAAAAAATAAACGACTTTAACGGGTTACATATAATTAAGATTAAATTAATTTTTGCTAGTCTCTAATTACTGATTACAATATTTCCAAAAAAATCTGCGATGATTGTGATGATGTGGAAAGTTCCAGAAAGTTCAAATATACTTTGAACTGAATGTCTTCGTCGTCCAACCAGCTCGTGTTTTGTTTTAAAAATCTCCCATTTTTTCCAGTTACGTGCTTTTCATTTCACGCCAAGTTTAAAATTAATTCTGGCGACGTTAAATTTTAATTGTTTAATTAATTCATCCGACTCGTTAGAAATATGAAATTTTGAAGAAATAGTAAAAAAGTAAAAAAACTTTGAGTTTCTTTTATCTTAACCGTGCTTAACTCACCGTCGAAGAATTCAATTTTTTGAAGGTGTAAACATGTTCTGGAAAAGAAAAATATTTTAAAAAACACGCCAATTCAGGCAGTGGTTTTTTGCATAATCGTAAAGTTGAATATTGTAGCCTACTCAATTATAAAATTTCAACCCGTGAATTTCCAAGAATTGTTAGTTACAAACTTTGAAATTTGGCAAATAAATAAAAAAAATTTTTTTTTGTCGTTTTGATTGAATTTATCGCTACAGGTTTCATTTTTCTCTTCACTACGAATTCGAAAAATTATACACAGTGTTTCATAGCCTGACCGCGAAACTTTAGAGAAACATTCCTTATTGTTAACTTTTAAAAAATACTTTTTTTTTTTTTGAAAAACCGTTTTTTCAATGAAAAAATTAAAATCTGTAAGTAGCTATCTTGGATTTCTGCAGCTTTTTTAAGTAGGCCGTACTCCGAGATCTGAAAAAAATACTGTAGTCTTGTGAAGTTGTCTTTCCCTTATGTCGTTGAGTAATGATATTTTCACAGATGCGTTTTAAGGCATTCAATGGCATATTCTTAAAAATGTTCATGAGGCTTGAAATCTTTCTTATTCTTTAACCTTCGTCTAATAAGGATATTATTAATTTCCTTGCCTACTTAGGCGAGAACGCTCGTTGGTCAAATTAAATAAAATGAAACTAAACCACGGAGTTTTATTGATAATTTTGTTAAAATCATAACTGTGGAGTTTTATCAAGAAAAATATCTACAAAAAACATCAATATTATTGAACTTATAATAAAATTTTAGAACTTTTTTATTTTTTTAAATTTAAAGTCATTCTCCATGGTGCTCACATACTTCTGTGACCGCCTATGATAGCACTACTACGCGATTCTCACAGCACATGTGAGTAATTTATTATCACAAAAGTATTCATCAAGCATACGTAGTCTATATATTTATGGTGAATAGCAAAATTAGTCAATGTTTGATTATGTCCAAATGCTTGCAGACTGGCTGGATTTCCTCCCTAGGGAGTTGTTCATATTTAAATTTATTTCAACTGAGAGGGAAAATTTTTTGAGAAGGGAATATGGAAATCTAGGCATTTACAGGGCTTATGACCTGTCATTGGCTGGTTTAAGTGGCCACTTTACACACTGTGTAACATTCACCATTCTGCCTATGTTTGAACATTCCCTTCTCAAAAATTTTTCCCTCTCAGTTGAAATAAATTTAAATATGAACAACTCCCTAGGGAGGAAATCCAGCCAGTCTGCAAGCATTTGGACATAATCAAACATTGTTGAATTACGACCTGGTAAAATAAGTATAAAAATTGAAAAATTGTTTTCAGGCGTTGCCTAGTAGGTGATTTGGTTCAGCCGGATGAATCTCACCCACGTGATAAAGGTTTCAGCTCTTTTACTTCACAAAAGTCAACAGATGGAAGAGTTGAGGAAATGTGGATGTTCAAACATAGGCAGAATGGTGAATGTTACACAGTGTGTAAAGTGGCCACTTAAACCAGCCAATGACAGGTCATAAGCCCTGTAAATGCCTAGACTTCCATATTCCCTTCTCAAAAATTTTTCCCTCTCAGTTGAAATAAATTTAAATAAAAAGCAAAATTAGTGTTTAAACTAATAAATAAAATACCAAAATTTTGAACGCGGGGAAACTGTTAATCTTGTGCTTGTTTGTGAATTTTTTATACTCTAACATGTATCTGGTTTATAATAATTAATTAATTTTTAAATGATTTGAAATAAAATATAATATTTATTAACGACAAAAAAAAACGATTTCCAGGTTGCGTAAGTATATTGATCGATCAAATAAAACCAGGTTGGTTGACTGACGTGTTCCCTCATTAGGCATCTTACCAAACCTCGGTACCTGCTTTAACAACGAGTGGAATATCATATATTCTTTAGAATATTAATGTTTTCTACCAAACAAGTGG
The DNA here is from genome assembly GCF_059751315.1 of Micrasema longulum. Lineage (NCBI taxonomy): Eukaryota > Metazoa > Arthropoda > Insecta > Trichoptera > Brachycentridae > Micrasema > Micrasema longulum. Next base: position 706,571 of record NW_028277425.1, read on the forward strand.
CGCAAAAGTTGTCACCCGATGTTCTTTGCCTGTTTTTTTTATGAATGAAAAATTTTGGTTTTTAGATTGTGTTTATTTGATGTCTCAATTTGTGTGGCAAGTGCCGCCGCCTTGATGACCATACGAGCCCGATTTATGGCATTTTCCATCACTCTTTCCAGAACTTCCCTCATGATGATTTTCGATAAAAAGTTGTCTTCCTAGTGGTCTAGATTCAGGATGGCTTGAGCGTAGATTACACGCGCTTAGCGGTCAACGGCTAGCAGCTGGTGCCCTGTCTGCACTTTGTATGGAGACATATTCAAGTCTTTCACCAAAATTCTCTGTAAAGACCGCCGATTGATGCCCAATTGCACGCCATCTGGTCGAAACTCCGGGGTCTTCTGCGACATCTTCAGCCACAGACGCGATATTCTCAGCAGAACGGCTACTCCGGGGCCGGCCAGACCTGGCAGCATCTCGCGTTGTCCCATGCTCTTCTAGGCGAGCGGCCAGACGCCGTAGTGTATGCCCAGTTGGTGTCGGACGACCGGGAAATCTGCGCCTCAATTCACGCTGCGCCAACACCACCGACAAATTACCGAAAAAAATCGAAACAATTATTCCGTGTTATTGAGTTTAGCTATTCTCGTCTTGTTGACGTGTATTTTGTATCTGTTTACTTCACAAATGTCAAATCAGAACTAATATTTGCCGCCATTTGCAAAAATTATGGCATCTTCCGATAAGGTGATGACTTTTGCGCCACCTTGTACCTACCTCACAAACCACAACCTTGCGAAAATTTTGTTAGCAAAAAAGAAAATATTAATGATTTCGTGAATAGGTACACTACCTCATGGTATCTCCTATGGTAAAGGGAAATTCTAAAATTGGTAGGTACATATTTAAAAAAATAAAAAATATTTTTATTCATTAAAAAAAAAAATTATTACAAAACAAGTGTTAAGTTACAAATGTTCAGTACACACACAATTGGGAAAAATATCTTTTTTTTAAATTACACTTTTAAAGTAATAAAGATCTATGAAATACTGTAAGGTAAAAAAAATAAAAAATAATTATTAGTAGCATAAAAAGTATTATGAATCCCCGCAAAAACGGTCATTCCATTGGTCACGCCCCTAATACGTCACGATTCATGTTTATTTGTTCCTGACCATTCAAATTTGTTTAGAAGATTATCACAAATCTTTACGTCACAACTACCAAAGCCAAACATGCCGCGTTTTTCTAGAGACGTATTAAAAAAAAAAAAACTACATCTAAAAACATTTCTCCACAATATCCATATTGATTTTGAAAATACTATTAATTATTCTAAATCCATATCATCTATTTTTATCGGTATAATAGAGTTAAAACTCGTGTTTACATAGGGAGTTCGTTTTGCATTTAATTTATTTTATATATATGTATTATGTTTTATTGACATTTTATTTTTACTATCTAAAACAGATTCCTTAAAATTGGAAATAGACTTCCCATTCAGTAGTTGCTTCCCTTTTGTAGAAGATACATTTTTAGACGCAATTCTAGTTAGTATAATTCGATTTGGATGTAGGGCAGCGGCTCTAGAGGCGTAGGTCGGCGGTGTAGACGACGCGGCTACTTCATAAACATTCTATGTAATATCTGTGCATCGAATATATTGCATCCCGCACGGTCTACACAGCACCCTGATGCGGTCGTGTGCGGGGAAAGTAGTCCTCATACGTGGCGAGAGGGAGACAGATAAAGCGGGCGAACAGCGCGCTATCCCTCTCGCAACGTGATTGGTCGGCTAACTCACCCCCGTCATTGGCCGGCCGGTGTAGGCCGCGCGTATTTTCTGTGTTTGAAAAGGCCGTATGGGCCCTAATAAATCAGTCACTCTCTACTACTCGTGTTTGAATTATCTCTTGGCTCTTCCCTCCGCCGATACCGACTACTCTTCAAGACCTTCGTCTTCCTTTGGATTCGGTTACTGGACTTCTCACTCTACGGATCCCGACCACGGTGATTTCTTCTGGATTAAAAGTTCTTTTAAGGACTACAAGTTAAATCGGCTTTAACTGTGGTGGAAACAGTGTGCGTTTAGTTCTTCGGTTTCCGCTGGCTTACAACTAGCGGAAAGCTAAACTCGCCGGTAGCGCGTCAGCTACATGCAGGATTGCATAAATCGCGTTATTTAACAAAAAACTTAATTTAACTTAATTGCTACAAACATATTTTTATTTTATTTTATTTTGTTTATTTGGATAACCAACAGCTATAATTATCTTATATATATGTGCACTTAAATCGACCTTGGCAAATAAATGCTTGTCACAAGAGGCAAAATTGGCAGTTCACAACGGAGTCCTGGTCCCATCCCTGATGTATGGGAGCGAAGTATGGACTTGGAAAAACAGGGATGAAAGTAGGCTGAATGCTGTCGAAATGCGATCTCTCAGGCAAATGTGTGGTAAAACTATGTACGATAGATGCACAAATGTTGAGATCCGTATATTATGTAAGGCTGAGACAAGCATTATCGACAAAATCAAGAAAGGAGCTCTGCGCTGGTTTGGACATGTAGAACGAATGGACAGCGAGAGAACGGCTAAGAATATTTGCAATTCGAATGTTGATGGATGCAGAAATAGAGGAAGACCGAGAAAGACATGGCATGACCAAATCCAACAAATACTTAAAGATGGGCATGTCAAAAGTCGGAATAATCGGCGCGCGTGCATGAGAAGATGTATGAATGTAGAGGAAGCGAGATCTGTATGCAAAGATAGAGTGTTGTGGCGTTCTATCCTCTCTGCCTACCCTTACGGGGAAACGGCGTGATGGTTTGTTTGTTTGTTTGTTTGTTTGTATATAACAAAACAAATAACAAATAAGCCAATTGCAGGTTTTCACAAGTAGCATCACAGTAAGTTTAATGAATGGTAATTAAATGTAAATTCAAAAGAAAAGAACAAATACTACGAATTATTTCGAAAGCAAACGCCGTACGTCATTAAGATTATTTTGCAAATAAATCTATGTTAAATGATTTACTTATTACATGAAAATTATTGAAAGTTCGCCATAAATATAAATTTTGCCTATAATTAGATAAAACAAGAGGTATGTGAAGAAGAGGGTTATTTCTTAGAACTTTGGAAGGAACATTGATCGACAGTTTGCATGATAGTTCAGGACTGTCAATTGAACCAGAGGCAATTTTCAGTAAATAAATTATATACGCTATTTCACGACGTTTTTGCAGAGGCAATATATGATGTTAACAGGTTATTTTTTTGATCTTTTTATTAACTACAAAAAGTGGCTTGGTGGGATTTTAGTTTTAGTAAAAAATATAACAAGTGAAATTTTTTTTAAATTGTAAAAATGTATAATTATGCTATTAAATAATAAAATAAAAAAAACAGGTTTTATTAACTTCACTTCACATGAGACATTTCACGTGAAATCGGAAATAAAAAAATTAAAATTCAATTAAAAGTGGATCTTTAATATTTGCTTTGTAATGGAATCTTTCAGTTCAATCTTCACCCACCTTGCGAACTTCCGAAATAGTGAATTTAAGCGCACGTGATAAAAATGATTACAATACATAAAATAACAAAAAATAACTAATGTTAAATTTTAATTTGCTTTATTAGTACGTGATTAGCCTGTTTTTTTTGTATTTATTAGACTATATTTTTATTTACCTGCACACGCCCTCACTGTGCCATCTCAACGCCCCCTATTTTTCTCTGGGTCTTCTACTGCCCCACTGAAAGTCTCAAACGCCCACAAGGAGGGGTTATTGCCCACGTTGAGAACCTATGGGCTATCCCAATGCAAAAAAAAGAAATGCTAATCAGTCCATCTGCTGAGACATAAAAGAAACACAAACAAACATACTTTCTCGTTTATAATATTAATATTGATATGTAAGTATAAGTTATTATATATTTACAAAGTTATTTGACCATTACACATGATATACAAAACAAAATAACAAATAAACATACATTATATAGTTTTACTTCAATACTTTTTTTTTTTTTTTTATGGATTGCCACAGTAATCGATGATATTATTTTTTATCATGTCTCCACAATCCAGTTTTATTAATAATCATTCTATCAGGAATTTGGAATTTTTCCTTTTTTCAGTTAAGCTCCTTATAAATATATATATATAGTTGGATTATTTATATAGCGCCATTTTTGTGAAAATCACCTCAAGGGCGCTTTAATTTCAACATATCCTCTTCGAGCCCACGGTATCGTATATGATACTTGAAGTCCACCAGTCTTGAAGATGCCTACTTAGGCGAAAGCGCTCGTTGGTCAAAATAATAAAAAGTAAAACTAAACCAAGAAGTTTCATTGATAAGTTTATTTATAATTTTATCATAATCATTAAGTACCTTCCAGCCGTTCTCTCGCCGTTCATTCTCTCTACATGTCCAAACCAACGCAGAACTCAATTAATTTTGTTGATGATGCTTACTTTACCTCTTTGCTTGCCAATAAATAAATAAAAATAGTTTTAACAATGCAAAAAGGTTTTATTTTAAGTGATTTTCCGAAAGTTAAATTCATGTATTCAACCTTATGTTTTATGGTTTGTTAATGGCAGAGGCAGGCAGAGCATAGCCGAAATAATTGTGATGTGGGTATATTCAATAGATCTCTTTATACCAACTCAAACATAATAAATGCTTCCTTTTTTTTGTAGCAAAGATGTTTCGGAAAAAAATATACAGGAAATTGACAGGTTTCAGTATTCGCGATCGCTTTTATATCCTTTGTTGTATTTTTCGTTCGGATTTTATTTTTATGATTGATACCTTAGAGTATACATAACTAATTGGTACCTTTTTAAAATAATATACAAGACTTTCCTAATTGAATTATAGATCTAAGAAAATGCGTCCAATTCAGAGTGCTTATTTCTGTTATGACGTATTTTGCTATGTTCAAACATTTTTGTAATTTTTTTTCTGTCTGTTGAATTTGTTTTAGAAATATTTGAATAAAAATTGAATGCTAGTAATATGTGATGTGATATGGTGATTGCCACATAGCTTCCCTCCAGCATCTTTCAGCGAAGGGAGTTGATAAGTTGCGGAGCCCTAAATAATTTTCAGTATCATCATATAAAGATACAGAATAAAATAAATAAAAATAAAATAAACGTTTGAGAAAAAGTATTATATTTTGCAAAGCAAAACATTCATAGTAAAATATATTTCGACCCTAAAAAAGTTGAATTATAAAAAAATACTAGTAAAGAATCATGTAGCTGCAAGCAGTGTGAGTGGGGTTGGATTGGCTTGAAATCTATTGGAATTTCAAAAAAATATATATTATCATATTTGTGAACTTGTTAACGATTTACCGAAATATAAATAAAAGAAAGGCAATTTCTGATTGTCGTAATAACCGTGTTGAAAATAGGAAACAAGTTTCGGTATAGTGGTTTCGAATCTCCTGAACCGGTAAATTAAGCAAGCGTAGTTAAGGCTTTCGGGAGGTATCTGCAGTATATGGCCCGGCCAACTGTATCGCCTCATTGATGACATAAGGACTTGTCAAGAGAGGTAACATTATACACGATATATATAGTAAAGGCAATAAATGGTATCATTAATACATGACACCAAATGCCGATCGCTCTTCAAGTGGATCGGAAAATCTGTTGACGAATGACATCAGTCGGCCTTCTCCGGACGAGTTTCCTGTGGTTCCTCGTCACTAGAACAAATGCAGAGAAGCTCCTGAAACAGACCTCCGCCGAAACATCCCGTCCGATCCTTACATATTATAAACATATTTTATCAATTAAATAAAGTAAATTTGATAGAATATTTTTTTTAAAGTAAACAAATCATAACTATCCCTTTGAAGTAAATATAAACCTTATACATTATAAGCAAAGTTGAAAATAATGCAACTCCCATATATAAACAAAAATATTTGTCACCGGAAGTTTCTGCGTCCGTTCTCTTATTCATTGATTCTATACAAAGTCGAAAAAAAGTTATACCGTGACGATACCTGGTCCGTCGTTGTATCCGCTTGTGATTGGCAAGATAGATGTTACAGAGAAGGTACAGTAGAACTACAACTATCCGAACTCCGGCTATCCGAATCGCTTTCAGGATTTCAGAAAAAAAAAATTAAGATTGAAACGTACCTACAGTGATTCGCAAAACGATGATTCTGTCTGCAGTCACATTAAGCCTTTTAATTTAATTGATTAAGCTCTTTTTCTTTAAATTTACATACAGTAATTAATTAAAATAGACCCCCTTTTCGGAAGAAAAAAACGATTATCCTAATTTTGGAATATCCGAACTTTCGATTATCCGAATGAGTTTCCGGTCCCAATTGATTTGGATAATTGGAGTTCTACTGTACTGCTATCGTGCTGAAGAGTGATCTGAGTTTCCATGCGGCTGCATAACGTTTTGTTGCCGTTGTAATCTCTGTTTGTATCTGTTCGGAAGATACGAATACTCCAGCGATGGCTCAGGTGTCCTGCTGAAGGAATGTTCTTCCAGGCGGTTTCATGAAAACGTGGATGCATTGTTGAAGTCCGTTTATGTAAAGGTAATTGGTAGCTATTGATCATCGAGTTGCTTGATTTTAAGTAGCTTAAAAGTATTTAGATGTGGAACTATAGTCAAATGAAGCTGTTCATTGTTTTTCTAAAAACATGCTTAATAAGTCTGTGGGGGTCGTGGCCTTTAGCTTACCTGTCGGGATCTCTCTGTACACGTTGTGTGTAACTTTTATACGCACAGGCATGTGCGGGGGGTAGGATTAGGCAGTCGTCCTTGCTGGAGCCTGCAATCGGTCCCGCCGGTGCCTTATGGCCTCTCGCTCGACACCCTACTACGTTCTTTTCAGAAGGTGGCGGGGAAAAGGATTCACATATATATTATCACACAAGAAATAAGAACGGCTTACTTACATGGATAACACTATTTATTTTATAAGAAAACTGGCGTGTAATACAAAGATATTTTATTACACGTTTAATGAAATCTAACTTACTTCGAATTTATATCTAACACGTGTTTTATAGAAGACTAATTTTATGCAAGGAAGTACGGCAGTTGAGCTTTGGACAAGGAGAGAAGAACGGGCCTTGAACTTCGCGCCTTTTATAGCCTTTGTTCTGGTCGCCCTCTATTTCCGGCTGGGTATAGAACAGCAGGCTGGTAACTTAACGAGCTGCGTTCGCTTGCGTGGTTTCGCTCCTCGGTAGGTCCTTGAGGATTGTTTATGACGGAGGCGCCACAAGTCCTTATGTGGGTCCAAAAATTTTTTTTTGAATTTTTCGACAGGGCACGATTCCATTTGATTTTCTATCCCCTAAATCCAACCAAGGTAAAAATTAAAAAAAAAAAAACACAGTATTAATCACTCACTTTATTTATTTATATAAAACGTTCACATGCAAAATAAATGTTTAGATTATAAATAAGGATACCCTTTAATGTAAAAATTATTTATATTTAGGATACGAGTACAATGGTTGATTTTTTTGTATCAGGATATTTTTTTCTGTACACTTTTACCAACCAAAGCAAATATTGTTTTTGCTCTTCATCGATTGTCATCGATTTATTATATTCCTCCATTGAAGCAATACCGCCCTCAGCAACATCATTCACTACCCGCTTAGAACGGACGATTTTCTTTGCAGCCTCAAAATCAGAGTCTTCCTCCCCAGTTTCAACATCTTTATTCAAAAACTCTGATGAGATACCCAGTATCTGAAAAAATCGTAAAGAGTTGCTAGTCACAAAGTCTTGTATTCTTTTTTCGGTGATGTGTTTGACATCAATCCTCTACACCTTCGATTCTTAGTGCATCTACCATATTTTTCTTATCTTGAACTGAAAGTTCGTTGTCAAAAAATCCAAAAGACACCAATTCTTCCGACAAGTATCATAAATGGCATAAACAGTACTTTTTTCATGGCGACTTTGGCCATTGTTTGGTTTATATTTTCAAAGGACGTAAGGTCTTTTTTTTTTTTTTTTTTTTTTTGAAAAGAAATATTTGCGTTCTTATGATTTACCCAAATATTTAATTTTGAGGGCCATTTTCAACGAGTTGTAAATAACTCACTATTAGAAAATGGAATCGAGTTGGGGTAGAGTGGGATTCGAACCACGGACCTTCGGTCCGTGAGTCCGAGACACTAGCCACAGGACCACAACCCGATTTTAATAGTTGTAAGTCATTTCTCGGCGCTGAATATCCGACAGAGGCTTATTACCAGTATTTTAAATATATTATGACTGTGAAAATACATATTTCGTTCACTGCTTTCTCTTTCTTTTTCGTCAGTTTAAACTGGTGTTTAAATAGGAAAATCTTCAAGCAATACATACCTTTAGCCATCCATCTAGCACGGTGAAGACCAGCAGGCCTCCTAAATGAAACTCCTTTTTTTGGAACTCCTCCCAAGTAAATGATTGCAAGATTCCGCAACTCTTTATAGTTATCTCGAGGTTGATATACTTGAAGTTATTTTTGAGCAAAAGAAATCCTGTCTGAGGACGTGGTATCATAAATTACTGTTTTATAATCACTTTGTCAATTTTGTCCCAGTTCTTCTTAAACCCTTTAAACAATTGGATATCAGGACAACTAGACGGACCATGCGATTGACTCACTACAGCTTCTAACATAATTTCCATTATGTGATAGCGACAAGCCAAAAATATCTTTTTCCATTTTCTGCTCCAAATGTTTCGTGCGTGAGTCAAGCGTCTTCACCGCTACACCACGGAGGCCGCGAATTTTTACATATTTTTTATGTGTAAACAACAAAAATGGGTAAATTTTTATGATTAACTAGCTGAACAAATGCTTTGCTATTGCTAGATTTGTGTATATAATATATTCGTATATAGATTAAATTAACACGATCGAAAGTTTGATGTCAATCATTGTATTTAGTTCAACTTAGATATGCATATATATACACATTTTTATTTCTGTGTTTCGGATTACCTATATAAATTGTCAGGATATGCGGTGATAGGGATTTTGATGAATATATATTTGAAAATTGTTTTTCTGTCACTATTTTGCAGATGCCTCCCCGAGTACTATGCAAAAAAGACAACTGCATGTCAGACCTTTTATGCCTAACAAAAAATAGACAAAATCGGCGTTTCGTTCTCCCGTTTTCCGCGACTGAAAATTGAATCGATTTTGTTTTTTTTTTAACATAGTATCAAAATAAAACTTTCTTTGTCGATACCTTTTTCGTTTTTCAAAAATAGTTAGACAGCGGATAAAACTGGCCATTTTTACGGGTTTTTGGATGGTTCTAGTTCCCATAATAAACTATTTATCTAAGAAACAAAAAGACAGGAACTCTCCAATGACAAATATCATGAGTGTATAAAAAATCACTGCTCTCTGTGCCGTAATCCAGGAAGAAAATCCGGGAATATGTTTGTATGAAGAAAAGTTAGACCCCGTTTCGTCTTAAGATAAAAATATTGGTTTGTAATGATTTTACGTAACCATAAAAACAGGTTCGGTTTTCTTAAATTAAACTATTGACCCGCACCCTGAGCCTCTTAAAATTATTACACTTAACTCATGCCCATACGCTCAGGAATGCCCGATTCGTATTTAGTCAGTTTCGAACCACCAGCCGGATTGCGACGTGAGCTTGACATTTAATTCGAAACCAAAATGTCTCATTGTGTCGTAAAAGCATGTAAAAACGTCAAAAAGATTGGGTAACTTTTCATTGGTCGATGTTTATGGTTGAATTCTTAAACTTTAAATGATAATTTTTAAAATTTATAATTCTTTTCGCAAATGTCGAACTCTGTTTTTCTCACCAACAGGGGTGCACTGTATGTAGGAATATGATTTTAAAAAAATGTTAGTCAATATTATTACCAAAAATCCAGTAAAAATAAATTAATGGATAGAAATTATTCGGAATTTAAGGAAATAATCTGATTGGGATCCACAAAAAACGAATGATGTTTGTAAACATTCAAATACATTTTTTTTTTAATACTAAAAAATAACATCCTGACATTTTTTTAGCCTATGCATTCTCATCGAATGCAACCCTGGTGATGGATGAATAAAACGTTTATGCTCCTAACTTTTTTTCTACTTATTAAATTGAAGATATTAAGAACTATAAAAATGCCCAGCGCAATGCTCATTATTTTGCAAAAAACCGCTCTTAAATCGGACCAGTAATTTTTTAGTCTATCGAGGATACAAATACGAACATTGCCTTTTATATATATATATATAGATTTACCATTTGTACCCTAATGTACTTCGGCGTCGACATGCGTCGCGTCGTTTTTTTCGTCACCATAAATTTTCTTATGTACATAAGTGACAAATATGTTTTGATACTTTAACCCTTGCAACCGGCGCACATTTTTCATTCAGGTTATTTTAATTTATTTATTCAATCTAAAGATATACACATTTTTCCGTGTCTGGGCGGTAAAAAAATACAGTCCTGTGTGTGAAATAGAACCAGAGTCCTGGAAGGGTGCTTTCGATCCGATGGGTAATCTCACCAAGCCACAAAAACTGGTTTGGTGGGATTTAGTTTCAATCAATATGACCGAAATTTTATTTTTATTTATTTATTTATTTATTTAACTTTTTGTACATAATGTTATTTGTACATTGGCGGGCTTATTGTCAAATGGCAATTTCTTCCAACCAACCAATAAAATAAAAGTTTTATTTTTATAATTCAAGTTACAGAACATATTCAATAGAAAAAAAAAAAAAAGATTAAAAAGTGAAAAATATATAAAAATAGAAATAAACGTATTTGTTTATAAATTACCTTAAATCAAAACTATTACTCAATGGGAAAAAGGAAAAAAGCGGAATGAGGAAAAAGGAAAAGAGGAGAGATTAAGGAAGAGAAAGGAGATGTTTCTTCAAACGTGATTTAAACAGAGATAATGTAGTAACATCTTTGATGGTGGATGGGAGATGATTCCACAGTCGAGCCGCATGGACACTATATGAGTTAGAGAAGAAAGAGGAATTGTGTATGGGTATTAAGAGAGTGCCTTGAGAATGAGAACGAAGAGGTAAACCATGAACTGATAAGCGTTGAAATTTTTCACACAGGTATATTTTAATATTACTTTATAATTTACTTTTAAAGAAAAATATGTAAAAATTATTTTCTTTTTAAAATTTTATTTGCACACTTTGTTTAATTATTTTTTATATCTAAATATGTTTTTTATACAAAACTGCTGTGTTATATATATAGTATTTATGTAAAATAAGTAAAAAAAGTTTTTCACATTATATTGAAATGTTTATATTATTTTTAATATGTGTCTTTTTATGGTAAAAGGCACTGCTTGCCGTGTATATTAATAAATAAATAAACTAAATAAATAAAAATAAAATCTTTTAAATCGCCAACACTACAAGGCAATCATGTTGTTTCATGTCGGGGTAGGCGTAGAAGATAAACCTCACACGTCTTCACCTTTACACGCAGACTTCGCTCCCTCTGTATTTAACTAAACTATTTTTAAAAATGCTAATTTATATTTGTTTTGAACTGTGTGTGAGAAATTAATATTTTTCAGTATAACCAATCAATAATTAACCGTGTTTGAATTGGTAGATTGCATCAATATGTAAATTGAGAACAAAGCACTTCAATCATTACTTAATCAAGATGTGCCAATCCCGTTACTACCAAATGTAAGGTGGTTATAAACTTCCATCAATAAATACTCTACATAACAATATATTCATCATGTAGATAATGTGAAAATAATGAATTTTTTATTTAGGTTTTTTGTTACTGGTTATTTAATACTAATAAAATACTATTTTATTGTTAAAGAAATTGACATATTGTTTTACTCACCTGTATTTATCAATAACTTATTGTTGTAGCAATCTAAAATCACAAATATAACAAACTTACAAAAAATCTGATACTGAATTTCAATTTTTATCTTCTCGACATTATTCATTATTTTGTTTTCTAAATATAGTTTTAAATAAATCTAGGTCTTGCTTTTGCTAAAATGTTACTCAGTTTTATTCTAGGCTTAAATTAGCAGTTTTATTCTGGGCTAATGTTAGCATGCAGGCTGTTTCATATTTAATTCATAAATTAATTAGGTCAGCACCACTGAAAATTTATTAACTAGTAACATTATACGGGGCATGGATGTTACATCAATGTAAGATGGTAGAATTCTTTCCATCGATTAGCGATAGAGCGATTACCAAGTTCCCCGACCATGCACCTTCAAGTTTTGACAGTTAGAGAAGGTTAAGATATCGATAGATACCTCCACGGGGGTATACTTATCTACATACTGAAAATGACAAAATCATGTTGTTATAATATAACTTCTACATTTTATGTAGAAGTTAATCCTAAAAAAAATGCTTTTAGAAAAAAGTATAAATCGAAAGTTATGGTTAAGGGACGGATGGGCAAGACAGATATGCTAAGTTTGACTTTTAATAAAAGCCGGTCTTTCAAAGAAATATATTATTGTATTTAGATATTAAAATTACAAAAGTTTTTTAAAATAATGTAATGAAAAAATGTTTCTTTATGATAATTTTTTTACTCAACTTAAATGCAATTTTTTTATTTCGCCCGACTAGCAGGCGTAAGATGGATATAGTTGCCGAGCTAAATTAATAATTATTTTAGGCATCCATTGCAAAAACATGATCCTCGGACCATGTACGCTGAAAAAGCTTCATGGGTTCGTTCTTTGCACGTGGCACACTGAATTCAGTCATCATTTTGTGGAATTCTTTGCGAATGGTTTTTGCTCATTTCGCTTAGTGGCTAAAACCTTTCACTCTGGCTATTCATAGCGCTGGTGCTCTCAAGACCAAATTTGGATGTGGAAGCTTCCTTGCTCCTCCGATAGCACTACATCCCATATCGAGCTTTGGCCTCCTGCAACTTACGCCTCCAACTCTGTTTGTCCTCAGCCGCCATCTTCTTATTTGCCACCGGAGAAACTGCGCTGCATCCTTTCTCTCTTCATCCTCCCATCTCAGCCAAGATCTTCCCGAATGTCGAAGCTTAAAGTTCCTAAACCAACCTTTCCCAGCTACGTTGCCCGAGAAACAACTCTCTTTCCCCTTTCTCTTCGCTAACTAACAGTTCAGCTAACTTTATCCGGGCTAAGAAGTATTTTAAATAAACAACATTTTTTTGATGAACCTAATTTGATGCATCGATGTAATGTTGGAAATGGAATTACAACAATAACTCTTCATGCGAGCGTACTGTGTTTTTTTAGCTCCGAACCATACACATAAAATGGATAAAGAGTTAAGATTTGTAATGTTTTAGTGATTAAAACAAAAACTCTTAATGTGTGTGTCATGTGCAAATGAAGAACTATCACAGTGAGATCTTTAATAATGTTTCTTGAGAGTTTATAATCCTCTTTTTATTGTCTAAATTATCAATTTGCAAATACAACATATTTTACAGTTTTGATGTAGGTAGTAGATAAAAGTTCGATATTTGAGATAGTTTTATAAGCAGTCGGTGGGTGTCAATTTTTCAAACTCAAGCGAAAATATTTTATATTAAATTAATTACTTACATAAATTTAACATTAAAAAAAAAAAATGGCTCCCAAAAAATAAATGAAAAGAACTGAACTCACACCACTGTCATCAACTTCATCTCAAACTACCGTAGACATTTCAAATTTGATAACAATGCTACAAATAGAAATGAAAAAAAATGCGGATGGGTACGAAGAAATAAAAAATAAAAATAAAATTGATAATGAAAGATGGGACGGGACAAAAAAAGAATGTGAAAACCTTTGAAACTTTCAGCAAATCATTATATTTTTTTTACGGAAAATTTATGATTGAATTTGAAATTTAAAAAAAGGTGAAATGCAAAAAGTATAAAATTTCGTCTTAATCAGATTAAACAAAACGCTCTTAAAACCTCTGTTGTAATTCAAGGAGTCCAACTGAAAAAATATCAAAATCAGAAAGTCCCGATAGAATGATTAAGAATAAAATCAGATTGTGGAGACAATAAAAAATAATATTGTCGATTACTATTTCAATATATAAAATTTTCCATACTTAATTTTTTAACATTGTTTTCTCTTTATTTACAGGGATAATCCTAGAGAGGCACGAAATAAGGCTGAAAAACAAAGAAGGGACAAGTTGAATAGCTCAATCAACGAACTTGCTACCCTGGTTCCTTTAGTGGCTGAGTCCACAAGGAAAATTGACAAGACTGGTATTCTTCGATTGACAGCTCACGATCTCAGAAAGGAACATGGTACGTGAGACAATTAATTACATCACATCTACATAAATTATTTTATTTATTTAACCCGAGTGACTGTTGCTCATTGCATCTGCAAGTAATAAAGAAAATACAATTCAGTATAAATCCAGAATAACTCGTCAGGTTTCCGGAACAAGTTGGTAACTCAAAAAACGAGATTTCTTTATAACTGGCATCAAAAAGTATTTGTAAGTTTCTACTTGTTTTATTTGAATTAATTTGGGATGAGCTTTCAACTTTAAAAGTGCAATATCTCACAACTGGTGAAATGTTATTTACCAACTTGTGTCAGGAACCCGGCAAAATAATATAATATCAAATGCAAAAGAGCAAATATAAAAGGCACCATTTTTATTGTAATGGACGCTTGTTTTTTCAGTGTTCTAGATTAAACTACAATAAATAAACGTGGGTTTTTTTTTCAAGCCTAGGTTTTTTGTGCTGTAATCTATCATTGTGATTACCAGTGGTGCAAAAAGGATTTTCAAAAAGAAACAGATGTTTAAAGCTTTTAACAAATAAATTACACTAAATATTTCCTTTAATTAAGCACAATATCTGTACCTTAGAGGATAAACACAGGAGTACACTTTTTTCCGTTTTGAAGTTAAAAATGCAGAAATTATTGCAAAAATGTATTTTACATGTGAAATGTTAATGCACTTTCGTTAAAAAAATGTTTTTTTAAGTTGAAATAAAAATCTGAAATGAAGTCCACTTTGTTTTAATGCAAAGAACATCAGTAGTCCAGATTTATTATTAAAAACAACATTATTTTACATTGAAAGTTTTTTATAGGTTAAAATTATCTCATTTAGTTCAAAAGTTTTGGAAATGGCACAATCACAAAATCTTGTTCCCTGAACATTTCGTTCAATGTGACTCCCGTTGTTTATCCTTTAAGGAACAGATAATGTACGAGTATATTGTAAATAATGCCTCGACACAGGTTGTGCCCAGTGAGGTGTTCAATATTATCTATATAATGATTACTTTTGATTCCTTTCACTTCATATTTTGTAAAAGACCATATATTTAAATATGTAAGCCTAAAGGGCATGTGCGACGAGAAGAGGTTAAGAGTTTTTTAGTTTATTTTTTGTTTGCGAGTTCAGTGAAGTATTGGCTGATGATTTAGTTGTTACAAGTAGGGTGGA
This sequence comes from Micrasema longulum, assembly GCF_059751315.1. Lineage (NCBI taxonomy): Eukaryota > Metazoa > Arthropoda > Insecta > Trichoptera > Brachycentridae > Micrasema > Micrasema longulum. The sequence goes on from NW_028277425.1 coordinate 722,065, forward strand.
GTGTGTCGTTGACGCTGAAGCCAAAGAACAGAAATATTTATTTTTTATCTTTGAAAATAAAATCCCTTGACTTCCATATTACCTTCTCAAACATTTTTTTCATCTCTGCTTTAATATCTATCAATATTATTCTTGTATATTTAGAAACTGTATTTATTTTTATGATTTCTAACTGGCAATATGCCAGAAAGTTTTGAAAAAAAAAACATTCATTACATTATAGGTATTCTTTCGTAACTTTGTTTTTCTTCACTTCTTAGTATTTGGCAAATCTATGTCATCATGCCATATGAGAATTAAACCAAAGTTAGCAGAGGCATTCATCGACATGATGGGAGGATGTCTCTTTACAACAACGTGCCGTGGTGTAATTATTGTCATCTCTTCAAATGTGGAAAACTATCTTGGCCACTGTCAGGTAACTATTCTCTTTGAATTGTGAATAAATAGCAAGTTGTAATCCCTCAATTTTTGTCTGTGCCCGACGGATAAAAAATATAGTTCTGTGTGTGAAAATGGAACCAGAATCCCGGATGAGTGTTTTTGACTTGATGGCTACTATATTGGATATAATAGATATATATATATATATATATATATCGATGATAGGTATAAAATCGCGAAAAAGAAAATCGAGTCTAGATAAGGCCACCCCGTAGTGTAATAGTTGGCGTATTCGCCTAACACGATAAGATGTCCCGGGTTTGATTTCTGATTGATTGAAAAAATATATTACAGTTAGTTTTACTCTGCATTATTTCATTCTCCCTGGACTTGGCACCTGAAATGTAAAACTGATTCTCCACCTTCAAGTAACGGATGATTAAGATACATTGTATTTGGTGTCATGGTTATTTACAACCATTTGAAAACAACCCCAAAATTGAAATATTTTGTTAAAATTTTAAATTTCTTTTGAATTTTTAAAAGTAAATCTCAGATCTATTCTCAATCTCTTTTAAAACACATTATTTTACCTGAAGAGTTACCTAAGATGCCGTTGAAACAACCCAAAATTTTTGTCTGACTTTTCAGAATCTGAATATATGCAATAAATAAATGCCGAGTTTGTCAGAATTGAAATTTGAAAATAATATTTATTTTGATACAACCTAGGCCTCATTTACATTAATTTTTAAATTAATTATAGAGTTTTATTTTATTTAAAACAAGCCATTTACAAATAGCAGCTAGATTATAACCCGTTCCATAGTTACAGAGCACATAAACGGTTGGAATTCTGTACCGTTTTACGAAATTGGAGTATGAAATAATTTAATAGTTTATTACATTTATGAAAGCTAGATTACTAAACGTCTTACAACTACAAAGCGCATTCAAGCAACTTGAATAAAGGGAGAGGAAAACAGAGGAGTTAAGGAGAGATTAATAAAGAGAAAAAAAAAAGATTCTTGACTCGATATTCAAAATAATTATGATTAAGTGAGTTATGATGTTGTGAGTTTTTAAAATTTTTTCATATGGGAGTTGCTTTGTTATTTACCTTGCTTATAATATACAAGGTTTATATTTCGAAAGTGGATATTTCTGCAATTAAATTTTTTATAATTTATATAAACTGTTGGGATCAGGAGCGATATACTAATGTGGGCCAATCAGGAACTTCTCAGCATTTGCTCATGTGGACAGGAAACCACTTAAAACTCTTCAGGAGAAGCTGGCTTGTTGGCAGTAGTCAACAGGCCTTCCGTTCCACTAGAGGAGTGTTCGGCATTTTGTTCTCTACTTTGGTTTAATTTACCAATTGCCTGCACTATATTGATCATGTATGATATTACCTCTCGTGTGAGTTCTTTATTACCTATCACCGATGGGATGTCGCATAGATCTTCACCCAAGCTTCTGCATCGCGCCTACAGCTGTTGCCTTTGAAGGCTGAAAAGGGGGCAATGCATCAACAGGTGAGAGACATCTTGAGGAGTTTCATCGTCGCATGGGCAGCTGTTGATCTCAAAGAGCTTGAAGCGATGCAGGTAGCTCTTGAACCCACCATGACCCGTAAGCATCTGGGTGAGCTCGTAGCCAGCATTCTGCATTCTCCTGAAATCATAGGCATGGAAAATGGTAGGGAAAAACATTTTAGTTATACTTCCGGTAGGTTCACATAAATAACGATCGTTCCTGAGTTGAAGGGTCCATGAATCCACTCAAAACCTTTGCTGATACCAAGGAGATTGTTCTGTATCCCTTGCATGACCTGATGGCTATTTGTCGTTGGATGGAGTTCAATTTCTTCCGATTGACTTTTCTGTTGACCGCGTCAAGCGTGTGGGTACGCTTGAGGCGTACGTAATCAGAGACTCTACAGCGCCTACGTATATTTGCTGCATAACCTCCGGCGACGCACCCCATGTGGGTTTGTTGGCGGCTCTTACGAGTTTGTTTGTAATACCTGCGGCTTTTTTACAAACACTGTCAACATGTTTGGACCAATTTAAGTTGCGATCTATGGTAAGACTTAAAACCTTTAAGTGGTCCACATAGTTCGACTGAACTCTGTTCATATGAATAGCCAGCCTCTAGCCAGGTCCTTTTTCTGGTTATAAACATCGCGTTGGTTTTGTTGGTCCGCAGGAGGATCCCTGAATGCATCCTTTGGTCGGTAGCTTTTCAAGGGTGGCATCGAAGTGTGACAATACCACTTTCCTTTGTTGATGATAGCTCTTCACCAGCAAGAACAAGTTTCGAGGGCGCTTCTCACTGCTCAGTTAGCACATTAAAAATGGCCACCAAGCATTATCAAAGGCTTCTTTTATGTCGATCGAGATCGCTACGATCATTTTCTTGTCATGCAATGCAGTCCTGATTACCTTAACTGATGCGTTAAGAGCGTCTTCTGTTGATTTCTGGGGTGTAAATCCGTATTGCTTCTGACTTAACTTACCTTTGATGAAAATGCCAGTTGATCCGATTGATCGTCAGCTTTTCGAGTACTTTACCAAATACCGAGATGAGTCCGATCGGTCTGTAGGACTTAATGTCTTGAAGGTCATTGTCTCCCGGTTTGGGTATGACAATGACCCTCCCTATTTTCCATTGAGCTGGAAAGTGGCTCACTCTGAGACATGCATTATACATACCCAGTACCAGTGACCTGTCCACGTTGAAGAAGTGAAGGCAGATGTCCGCGGTGAAATGGTCTTCACCGGGCGCCTTTTCTGGATTAATATTAGATATTATATCCTCAATCTCCTCCACCGTAAATATCGGGTCGCTTTCTGTATAGGGTCTGATATCTGCCATCCGCCTGATGTTGATTTGCTCACGAGTCTCTTGTTGTGTATTGTCATCCGGAAAAAACCTCTCCAATAGACGGCTAGCGCTTTTCTCAGCCGAAGCTAAGTATTTGCTGCTATCCTTTAGCGTCGCTAATGGAGTGGTCTTTTTTCGGTTGACCAGCACTCTGCGGATTGCAGACCAGGCGGTTTCTCTGTTTTGAGAGCAGCAGTAATTCTTCCAGGATTCCGTTTTTGCTTTTTCAAAGGCGATTTTGTAGGCTTGTTTAGCCTCGAGATACTCAGGAAGTGTCTTAGTCTCTCTACTACGGAGAGAACCTGAGTTCTGAAGCCTGTGCCTGCATTTCCTACCTTTTTTCTTTAGTTTATCGAGCTCAGTGTTCCACCAAGGACAGGGTTGCCCTTTGAAGGGTTTCCTGATTGGTATACTTGCTTTGCACGATTCGTCTAAAATTTCCATCAACGAAACGATTTTATTCTCCAAATCCAGTGAGTTACTTTCTTCGGAGAAGGAAATCTGTGATAGTTTACGTTCCTTTAATTTACGTTGAACTTCTTTCAAAAATTTCTCCCATTTGGCCGTTTTGTGGCCATGTGGCTGACAGCTAGGCCTGCAGCTGCGAGGCTGGTTGCAAATCCCTGGTAGATGGTAGATGCACGTGTGTAGGTACCAAGGGATGATGTCTATTGTTTCATCAGTTTCGGGTTCATTTCGGTCTGCATGTTTCGTTTTATGAGACGCAACATTGCTCAAAATTACTGATTCATTTTCATTACTATGATTATGAAATAAATAAATTATTATGTAGTACGCTAGCAGCTTGAAGTTTATGTACACATCAAATAATACTTTTTTTTTATAATATACATATTTTTTAAAGTTTGTACGCATTGTACTGTAAGATCTGTTCACAAGAAGAGCTTCTTGAGGTTAGATATGAGGAGGCTGTGTTCAACTTTAATGTACAGCCTCACAGGTGTCCATTTATCTTTACAGTGGCAACTTAAACATTTGTTTTCATGTTCGGACATCATGTCAAATTTACTTGTCTGGACATATTCAAAATAAACAGATGGAAGAATTGAAAAAATATTGTGGATGTTACGAAACATGGGTGAATGTTACGAAGTGTGTAACAGGGGCGAATCGTGTATAGAAGCGATTATGCGCAGCTTACCATTATATTTGACTGTCCATAATAATGTTTTACGGTGACTTTATTTACAGAAAAACAAACAAATAATTATTATTTCTTATAAATCATTGCCACCATTTGTATGTTTCTCCAAATATAAATAAAGCGCGCCAGCAATGAGCCAAGGAACTATCTGATTACTTTCATTCTCTTTCTTTCATTTCACTTTTCTTCATACAAATAAGTGTACTATATTTTGAACATACTAAACCCAGTAGCGGGATTTTTCTCCTACAGTAAACTTGCAGATTACACAAATTATTTGAAGATTCTCGATTTGGAAAACAGTATTTCAAACATTATTTCTTAAGGATTATTTTTCTTTAAGATGATACTTTTGACATATGGCTCGCAACACATGTGGCGCTCGTTTTTGGCATTATTCATTTCTAAAACAAATCGGCCAGTTGACATTTCAATTGTAATGAAAATTCCTAATACTGAATGAATTATAAACTTGTTTATCAGTTGTGTTAAATTAATGGATAATATGGCTACACAATATATTACATCACATAGTTACGTCTTTTGAGTAGATTTCATTGATGAGAGTTGTTGTATTACACAGAACCACAGAAAAAATATCAATTTATAGTATATGTATATACATTATATTATGTACCTACTATGTAGGTACAAATAAACAATATTTTTTATAGCTTACCTGTAAATAAAATCACCGTTCGCCACTGGTGTGTAAAGTGATCACTTAAACAAATCACTACTACTACTACCATCATTCCATTTCCACATAGTGGTAAGCATAGAGGTTGGACTGCCACACATGCCTATCCTGACATACTTCCTAACATCTTCCACATTCATACATTTTGTCAAACGTGCCCTTGGGTTGTGTCTACTTTTGACATGACTAGACTTAAACCGGCTTACGACTGTTAATGTCTAGACTTTCATATTCCCTTCTCAGAAACATAGCTTAACTCTGTTGCAATATGTTATGTATATGTATATAAATTTTGATGAGCTCCCTGGGAGTTGGAATCCAGCACCTGTCTGCTAACCAGGGGCGTGCGGCGGGGTTTTTGATTAGGGAAGCAATTAATATATAAGTAATTGGTACATAATCATATACACTGCCCTTAAGAAATAAAAGACAAACTAAATACTATATTATATACACATGATTAGAAATAATAACAATAATTTTACATATCTAGTAATAAATTGTAATAAAAAATCAGCCAACCTCACTATAATAAATTAATAACTAAAATAAATTACTAACTATAATAAATACTATAGTAAATTACATACTATAATAAATTGATAACTGCGAAGTATTTTGTGGCGTTATATTTTATTTGACTAAAATGCAGTGAAACCAAAATAGATATTATCTTGTTAAAAAATACGACTTTTCAACGAAAAAGAATTGGTCATTATTTGAACCTGAAAAATCAATATATGTAATAGATTATAAACTTTTTTCTTATATTAAATCAACATTATATTAATGCAATGTTTGAATTAAATTCTACATTTTATTTTGTATTCCTACTCCATCACAAAATAATAATTATAATATCATGTTTAGTGCCAAAATACCAAAATCCCATCTGTGCTGTGCGGCGTTGCGTTCGCATCGCGTCTTAACTGCATGAAAAATAATGTATCGGTATGTTTCGATTGCTTCCATAGCCTATTGAGAATTTTTGTCTGCGACTGCGCGTGTAGTACGGCACTGGAATTTTGAATTTCGTTCCTGAGATCGATACTCAGCCAGCCAGTAGCAAGTACCCGCAGATCAGTACGCGCCTGACAGCGCTGACAAATGGATGTGTTTGGGGGCTACGTTGCTTTTTAACATTTTTTATAAGGCGATAGTAAAATTCCCCCACAATTATTAATAAAATGATTATTACCTTATTTGTTTATAGTATTCTAAATGTTAGGTATTATGACTGATAATTAATTTATTAAACATGCTATTTTATAAACATTAATTTGCTAAATTTAGGGGTACCAACGGTTCCATGCGTTCTATGAACGGACCGCACATGCTGCTAACATCTGGACATATTTAAAATACTTTACTTATGTGCCTATCTATTTTCAGACTGATCTTCTAGGGCTGAATATTCTCAGCCTTACTCATCCCAACGACGTGGAAAAGATGAAAAAGAACTTAATGCCTCAAGTTACTCCCATTGGCCCCAATGGTCAGTTACTTGTCAAGGACTTGGATGCTAAGCAGTTCACAATCAACGAGAAGTCTCGTGACTTTCAAGTCAGGTACAAATTAATCTACTGATCCCATTATTGTAAGTTAAAAAAAAAACCACAAGCATATGGATGTTAGAAGCTAATTTAAGGTGCTTTTCAATGCTATTAATTCATCATTGAAAAATTTCTAGTAAAAATGTTTTAGTAATAATATTTCAAGTAAATTTTACCCATTCATAACTTCTTAGAATTATTATTTGTCTATCAGATTTACTTGGCTGATGTGGTTGTTGGTTGATAGAATGGTTCTACTAATAGCTGAGAAAGCCTAAAAAGTAATAGCCTTTTCAAATAGCGTGGATTAATGGATAGTGTGGATATTTTAACCTTACCATTCAGCTGCGGTATTTGGGATTGGGATTGTTAGAATAAATGCAATTTATAAAAATTTCTTGCCTGCATTGATTTCCACGCAAGTTTACCCTCTTTGTTCTGCTCGCAACAACTTCACAAACTTCTCGCAGCAAACAGTAATCATCATTCGGCTTATCCTTATTTATAGGCATGTTCAAAGGAACACTTGGATATTTGATGATTTGATGCATCAGCACATGCGCAGTGGATGTTGAAACTCCTGAATGAGCAGACGCTAGTCAGCGTTATTTGACACGTACTTTGAAACAATACAAAAATCTAATTCTTTAGATTTTATTCCGAGAGCCGGAAGATTTAAATAACGAATATCATTTTTCTGGGAGTGTTGGCAATCTTATATGCGGTAGGTATTCCATTCAGCTAAGGCGTTGACAAAAGTGGGTTAGAATCTAAGGAAGCAAAGAGCGCGAGGGGAGTCCTCATATATAAATTAAAACTGTCATTAGAAAAGAAAAACAAAACAAACCATAACGCCGTTTCTCCATAGGGGTAGGCAGAGAGGATAGAATGCCATATCACTCTACCTTGGCATACAGGCCTCGCTTCCTCTACATTCATACATCTCCTCATGCACGCACACCGATTATTCCTACTTTTGACATGTCCATCTAAAGTATTTGATGGACTTGATTGTGCCATGTCTTTCTCGGTCTTCCTCGTTCTGCATTCATCAACATTCGCATCGTAGATCCTTTTAGCCGTTCTTTCGCTGTCCATTTGCTCTACATGTCCAAACCAAAGCAGCACCCCCTTTTTTTATTCTCTCGAAAGTGCATGTCTCAGCCTTACACACTTCACGGATCTCGACGTGTGTGCACCTATCATACATCATTTTACCACGGGATCGCATTTCGACAGCATTCAACCTACTTTCATTATCATGTCATTAGAGACTAGGAAATATTAATATGTATAATTATTTGACTGTCAAGAATATTTATAATAAGGATTTAGTTACTTCCTTTGTGGAGGAGTCTTATAGCGTTTTTCTTAAAAATCAATTTCAGTGTTATATTTTTCATTATGTTTTGGTTTTAAATTTCAGATTAGCACGAGCAGTTCAACGCTCTGAGACACCCCAGTATGAAGTGTGCCGTATCAACGGTTCTCTTAGATTTGCTGACCACGCCAGTTCTGGGGGTGTCGGTACTGGCCAGATAGTCAGGAGACAAAGAGCCAGAGGAGATGAAGCTATTTCACCAAGTGGAAATGATGTTGTAAGAGATTTTTATTTTAAGCATAATATAAAATCACGTTCAGTTTAATTTTTCATCATTTGTTTTGTTTCGTAGTCAGAATTATTTGTAGTTTAAAATGATTTGATCTTTACTTATTTTATTTTACGCATCGTCGGGTGCATTAAGGGTATGATTATTATGATGATGAGTACAGCCTTTGGTCAGTTACTTATTTAAATATTGTTTCACATAATGACTATTAATTGTAAGGCAAATAACAGCATTTATTACATACACAATAATTTTCATGCTTTGCTATTGCTGAGAGTTTTTAATTTTTGTAGTATTTATTACTTTTCATCTAATTCTAAAGTAAGCTGTCTATCCAATTCTTAGCGATTGATTAAACAGTGTTATATTATTATTATTATTATTGTGCATAACTTATATAGCGCCACTTTTATAATATAATACCTCAAGGGCCTTTACAAAGCGATTCCATAGATAAATAAATTTAATTGAAACTTTTAAATTTGTAATTTAAGTAAAACATTTTTTTTTGTAGTCATCTTTCCTTGATTATTTCCTTTACCGAATCCTTATATTATTAAAATGTTATTTATTTGAATTTTTTTTTACAGGTATTTATTGGCATGATTCACATTGTAAAGCAAACTTATTTATCTGAGAGGCTTTTTGAAGCCAGCAAAGAGGAGTACCGAACCAGGCATCTAGTTGATGGTCGCATTGTTGATTGTGACCAAAGGATTTCTGTTGTTGCTGGTTATTTGACATCTGAGATATCCGGAGTGTCTGCCTTTACATTTATGCACAAGGAAGATGTCCGATATGCCGTCATTGCCTTAAGACAAAGTCAGTAACTTTTGGGATTACAAATTTGGTTTACTTTTTTTTTAAAGATGAATATTTTATTACTGTGCGATAATATATTATGTGCGTTAGCACAGTTATTTTTATTAAAATTGCAAATTTTTATGCGAATTGACAATTATGTACATTTTATATTTAGTTTTTTTGCGACTATCTAAAAATTTATGTTATTGCGTGTAAAAATTATTTAATTTGAGTAAATGTCGGTGTTATGTGAATGTTGTCCATTTTTTTAGTGTACGACAGGAGTAAGCAATTTGGCGAATCTTGCTACAGATTGATATCAAGAACTGGTCAATTTTTATACTTCAAGACAAGCGGCTACTTGGAGATCAGCTCCAACTATGATGTTCAGAGCTTTGTGTGCACAAATACAAGGATAACAGAAGATGAGGGCAGGGTGTTAATAGAACAGATGAAAGAGAGATACGCAGTTATTTTCAATGGTGTGGATGAAAATTTTCCTTATGGAAGTGTAAGTATAGAAATGAATTAATTTTAGATTTTGTTGCCAGCACTTGATATAATATTCTGAGATAGCCAGCAATTTAATGATAAGAATACATTTAACTTAACAATTAAAGCGTTGTATTAAAAACAAGTGAAAAACAAACTATGTGTGAATTATGAGTGAAAATCTGAGTGAACTCTTGCCAAATTTTACAGTTAAGGAAAATAAAATTCTGTCTACTACGCCAGACTGGCAATATTAAAGTTTTTTTTCTTAAAGCAAGAGTAAAACACAATTTGTAAAAATAATTCATCTTTAACTAACTAACTCTCAAAGTAAATTTATTAGATTTTCACATCCGTTCAAATGCGTAATGAGGTTTCCTGGGTTATTGTGCTATGTGTCGTTTGCAATCTTTTCCGATGTTTTAAATACAGCACAATAACCCTCTGAACTGAAAAGGTCATTCTGTAAATATCAGATATTTAAAATATTACATTTAAGCAGAGTCTGTTTTTATCCTCTGCCTACCCTTACTGATTTTTATATGTTTAATATGATTTTCAGAGTGGTGAAGCCACTGTCGAAGACCCTCACAAATTGGAACAAGTTATTATGCATCTCATAACCAACCTTCCTTGCAATAATTATCGCAATTCAAGTCGTGATCCATCATCTCCGTCTACGCACAACACCCTCTCTATCATACCACCAAAGCCATCAACCATCAAGACCTCTATTGCCAAAAGTGTTTCAGTCATCAGTAAAGCTATAAGGATAAAAGGCTGCGACAGTGGCTCAATAGTCCAACCTGATACATTTTATTCTTCAGAACCGATAAAAACTAGCAGACCCTCGGTTGTTAAGAAATCAGTTCCCCTATCTTCTAAACAGCAGACTTCTAACCAAGACAAGAAGATAAAACAAGACTCTTCCTTGAAACAGGAACTCATTAAAAAAACAACGGGAGATAATGAGAAAAACCAAATGAATGAAACAAAGTTAAAGAAAGAAAATGATGATATTATTAAGGAGAAACAGGAAAAAAAAAATAAAGTAAAAGAAGATCAAGAATCATGCTCAACAGTTTGCATTAAAGATAGCAAAGTTCTTTCCACAGGAGCCAATATAACTCCAAATGAACTCGAAAATATAACAAAAGAGGAAGTTATCATTAATCCTCAAACTCCAACTGATAATATTAACGTTTACAATAATTCTCAACCAACACTTACTCAGGCTTGTGAAAACAATGATAACTATAGTGTAATGTCTACTCAGGCAATTATGGATAATATTGCACATGATCCATTGACAGCTGCCAATGAAGCCTCAATGCCTGATTTGAATAATTATGTTAATTTCATAATTTCCGGAATGAACTTGTTCGCTCCGGACACAGATACCATTATGGATACTTATTCTACCAAACTAGAAACAGTTGACTGTGATGATTTATTGATTGATAGTATAAAGACCAGCACGCTTTCAAATAATGATGCGCTTCTTACGAGTCTGCAAGGATTGGAGTCTACGGACAGTTTTTGTCTTCCTGGCACATCATCAGGTCAAAGCGGCAATTCAAGTGTCCTCAAAAGACGCACGGAAACGACTGATTTTGATGTTCTGTCAAAGCGTAGAATGCCATCAGAAATTCAAAATTCATCTACAGATTTACCAGCGGTCAATATCGCCACATCAGATGTTCTTATGAGTAATGCTTTACAAACTCCTCACAGAATCGATACTCCTACCGAAGGACTTGATACATACATTCAGCAGTTGACGGATCCCGATTCTGGTAAATAAATGTAGTATGTTTTATAGATACATTTATGTATTTTTGTTTTTTCTTTAGTCTCTATACATTTGGTAGAGGAGAGTGCCTATGAATGGGACATTTTTGATTTAATCTCTCTAAACTTTCTCCGTAAACGAAATCACAAAAAGTAAACACGGTTTTTCTTTATTCAATCTTTAAGTAACAAATATGCAATACACTGTTTGCAAATAATTTAAACTTTAGTGCCTACAAAATCTATTTGAAAAAAATCTAAATATGTCCCATTCATAAAACATCCCATAATATAAAACATGAATAGTTCATATTTTAAAATTCAAGATTAGTTGAAAAAAATATGTTTAAACTAAATAAATTTGTAAACATCTTAACATATTATTTAGGTACACCCTTTCATTTTTTAGAAAATTATAATTGCAGTGGAGCCTTTGCTATAAAGAGATAAAAATTAAAACTTATAACTATAAAAAAATATTTTTAACAAAACAATCGCAAAGTATGTAATGTGTATCTATACTTCAATATCTTTAATATACAGTTTTTTCAAAAGTATAATTAAACAAGCATTATACCTAGACAAAACTAACTAGAAAAAAATAATAAAAGGCAGAAATGAAAGTGATTTAAAATCATTTTTGACATATAAAATCCGGAGAACCTAAAATTCCAAGATTTTCATGGGCCCACAGCCTACATATTTTGAATACAAGCCATTGCACAACACTATATTCTCCATCGCATATGTGACTTTAGTTATCATGTAATATTATTATTATTATTTTTTTTTTTTAAAATTGCTTCACGCAGGCCTTGAGGCCCAATTGCAGTGGTGAATTACACAGTACACCCAGGCTCAAGAAAAATCACATTTAATTTTTGTGTTCTCACCAGGAACCGAACCCAGAATTCTAGTGTGTGGGGCAAGAGTATGGATGTAAAATTATATAAAATAAAAACAACTATTAAATTATTGGTATTTTACAGTCATTTAGGGAAATGATATCCCTTATAAGTATTAATATTTTAAAATATCTAGGTGGTAGGTATTAAAAAATACCTTACGTACAAATAGTGAATATTTATATATTAAAAATAATTTTTATATTATACGAGCTGAACCCGGCAATGCTTTGCTATTTCTAGTTTTGAGTACGTACTCATATATATATATATACCAGGGGCGTGCAGTGGGGTTTTTAATTACGGAAGCAATTAATATATAAGTAATTGGTATATTATAATATACACCGCCCTTAAGAAATTAAAGACAAACTCAATACATTATACATATGATTAGAAATAAAAACAATAATTTTACATATCCAGTAATAAATTGTAATGACAAATCAACCAACTTCACTTTATATACTAAAATAAAAAACTGCGAAGTATTTTGTGGCATTATATTTTATTTGACTAAAATTCAGTGAAACCAAAATAAACATTATCTTGTTAAAAAACATGACTTTTCAACGAAAAAGAATTGGTCATTATTTGAACCCGAAAAATCAACGTATGTAGTAGATTATAAAGTTTTTTCTTGTTACAAATCAACATTATATTGATGTTATGTTTGATTTAATTTCTAGATTTTACCTTGTATTTCTACTCTACCATAAAATAATAATTAAACTATTATGTCCAGCGCCAAAATACCAAAATCGCAACTCTGTGCTGCGCGGCGCGGCGTTGCGTTCGCGTCGTATGTAAACTACATGGAAAATAATGTATTGGTTTGTTTTGACTGCTTCCATTGCCTAGTGAGAAATGAAGTCTGCGCCTGCGCCCAGACTGCGCGTTCAGTACGGCGCTGGAACGGAATTTCGAATATGCTTCCATCGCGATCATTCTTTAAATCGATACCCAGCCAGCCGGTAGCAAGTACTCGCCGATCAGTACGCGCATGACATTACTGGTAAATGGATGTATGGGAGGTTAAGTTGCTTTTTAACATATCTTTATAAGGCGATAGTAAAATTCCTTCACAATTTATCTCGATTATTAATCAAATTATCATTACATAATTTGTTAATAGTAATTTAAATGTAAGGTATTATGACTGATAATTAATTTATTAAATATGCTATTTTATAAACATTATTTGCCAAAATGTGGGGGAACTAATGGTTCCATGCGTTCTATGAACGGAACGGACCGCGCATGATATATACATACATGTATATACACCGCAAGACAAAAAAAACTACGAGTCCGCCTACCAAACTAAAATTCACGTATAATGAATTATTCTTAATTTTTAATTAGTTTTTTTGTATTGTTTGACATATGTGAGGATTACTCTTTACTTCACAGTGACAATAAAAAATCTTACTTGTGAATTGTACTTAGAAATTGGCATTATATAATATCACGTATCAGATTAGACGAACCTAAGACACATAAGGGTTCATTTATGGTCTAGTGTTTGTGATGGAATAATAAAATACATATTACTTTTTCATTCATATTTAAGAAGTAGGTTCTTATCGCTTTATTTAAATTAAGATGTTTTATAATGAAACATATTTATAACATTTAAAAATATTTAATACTTAGTGAATTCACCTTTATTTTTTGTAACATGTAAAATTCTATTATTTAAAGAAGCGTAATGTGAATTAAAAATTTCTAAAGTTATTTCTTCTTCCCATACATGAATTAAGTTTTATTTAAATTCTTCAATGTTTTTTTTTGCCCGAATTTTTTTTTCATAACTGCCCATAAATTTTCGGTCGGGTTTAAATCACAGCGGTGTATATTAAATGAACACAATCAAAAGTTTCTTATCAATTGTTGTATTTAGTTTAAATTAGATATGAACATGTACATTATTATTTTTATTTGTTGGAATACATAAATTGTGCGAGGCTGCGAGAGCGAAGTGATGTTCCGGGAAGAACTTAAAAACTCACTTGTTTTCTAGATCATTTGAATAGATTCGTAGCATGTGATAACAAAATAAATTGTTTTAATTAAATTACACATTTAAAAGCTTCAATTAAATTTAAGCACTTTGTAAAGCGTCCTCGAGGTATTATATTCCGAAAATGGCGCTGTATAAGTTATCCATAATAATAATATTAACTCAATGTCTTTAACTTTTATGCGTTATATTTGTGCATTCCGAAAGCATAAGCTATGCTGTAATCGTAACATGTGGCAACTTCTTCAAGCAGTTCCAGGAATTTTACACACACGGAAAAAAAAAACAGTCTTAACGCTGTGCAACACTTTGAATATTGTAATGTAATGTTACTGTAACTGTTTTCTTTTACACATATTTAGTATCCAACTTAAGTGAACCTCAATAAAATCTTTATAAAATCACACACTTTGTCAAAAAGGGTAAATGTAAATGTTTAAAATATCCAGAGGAAACAATTTAAACTCCGGAGTAACTTCACAACGCACCCGGTCGCCACCGAGCGCCGAGGATATGCGGTGACAGGGATTTTGATAGATAGGTATTACAACATTGTATTGCAGACACCTCGATACTGTGCGGAAAAGACAACTGCATGTCAGACCTTTCGTTAGAATAGACAAAATCAATGTTTGGTTGTCTTTCGGATTTCGTTATTTTTTTAGGCAGTGTATCAGAATAAAATTTTCTGTATCAGTACGTTTTGCATTTAAAAAAAAGTTATCATATTTATAAACCGTGCAGCTGAAGACAGCAGATAAAACTGTGCATTTTTTACGAGTTTTTGAATGATTCTAGTTCCCATAAACAATTAATCAAAAAATCTTTTTTTTATTTATAAGTTTGCATTTTTGTTTTAATATTTTATCAATTTAGTTATCATTGTATCCATCATTACTAGCAATAAAAAAAGACTCGACTTTTTAACTCTAAATGTATCGATGTAATATTTAGTAATCACTGTAAAAATAAAATAGGATAGAATTTTAAATAAATAGAGCATTAAATAAATAGTCCAGATCTTGTCTCGATGTCCCTTATGTTTGTCAATGCTTCTTTTATTCTTTTTTAATGTTTTAAACTATTATTTAATTGTAATATTCATGCCTATGAATTGCATAAATGGACCATGTCCGTAAATAAATTAGTTGAGTATACCTTGATAAAGAAGCTTGTGTAGCTTTGAAATCAGTCGGTAGAAAAAATATAAATAAAGTGGTTTAAAATAAAGTTGTTTTATATTTATTTTACTATGAGAAACATAATTTATTTTCGCTCCCATTAGTAATTTACATTTTATCCTGTACAGCTTGTCAAATTTCGGCCGACGATATTAAAATAATCATTTTAACTATTCATATCAAATATGTAATATGTTTTGCATGTTTCTAGATTTGTGTGATTTGGTTCCCCGTTCTCTTGCTGCCCTCGAGTCTACATTTACGCAGATTGAAGGCACAGTTCATGAAATGAATGATCCACAATATGGGTATTATCATGAAGGCATTTCTGATATAATTGTAAGTCTAAATACGTAGATTTCATTAAGTTTAGCTTAAATTCTCTACTTCTGGGCTAAATATTAAACCTTTCAGTTTTTTAAATTAATCACTTCAAATATGTATATTTATTTAAAATAGGTGAGTACAGTGAAACCTTGTTTTACAAACACAATTCTTTCCAGAATCTTACTCATAATGTGAAACTCTTCTTAAGAGAAACAATTTTTCTCATTTCCCATATCAATGTAAAATACAATAATGTATTACATGTCAAAAATATTACTCAAGAAAATTAATAATGTTTATTTAAACTTTAAAATTATTTATAATACCTTATTAGTTTTTTTTGCTAGAATTCTATCTAAAGACATTAGTTTTTGCCGATGCTTTAAGACTGAGTGAAAATGCGACAAAATATTGAATAAATTCACAGCTCGCACAGTCACTGCCTTGTTAGCGAGGTCCTTTTCAACGATCGACACCCACGAACAGTTTCCCAAGCTCTCAATATTTCTCTTATAGCGCAGGAGGTGAACTTCCTTCTTCCCCGACGAATTCTCTTTCACAGCTTCTTGCTGCGAAATACCATGCAACTCTCTTCCGCATCTTCTTGCTTGAGGTACAATGCAACTTCATAAGCTCTTCGGCAGTCAGCTCTTCCACAAGCTCTTTGATATCATTGCTATCCACCTCCAGTCTCGCGATGATGGCTAAAGACACAAACTCGTTGGCTACACACTCAAAAGGCACTGTCTTAAAGGCCTAAAGTCACGTTCAACAATGCTATCTAGCCAAAGTTTATTCTAAGGTTTTACAATCCGAGACTTCTAAATATTCTCCTCGTGGCTCAAGCGAAATGACGCTCGTTAAAGTATTTTTTTACATTTAAATGTGTTGCAACAGAGAGGGAAAACATTTTTGAGAAGGGAATATGGAATTCTAAGCATTTACAGGGCTTATGACCTGTCATTGGCTGGTTTAAGTGGCCACTTTACACACTGTGTAACATTCACTATTCTGCCTATGTTTGAAAACCCACATTTCCTCAACTCTTCCATCTGTTGACTTTTGTGAAGTAAAAGAGCTGAAACCTTTGTCATGCGGGTGAGATTCATCCGGCTGAAACAATTCACCTACTAGGCAACGCCCGAAAACAATTTTCCGATTTTGTATACTTCTTCTTTTACCAGATAAAGTATGTCCAAATGCTTGCAGACTGGCTGGATTTTCTCCCTAGGGAGTTGTTCATATTTACAATTTGATTGTCTTTTTATCCAAATTCATTGTTATGAGAGTTGCTTGTTAAACGAGGTTTCTCTGTACTTTCATTCCACTTTAAATGGCTTTAAATTTTATTAATTTAAAAGTAGTTTTTGATAGTTAACCTAAAATATTTTATTTTTTTACTTTCTGCGTGGTATTGAACATAGACTTGGAATGGAATGGGATTTTCAAATCATGGTCATATTATGTTTTCATTTGCATTTATTGTATCAATATACTTGCTGAAATATCGTATTAGGAATTATTCATTCATTGAATGTAATGTGTTTTTATAATAACAAGTTTCTTTGATAAATTAAAGATTTAATATATTAATTTCAATAATTCCATAGTCTTCACAAGCGTGCAAACTTCATATGAGCAGCGATCTTAGAATAATAATAATAATAATTATGGATAACTTATATAGCGCCATTTTCGTAATAAAATACCTCAAGGGCGCTTTACATGGTGATTCTATTGTTAAGTTAATTTAATTGAAGCTTTTAAATTTGTAATTTAATTAAAATAATTTATTTTGTTGTCACGTGCTACGGATTTATTCAAATGATTTAGAGAACAAGTGGGTTTTAAGTTTTTTCCGAAACATCACTTCACTTTCACAGCCTCGCACCTCTGCTGGGAGAGCATTCCATGCCATAGGGCCTGCGACCGCAAATGCGCGTTCACCAAATTTAGTGCGCTGTTTGCGTAGAGGTATAATAACTTTTCCTCTCGCCGTAGATGTAGCTGATCTAAGCGGGAGACGCCTGTCAGCTAGTTTATCTGGAATGCATAGTTCCCTTAGATATTCCGGAGCCGAGTTGTGCAGTGACTTATACATAAGCCAACAGAGTTTGTATTCGACCCTCTGTGGAAAACGTAGCCAGTGTAGTTCCCGAAGTAGTGGAGTGATATGACTGAACTTAGAGATTCCGAAAAAAAGTCTCGCTGCGGCATTCAATACAGATTGTAGGCGAGTCATTTTGTTCATTGGTAGACCTGCATAGATACCATTACAATAATCGACTCTAGACACTACAAACGCATTTATTAATTGACGGGCGGCATCAACAGAAATCCGAAATAATACCGTAAACCCCTTAGGCATTGTATTTATAAATGTCAAAGTTTATGAATACTGTCTGTTAAATATTGAAACGTGATCACTAATTTAACTGCTGTTTAAGCATCATAATTGGACGTGGTTATGTGGAAAGCGTCCAACCCTCAATATGCTAAATATGAGTTTTATGCTGGTTTGGACAGCATCCTACTATATACCTAGTCCTGCCATAAATACTGCTACAAACTGTTTCTATTATAATAAAAAAGCAATTAATTTTATAAAAGTTTTTTTTTTATTTCTGGGCCAACATGCATATTCCACTTATTGAAAAAAATTTTTTTATTCAAAATGTCCTCCTCTTGCCTTCACACAGGCCTTTAAATGTGACGGCCAATCGTCAATGGCAGCACGCACGATATCCATGGGAAAATTGGCCACTGCTTTTTCACACTCAAGAAGGCCAATCTTCAGCTCTAATAAACTCTAGTATGTGATTTTCCAGCCATTGCTGGGTAGATTTTGCCTTATGAGCTGGAGCAGCATCTTGCTGGAAGATTCAATGTCTCGAATTGAACATTGTGTCATTGAGAGGCTTAAAAACCTTCTCTAAAATGTCATCTTGGTATGATTTTGCACTTGTCTTCACACCCTGCGCACAAAAATGAAGCTCAGAAACCCCTTCGTAGGAGACACCCCACCAAATCATCACGGCTGCTGGATGATGACCTTTTTGATGAACTTGAGCGGCTTCTCGAAAGCTATGAGCATTCACTTGATCATTTTGCTTGTTGAAGTTTTCTTCAATGTTAAATATTTTTTCATCAGAAAACAGAATTTTGCAATGCAAATTATTCACGTATTGTGAAACAAGCATTTTTGCTCTGGTCTTCCTAATGTCCCTTAAAGGTGGAGTAAGCAAAAGACCAGTGCTTCTTCGGTAAGCCCCCATCTTTAGGTCAGATTTGATGATGCGAGACATACTTCGAGTCGATATATTCATCTCCCTGGACAATATTTTTTGTTTACGGAGCGGATTTCTATGAATTCTGCTTCTGACAGCCTTAATAGCTCCTGGAGTCTGCACAGTTTGAGTACGTCCAGATCTTTGTCAGTCTTCAGCACTTTGAATATTCTTGAGCCAATTAATAGTTCAATACACAATCTGGCGACTGATACTTAAAAGTTTTAGGGTGTTAAAAATGTCTTCCGGCTTCTTCCCAACTTTGTGTAATGCGATTACAGCGATTCGGTTTTCTTTAGCACCCCACTCCATGTTTACTCGTTGACGTTCAACGACTGACTAATTATAGCAATAGCATAAGGGTTGGTACTTTACCTGAAAAAAGGTTACGGGTGTCTACCTGCTTTTGTTTACATTTTATGAATTTTTGAACTCGTGTAACCGTATTTATGGCAGGACTAGGTATATGTGCCGAAAATGTTGATTTTTATGAAAAATTTTAAATGCGTAGATAACGCAACTTGCTAGATGTGTTAAGAGTCCGTATCTCAGCCAGCCAGTCAGCAGGCGCCGAATGTAAACATTGCATTGCTTCTAATGCTTAAATAGTGGGTACATACAGCGAAGAATTATCGTAAACATGTATTCCCTAATTAGGTGATATTTGTTTCAATTGCAATCAATTTTTTAGGCGCTTCGTTCGCTGAGTAAACAAAACAAATATTTCTTTCTCTTTCCCTCAACGCAGATGATTCGTTTCTTTCTTTACTTGCCTATGCCGGTAAGGCGCGAACCGTGCAGTTAAAATTTTTACTTACGTCATCTTTGTAAAAGTAACCCTTACTATAATCAGATAAAAATCCTGAATAAGGATTTCGAGTGGGGATAGGTCCACTTCATAGTGTCGTGGTTGGCGCGTTCGCCTACCATGTTTGTGGTTCCGAGTACTATTCCTGGGAAAGTCAACATGAAATGTGGAGTAAAAAGGTGGTTCTTACATTGCGATATTTCATGTTACTGGTCTGGCATCTGAAGCGTAAGGTTGATCATCTTACCTTCATGTAACAAACAATCTGGTGTTGATGGCTCTTCTGGACATGAGTGCTGCATTCGATACTGTAGACCATAATATTTTGCTTGAACGTCTGGAGAAAACTTATGGTATCCGTGATCAGGCATATATGTGGTTCAGTTCATATCTTAATAAAAGAGAATATGCAGTTGTTTTCCAGGGTAAAAGCTCAACCAACTTTCGGGTGTCTACAGGAGTGCCTCAAGGGTCAGTACTCGGACCACTTCTTTATCGCCTTAACACTAAAGATATAGAGAACATTATCAAAGAATGTGGATTGTGGTCTCACTGCTATGCAGATGATACGCAGATTTATTTTTATTGCAAACCAGGCGAGAGAAGTGTGCTTGTCAATTTATTATTATTTTTTATTTTTTTGCACCACAACAGGCCGGAGGCCTAATTACAGTGGTGAATTACATCACAGAGCACCCAGGCTTAAGAAAAATCACATTTTAATTTTTGTGTTCTCACCGGGAATCGAACCCGAAACCTCCCGTGCGTGAGTCAAGCGTCTTGACCACTACACCACGGAGGCCGCCGTGGATTGATTGATAATTGATGGATGCATCAAGAAAATAGGAAACTGGATGGCTGAAAACAGACTAACATTTAACCCATCAAAAACTGAACAACTGTGAGTGGCTTCAGCCAGACGACAGAATTTGATCCAGGATACGGCTCTACCCAATGTAGGGAGTACCGCTTTACCCACCGTTAAACTACTGGGAGTTTGTCAATTCTGACCTATCTCTTGACGCTCAAATTAGTAGAACGATAAGTTCATGCTTCTACCAGCTGAGACAAATTAAATGCATACGCAAAAATTTGCCGGTTGATGCCGTCCGTCAATTAATAAATGCGTTTGTAGTGTCTAGAGTCGATTATTGTAATGGTATCTATGCAGGTCTACCAATGAACAAAATGACTCGCCTACAATCTGTATTGAATGCCGCAGCGAGACTTATTTTCGGAATCTCTAAGTTCAGTCATATCACTTCACTACTTCGGGAACTACACTGGCTACGTTTTCCACAGAGGGTCGAATACAAACTCTGTTGGCTAATGTATAAGTCACTGCACAACTCTGCTCCGGAATATCTAAGGGAACTATGCA
This sequence comes from Micrasema longulum, assembly GCF_059751315.1. NCBI lineage: Eukaryota > Metazoa > Arthropoda > Insecta > Trichoptera > Brachycentridae > Micrasema > Micrasema longulum. The sequence goes on from NW_028277425.1 coordinate 743,365, forward strand.
TTCCAGATAAACTAGCTGACAGGCGTCTCACGCTTAGATCAGCTACGTCTACGGCGAGAGGAAAAGTTATTATACCTCTACGCAAACAGCGCACTAAATTTAGTGAACGCGCATTTGCGATCGCAGGCCCTATGGCATGGAATGCTCTCCCGGCAGAGGTGCGAGGCTGTGAAAGTGAAGTGATGTTTCGGAAAAAACTTTAAACCCACTTGTTCTCTAAATCATTTGAATAAATCCGTAGTATGTGACAACAAAATAAATTGTTTTAATTAAATTAAAAATTTAAAAGCTTCAATTAAATTAATTTAACAATAGAATCACTATGTAAAGCGCCCTTGAGGTATTTTATTACAAAAATGGCGCTATATAAGTTATCCATAATAATAATTGCATTAAGTGCACTAATGCAGTGCATAGGGCACTGCGTTTAGTGCACTACACTCAATCGGGTGCGGACAGGGGTATGATTATATTGGACGTTATTACCCACAATGGAGGTGGTAAAAAAATGCTTGTCTGTTGATAAATGTTTACTAGAAAATTGTTTTTTTAACATTTAAATACATCAATAAATTTAATCATTGACTCATTTTGTCATCACTACGTATGACTGAATGTGGAATGTTGGGAGCAATCCAGGTTTTGATGGATTTTTTTAAGACCGAGTCTTGGTAAATATTGAAGTAATATGTATTCAAAATATTGCACTGTTTTAAATTAAAAGACATTATAAACATAAAGCTCAATCAATAAAGCACATTATATTTGTAAATAGACAGATAAATAATGATTTCAAAATTATATTTTTCTAGAAATTGACAGACTCATTAGGCAATTATTGTAAAAGGGGAATTTCTGGGATTAATAAATAAATGATAGTTCATTTTACTTCTTTGTTCATAGGCCTATTTGCTCCCCTGCTTGGGTGTTTTGAGACAGTCCTTTTTAGTGATGCTTTAGAAAAAAAAGTAAATACCATGTAAATAAAATTTTATCTTTTATATGCACATTTAAAATTTCAATTGAATTTTTTTAAATTATCCATATGAAATTATTCAAACATGTTCTTAAAGTAAATAAAAAACAGAATACATAATACTGCTTGAAAATTATTAAATTAGTTTTAATGAAATCATCGAAAATATGTTAAATATTAACAATCCTTAATAATGACAGATTTTACAATTTTTCTGGAAACATATTTACACCATAAATAGTCTATCAAATTATTATTATTTTTATGTAATTCCGTTTTTTTTCATACATTTTTCGTTTCCTCACTTTTGTGTTTTCCTCAGTTTTACACTTTTTTTCTTGTTCCCTTGAAAAAAATAAATATGGGGTTTTACTGTACTTGTTTAATGACGGTCAGCGATAAACACATACTTAATATATTTATTACTGATTTTTTAACATTCATAAAAATAAAACAATTTTACGGTGGTCTAAAAATATATTTTTAGTGTCAAAATTGTGTTCTACTTATTTACACTACACCATGCTATGGATTTTTCTCTCAGTGTTCCGCATGTTACTTAGGATCCTTCAGAGCCTTTTTTTACAATTGCATGTTTAAGAAACATGCTAGAAATTGTTTTTAAAACTATTGACAAAATATTTTGTGTTTATTATTGCATATTATTATATTTTAATCCCGAAATCATTTCACACAAAACTGATAGCATCCATCGTTTCTCTAAGCTCGATTTTACCGCATTAATTATTTAAGTTTTTGTGCTTTTCAACCTTTAAAATTCTTTCATTAATTGAATTGTGTACGATTTTTCGAAGATTGAATTCTGACATTTCAGATCACGTTAGAGTGTCCATCATCAGGATTGGTATTGTTTATGTAACATAATACATATGAGGCATATAGAAACAAAGGCGAAAGTGTCCACCTACAGTTGAAAATGAGTTATATATGCAGTTTTGTTTAGAAAGCTTTATAGTATTATCTCCATAGAATATATGTTTTAAACAAAAATGGTATTAAAACATCTAATTTTAGATTTGAAGTTTAGATGTTGTAAAGATCTTTCCGAAACAATAGCGGTAGTTTTTCTAGTGACCAATCAGGACACTCCAACTGCAACGGCGGCCATTTAATATTTCATACAAACGTGTGTGGCATTGTCATGTAAACACATCAAAACCGGCAGTGTCCAAAGCTTTGAAACAAAAACGCCAGTGTCCATAGATTAAAACCGATTTTTAGAGAAACTATGTCATTTGGATGTATCTTAAGTTTCAACTATGAATTTTAAACCTATTTAATTCAATAATATTCATTTTTGTCTTTCGGTTGTTACATACAGTTTTAAAAATCTTAATGACTCCCGAGGGGGTGAAATCCAGTCTTTTGTCTACGAACATTTGGACAAACTCAAATATTGTAACTAAACAAATGTTTTTTTGTGATTGCCAACAATTCACGAAACTGAATCATATGTAACTTGACGTACTTAGGATTACTCGGGAGATAACAAATATAATATTTTTTCCATAAATATTCCCGCAGTGTGATTCCCTTCATTCTTAGTTTTCAATAAGTCCCTTTAAAACGATAGATAGAGGTTTCGCTATATTTGTATCTTTACATTAAACAAGTAACGTTTTCGTGTATCTTAGAAAAATTAGCTGTTAGTTTATAAGGATAGGTAATTTTTAAGTAAGTAAATATTATTGTTACATAAATGAATATTTTTTTGTGAATTCCCATTTTTAATGCATGATGGCATTTAAAAATTTAGTTATTAACGATTGCGAGGATTTTTGAAAAACAACCAACTCATGTTCTTTTACTTACGCATGTTTAATTCTAGTTTTAAACTTTTTCTGAGGCTTGCGACTTATGGCAATTTCTGTACTTTCCGGGCAAATATCAGAATATCTTTTCTGAACCTATGCAAATGGGGAAGATAAAGAAAGTTGCTGTTCAATCTGTCAAAGTCACGTTTTACAAGGGCCCATAAAACCCCATTTTCCACCGCAAAACAAATTACCGGAATCTTATTGGACTGTTTAAAGTCCTAGACATTATTTTTGTGAATTTTCCGACATTTCATGATCACAACGGAGAAGTTCGTAGTGCATCAAAGATGTTAGCCATACATGGTTTTTGCTGTGAGTACCTACTGAGAATTCTGTAAACTCATTGGTGCATAGTAGAATTAATAAATCGGTTTGTTGATTTTGGCAAGGTGTGGTGGATAAGGTACAAAATACAGTTCATACTCTTTTTACACTAGAGAGTGTGGATATTATCCGTGGCTCTATCCTACTGAGTTTCTTCAGGGTATGCTTGTTTACAACACATTAAGGAATTGTGTAACTAGGCATTTCTTTAGATCATTGCGCCCAGTATTGTCGATAATCCTGAAATAATGTGGAGCATTTAACCTTTATGTTTCCCATAATTACCCCAGTCAGCGTCAGCTTATACTGTTCAACATTATATACAGGACCATTCTGCGGATGGAAGAGCTATCTCTATGTTAAACAATATCACTTTTTGCATTATTGACTGAGGTGATCTTTTTTACATCTCTGAAGATTTTTTCAATGCTCTCTTAACAAAGTTTTGTTCATTATATTATTACATTATGTACAGTGACTCACAGTGACATTCGTATAAGCGCGTTTTCGGATTTTTGTGTTGAATATCTGTGAAATTAATTTATATATATATTCTCTGTTTTGATTTTGCATCCTGCAAATTTCTGCAAATGATTTTAATCAATAAATGTAAACAAACTTCTCGCGAAAATATACAAAAAATAAGAAACACACACTAATACGAAATTTCACCTCACACTGATATTCGTACAGACAAAACTATCTAACGACATCATTAATTTAAAACCAAAATATCCATGAAACAACCAAAAAAATTAATACTTTATCATACACTGAGTTTTTTAGGCATAGAAAATACAATTTTTTTGGAGTATTTAATGTTGAATTTATTCCATTCATCCATCAGTCAAGATTTTAGGTCTTTGGCGTTAATGCTTCCATAAACAGAACCCAACTTTTGGCCCAGATTTTCAAAAGGATTAAGATCCGATGATGGTGGTGACGTTTTTAATTCTTTTGGACAGTACAATAGCCATGACTTTGGTTTCGCGTCAGTATCTGAGTAGAACTTGAATGACTCGATCTTGATCAATTTAGTTAGCACTTTGTTTAAACTTTTCATTTAAAATGTTCAGATGAATATGCTGTTCCATTGTTGTGTCGATAAATGGATGTTTACACACCTTCCGGGTTGATATACAACTCCAAAACATCACAGATCTTTACATCTGAAATGTTTTTTTTATGATTTAATTCATCATTTGGATTTTGCCATTAATTTCTTCGTCCATCTGACCCAAATATATCAAATTTGCATTTATCACAAAATATCACACCATTCCAGGATAGTCGAGAATTTGCTGTGTTGAGATTTTTTTTCAAATGTTAATTTATGTTTCTTAATTAGATCACTTACAAATGGTTTTTTCTTGGCACCCAACCTTCATAATTAATTTTTCCCAATTTTTTTTTATAGTTTCTGAACTCACAGGAAATTCCTTATGCTGTTAAACTAAAGAAACCAGTTTTGGAAAACTAACAATTTTCATTCACTTGAACTTCAGGTCACTTGAAGCCCGTTTTCAACGTGTCCACTATTTGATTTTGCTTGAAATAGCTGTTTATATTGAACTATATTGTAGAGTGACTGTTTTATGCAATATTACGATACGTCTGTCCCTTTTTTAAAAGTGAAATAACAATTTCACACGCATCAACGGATGTGATTTTTAGATTTTCGACCAATTATTCAAATAATTTACCACCGTGAGATGATTCCTCAAGTGATAAATCATGTAATAATTCAATATGAATAATGTCAAATATGTATAATGAAGATGACGCAATTTTTTTTTCCAAATGAACAAGTTTTAACATGCTCTTCTTTCGCATGTGCCGGGCTGTACGAATATCAATATGAGGTGCAATTTTGTATTGCCGAGTGTTTCATATTTTAAGTATATTTTTGTGAATAGTTTGTTTACATTTATTGATTGAAATCATTTCCAGAATACTTTAGAATGTAAAATCAAAATAGAGGATGAAAATATACATAATAATTTCACAGATATTCAACACAAAAATACGAATGCGCGCTTATACGAATATCACTGCGAGTCACTGTATGTATAATACACTTTTATGTTCATACCTACAATTTCAATGAAATAAAAATGGGTATTTTTCGACACTGATAAAGCTTTTCATCTTTTATTGAATGTAATTAAATCACGAAATATGAATTATAAAAATGATACCTAAATACAAGAAAATTTAACATTTTAGATTTTAACTGTCAATCAGATATTAAATGCATTCTCTGTGTTTTATGCTATGTGTTGTTTGCACTTCGTGGAGACATTTCGGGTATCACATTTCTGTAGAAAGTTTAAATCCATGCCTATTGCAATTACTGTATTAGTATTTTTTCATGCTGGCAATAGATGATAATACTTATAGAATTATATTATGTGTAATACTATTTTGTAACTTTTATTATATTTTATGACTTAATAAAGATACATACTGTAGTAAAATGGAATTAAGTAAAAGTTCACTGACACGAATCAAAATAAAAATGATGCAAAATTACTAACTGTGAATGAATTATAATGATATATTAATAATCATTGTGATTGTGAAAAAATAATATTTAATTATTTTAGAAATGAGATTTATTTATGGTCGGTGTTGCGCAATTGGCGAGTCTTATATTTTCTATCTCTCCCACTCTTGTGCTTCTTCATTCTCTTTCTAAAGGTGTCATCGGCTTACCTGGACTTTCATGTTTTCAATTATCAAATTTTCATCTACATATATATATAATATATATGTGATTCAGATGAATCTGATATGGTAATGTCAGATAAATCTCTTCACAACAATAATGATTTTTCGTTTTTAAACTTTTCTAAAATCAACAGATGGAAGAGTTGAAGAAATATGGATGTTCGAACATAGGCAAAATACACAGTGTGTAAAGTGGTCACTCAAACCAGGCGGTGACAGGTCACAAGCTCTGTAAATGCCTAGACTTCCATATTTCCTAAAATGTTCTCCATCTTTATTGTAATTTGTTAATATGTATATTTACTGTGTTGTGTTATTCCATAACCCTATTTTATATTCTCTTATACGAACAGCTTTGCTGTCTGAAATAAAATTACATTATCAGTAAAAAAAACTTGAAGATAACTTTTATGCTTAGCAAATATTTCTGTCAGTATTTTGTCACTGATTTTTCAAGTTTATTTCGCTGGATGTTGAAAATTATATTTGTGACTTTCAGATACAACACCACGAGCACAAGCAAATATTGGAGTCTATTCAAACAGCTCACAGGAACCAAAGTGAAGAAGAAGATGAAGATTCTCCAAATTAAGGTGACATCGAAATTGATACAATTTTGCCTGCTCTTGGTCCATAAAATTAATTTAAGGTGGTTTACCTGTATTCTAAAAATAATTCATACTCATCGGGCATTTAAATTACAATTGTATTTTTTAAAGCAATATATTTTATTGCTTATATGTTGGTTTTGTTTTCCTTTTTTTTAAGAAAAAAAAATGTGTTAAACGTTTTATGGTGTATTTTGCATTTCTTATTTTCTCATTTAAATTTTCATATTTTAATGATGTTCTATATTTTTTCCTGTAATAGTTATGTATATTTTTTTACCAAAATTTTAAAATTCTGTTTTTAAATATTTTTCATTTTTTTATATGTAATTTTATTATCATGGAGAAAATGTTCTCATCGTTTTTGTTAAGCGCTATTGCTTTAATATAATTTTTAATGTTAGGATTTCTATTTGTTTCATGTTTTACTAAGATCTTGATGTGATGCAGTAAAATAAGTGGTCAATAACATGTATGTAAAGAATATGTGTCTTATCCAAAATTTGTATTTTGATTTCAATTTTATTTAATTACAATATGGATTAATCGTTAATGAGGTTTCTTAAATAGAGATGAAAAGTGTCTGCTCCTTGGGAAAAAAATAATATAAAATATTTAAATGCATGTAAATTGGTATTTTTTAACGGGCCGCTGTATTGGAAAAAGTTAAGTTTACTTGAATAAAAGTTACTTTATTGGCAAAATAAGCTAAACGGGTTGCAAGAAGAAAAGTTAGCTGAAGCAACTGAAGCAATAAAAAATAAACTTTTCTTTAATTTCAACTAACTTTTTTCAATTCAATTTGTCCTCTTTTCTTAACTTGAGCGTTCTTTCATTTGTTACTTAGCCATCTACTAAGTGTCGATTTTTCGACACTTTGGTATTTTAAGAAAAAGATTTCCTATTTGTTACTTGAGTTTTTATAATAGGGAAATATCACATACTACGATTACCAATAAAAATATATGAAATGGATTTAGAATAATTAATTGTATTTTCAAAATCAATATTGATATTGTGGAGAAATGTTTTCATACATAAATGTAAAAAATAAATTCAATAAAAATATGTTAGTAGAAAAACGTGACGTGTTTGGCCTTAGTTGTTGTGATGTCAAGATTCGTGATGTTCTACACCAATTTCAATGGCCAGGAAAAAATAAACATTAATCGTGATGTATTAGGGGCGTGGCCAATGGTATGACTGTTTTGCGGGAATCCAAAACGCCAAATGTAATTATTTAATTATTTAATAATAGTGTTTTTTATGCTACTAAAAATTAACAAAAAAAATTTTTTTTACTGGACAGTATTTCATAGATCTTTATAACTTTAAAAATGTTTAAAAAAAAAGTGATATTTCCCTATTAACTAGAGTTTTTACCCTGCTTAGCTTACAAATAATGAGTTTGTTTTTATATCGAATAAAACCGAGGAAAGTTTGGCTTGAAAGCAGCTCTGTTGATTAATGTATAAATGCCATTTTACATGTGTCTCATTTTCACTCCGCTACGATTTACCATTTGTGAGTTTGATTGTTTGATTATATACCTATCTATAAGGAGGCCTGCTTGCCATTGCATATTGAGGAGAAAGTCATGATCACCGAGCAACGCCGTGTAATGTTCAAGTTTGAAATTATACAGTTGATATAGAAATGGCATTTTATAGTGTTTAAATTTCGTGTTTGCTCAGGCTTATAGGTGCCTATAGTCATCTCTACGGCTGTCCACTTGGTTATGATCATCTTCACTATCTTTCAGTGCTTTAAGTTTGGCGCGTTTCTCTATTTTCTCCCTTGTACTATCTGAAATCCAAATGGCTCTTCTACCCTGTTTCAAGCTGAGAATATCGTTCGCGGAAGAAACAAGTACTGATTTGAGATTTCCCTACTACGCTTTAATAAGTGGGGGGTTGGTCATCAACCAGCTGAATGCATTGACTGACCATGTCCTTGAATCTCTGTCTCGTGTCATCAGACTAACTAATTTAAGTTACTCCACGTCGACTGTCTTTTGCCGAGGAGGTCTTGGAAGACGTTTGAGCTACAGCCAGATCTTAGCAACGACTAACTCGTGGTCACTTTAAATGTCGGCCCCTCTATAGGTCCTGACAACTAGGAGTTCTTTTCGGTTAGTGCGCCATGAGATCTAGCTGCGCTTTCGTTCTTCCATCAGTGAAGTCCAAGTATATTTATGGAGAAATAGGGTTCCACCAATGATAAGGTTGCTGATTGTGGCAAACTCTATCAGCCTTCTACCATTGTCATTAACTTGCCCGAGGCCATGCTTTCCCATCACCAATGTGCCAAATGATAGGTCTGTTCCGACTCTTGCATTCAAATCGTCAATTACTATCACGCGGTATCTTCTTGGTAGAGATGCGATAATCGCGTGAAGAGAGTTATAGAAGGCATCCTTCCCAGATCCTTTCTAATGCGCCTCGCTTATACCAAGAATATCTAATTTATATTTGTCCATGATACGAGTTGCGTGGATATTTTTTCCGAGGACTTGCATTGCACATTAAAAGAATCGATGCGCAGGGAAGAGTTGTTAGATGGGAGTGATTTTTCCAAATTCATTATCTGTTCAAAGTTGCCGGGTTGGGTATGAGGAATGCCGGTGTTGATGCATTTTGTGGGGGCTTAGTAATCAACTAACCTTAAAGGTTAGATGATTAGCCGTACGCTCCCGAGCCTTGCCCTGTAACCCCTGAGGTCGGCTCAACCTACCCACTCAGGCATAGTCCACCTTTTGATTTTCTTTCGTCTGATTTCTCAACACCAACCTGTCTGGTATGGGGGCCCCTTTTGGTAGTCAATACCGCCAGCATATCTTGGTGAATCTTTGAAATACCCAAGCCTCCTCACCACAACAAGGTAGAGATCTGGTCTTGTGTAATGACAATAATAAAATATTCATTCAAAAACTAACTTCTTTCAGAAGCAAAATTAAACTTTTGTAAAGTGTAAGCTTTCAATGAACACAATTAACCATAGTACAGATGTAGCTATTATGATATAATTGAAAGCTTTGACTGATTTTATCTGATCATATCATCTTTCATGCAACAATGTATTAAAGACAGAAATAAAATAATTTTGATTACTATTTTTTTCCCTCTAATGATTGTATTTTCGGTAAGTAGAATATATTATTGAAATTCAATAATTTTATGAAAGTACATTACTTTATCATTTTTTAAAAATGAATATAATAATATTTTGTTTTGACAGATGCCAAAATTTCAAAATAATGAAAAAAAATTAACAGCTTTAAAATATTAAATTATCTTCGCAATCATATAGTGATACTCTTGTATCGGTAGCATGTGACTGACAGCACTAATATTTTTTATGAAAAATTCACGCTAATTTTATAGAAAAAGTTGAATTTCATCTGTAAGATCATGTCAGGTGAAAGCACGAACAAAGGGCCAATGAAAATCTCAAATTTAATACTCATTCTGTTGTCATGTTGTTTTCATAACCAAATTAGATTAATATCGTTAGATTTTTTTTTTTAATGTAGTATTTTCTTTAAAAACTCGTTATTTCAAGTATTTTTTGGCTCATAAAAAAAATACAGAAAAGCATCAATGTTACTTTCTATATTTTTTCAAAGCAAAATATTTATTTGTATTAGCATTATGGACCAAGAAAATTTGGTTTGTAGATGCATAAAAAAAAACCTATCTAATAAATGTTCATGTTAAGTTGACGAGAAACTCTGCTTTTTTAATAAAGATATATTTTTTAAGAAACATGGTTCTGTATGTGCGAATATGGTTAAACTTGGTCTCTCAATAACTTGTCTCTGGGTAAAAATGATAAATATTTCCATTGTTCTAGTCAGAGTGTAAAAAGATTCAACAACATAAAATTGTTTTTAAATTCTTTATTTCTGGCGCGCGCCATCATTAGTTACTTGCTTTTTGTGTGTGTGCTTAAAATTATTTTATCCATCTCCATTTTCAACTAAGTATGACTGAATGTTGCTTTTCACTAGATTAAGGTAAATTTTATACCATATTTCAATTCCATTTGTAAAGTTGTAATCATTAGGATTAAGTCGAATTAAGAATAATTTCTGATAAAAGTTAACATTTCGAAAGCACAACATTTGAAATCTCACAGTTGACCATATTATTAACAAATTTTGAGAGATTATGAATTTAGTTATTTTAAAAATTCATTCCTGGACCATGCTCATATTTTGTAAGTCGTATTATACTATTATATTCTGTTCAATGTTTTTATTGTTAGAATTCTACGCGATGTTTGTTCTTATTTCAATAGTATTTTCAGGATTCTTAGCCACATTAAAACATGTGTTGTGTTCTAAATCATGCCTGGAGTCTATGTTGCGAGAGAAATAATATATATTTTTTAATGTTTTGTTTGTTTTTTTAATTTAATGTTGAAGAACTTGCGCGACTGGTTCCATTGCAGCACTCAGTCCTTGTTCAGGGCAGCTGCCAATAAAGTAATAATCGCAATGATGATTTCCAACCTCCATCGGGGAGAGGAACCATAAGAAGAAGAAGAAGTTGTTTTATTATCTATTCAGTCTGCAGTTAACTCTATGGTCGCTTTTTCTGTTTCCGTTGCATTGTTTACCCTGTCCTGGTTACCATAGAAGGGTTCTTATTTCTTGCCTCATAAAGTGTCAATTTTTTCAACGAATTTTAGTGTTTAAAAATGTGTTGTGAATAAAATCTGATTTATTAGACGCAACAGTGACAAAACTTGAAAATTAAACAGGAAAACATGTGTTTTGCGACATTTTTATAAAAAAGTTTGGTACACGAATAATACACTTAAGCAAAAACAATGTTGTGGTGTGATGAGATTGTATTATTGTTTTTATCTGAAAAGCTGGCGGACTCTCGCGATTAACTGTCAACACCCTGGAGTCCAGGTAAGGCCGACCTGGTGAATTATCAGTTTTATGAGACATGTACCCTCCTATACTGCCCGGGACAGGATAAATTAAAAACATGACAGAAATGGATAAAGCGACCATAATGTTGACCACAGTCCTGGAAATAGACAAAAATCCACAAAATATGGAAAAAGGGTTATCGTTTTTCTCATGATAATGACTCCAGACATATAGAAACATAATAAGAGTTTAAATAGTACGTAAAACTACAATATTAGTGTTTATTTCATTTGTTGAGCCATCTAAACGAGTGATACGTGGTTACTATCGTGATATTATTACTCAAGTGGTAATATTTGTACTAATTTTGAGTAACTCATTATTCTTTTTAAGGTACACCATCTGTGAAAATCTTTATTATCTATACATTTGAGGAGACTAACAGAATGCCTACAGTATTTTTGAGACTAAATAACTTTGATGATTTTATTGATCTTTTAAAAATGTATTTCATAATTGTTACATATATTTTACTGAATCAAATCAAATGATTATATTTTGAAAAGTTATTCCCACGAATATTTATATTTTGTATTACTATTTTTACTTGTGAGTGGGAATGACGTGTTGTGACAAATCTGCTTATGATTGTGGGTTTTTAATATTATTAAATATTGTTTGATATGTTTTTAAAAAGTAATTTACGGGCAGATGTTAAGTATAAATTGAGGAAAGAAAAGTAAAAATTAACATTGGCATGCTCTGGGAAAAACATAATTGATATAATAATGTGTGGGTCTTTTGTAAATTATATTATGACATACATAATAATAATATATGTATGTGTCTTTTATGAATTTTTGATTGAAAGATAAACTACAAGTCCAGGGTGTACCTTCCAAAATTTGATTCTTATTTGTAGAATATTTTTATTTATCTTATCAAAGTCAAGTCAAAGTCATTCATGCCATCAAACTTTACATACAAATTTTGGCCATTTTGATTAACTCACAAAACATTTTTGCTTTACAATTTAACTTAACTTTATGATCTCAGCTTAAACCATTGTGTTGTCATAAGAAATCTTTTAAAAAATAAGTATCTATAGGTGTAAATGTAAGTCTGCTATTAATTTTAATTATTTATGTGTTTAAAAAATGTATAGTATTTTGATTTTCAACAGGAAAAATCCAATACCTGTCTGATACATTTTTTTTACTCTCGAAATATTTACCCATTTTTGTTTACACATACTATTGACTAATTCCTGGGCAAATAATCATACCTTTCATATTAAAAAAAGTAATAATCTAAATATTTTTATCAATAATAGTTAGTGCAGTAAAAGTGGGTCGTCGGCAAAATACATAATATATCAACACATGTATTTTCCATTTGCATAATGCATTATTTACATCTCTAGACTTCTCAAATTACAATAAGATTTTTCTAAGAACGGTCTTCTGATAGTTCTACTAAGAGATGTGTTTGCTGCCAAATTGATTTCACTAAAAGTCAATTTTGTTCAATGTTCAATATTGCAAATCGATTTTTTACAGGAGAATATTGGACAGTTTATACAAGTAACTCATATTTTGGTATGCAAAATATTGTTATATTGATTAATAAACGAAATAAAACAGGGATTTAAATGTAAACATGTTAAATTATTTTGATAAATCGTGAAAATTGATCAAGTGTCAAACAACAAATATGTTCACATTGCTATCAACAAGTATGGAAATAATTAGTTCTGAATTGTAATAATCAATATACTTTATGGTCGCCCAAACATCAAAGGACTGTTCTTAGAAGAATCATACTGTTAAGCTTTTATTTTGAAAGTTTTTAACAACTATTGTAAGGTTTAAAGAATTCAAATATTTTATGATGCACAAGACAAAAAAAATATAATCAAAAGGGGCCAAAATGCTTATCAAAAAGCATAATCATGCGAAGCATTTTCACTATGGAAGTCCTTACTTTTTGTTCTTGTAAGATCATCTAATAAAAAAACTCACTGAAAAATGACAGCCAATTTGGAGGAAGGATTTTGGCATTATACCGACCATTCTTACAATTATTTCAAACCAATTAGTTTTCAAATATTTCTAGTCTATGCCTGACACATAATTTTTTAAAAAGTAAATAATGTACATAACATTTTAACTAGCATTTGTATCATGTTTATGTCTAATATTATAATATGTATTTATTATCAGACTGAAATAACCTACATCAATAAAAAAATGTACAGTAAATCCTCCAAGTCATTACTTTTAACAGTTAAACCAACAATTAGAGTTGCAATTGTTAAACAACACAGTTGCAATAATGGTACATTTATCAACTTCTGAATAAGTTAATTTTCAGGGATATTATTGCGCATTATTATTTGATTGTTCATTAATATTATTATCTTAACTGATTTTTTAAAAACACTCCTTGGGGGGTTTAAATGTAATTTCGTAAGATTTCTAATCGTAAGGGCTGGAAAGGCTAATGAAGGTAATCTATAACTTCGAAAAGTTACTTTTTGATATCATTACATCATCTGCAACAATTGTTTGATAAAAGAAAATAAGTCACTTTTATTTAATTGAAAATGAGATAGACTGAAATTAGTAACATATCTATGTAACATAAATTGTGTAGCTTTTTTATAAAGCTGGATAAATAATGTAAGAGTAAATTATTATTTGAAAAATATTGGTGGAATTGTATTTGGCAGCATATTAATAAATATACTTAGAAAATGTATGTATACATATTATGTACCTATATCAAATAATTTGTATGAAATAGTTTTTTATGTAACTAACCTATAAATTTCTAATTTGTGGCTTATTTTCAATAGCCTTTCCAAAGTCAGCATGATCTGATTATAAAACAATTTTTACTTTTATATTTTTAATACACAACCCTTTAGTCAAGGAGTTTTCCTTGCCTTAAATTCATAATACTTAAATTTTCACGATAAGTAGAGGGATGCGAGATATTTTTGTATTAAAATACATCATTATTTGGTAAATGCAAAAGATGCGACAAAATAAATATGCAGAGTCCAAAGTTAAATATTATATGTTAATACTCATTAAAAGTCGAGTACATATGCCCGAGAAATCCATTGACCCATTAATACACATAGACGCGCCCTGAGCCCTCAAAAATTATGACACCTAACTCATGCGCAAATGCTTAGTCATTCCAAACGCGTGTTTAGTTGTTGTTCAACCACCAGCCGAGTGTGACGTGAGTTTGATGTTTAGAATCTTAACCAAAATGCCTGCTTGTGTCGTGAAAGCATGTAAAAACTGTTCAGACAAACATTGTAAAAAGGATAGTATAACTTTTCATTGGTAAGTATTTGATTATAAGTGATTAACAAAGCTTAAAATGATATGCAAATATAAATATTCTTTCTTTTAAATGTCGAACTACACCTAGCGGTACAACAGCGAAGCTCTTCTTACTGACAGAGTTGCGCTGGTAAGAATTCATTTTCAAAAATATAATAAATGTTACAATATTTTGAGTCTGTCCAAATTAAACCAGCCAATGACAGGTCATAAGACCTGTAAATGCCTAGACTTCCATATTCCTTTCTCTAAAATGTTCTCCATCCCTGTTGTAATTTATTAAGAATAAATGTTACTTAATATTATTATTTTAGTACTACCCCAGGATAAATAAATAAATAAAAAAGCTAGAAATTATAAGGAATTTAATCCTTTGCTCAAATGGTACAAATTTGTCCAGTTGTAAAATTACTCCTATATTTCTTATATGATGATGCATTTGATGCAACTAATCACTGTCGGTACACATTTGGACAATTTGTAGTAGTTTTTAAAATTTTCAAGTAATTAGTTCCAAAAAATGACTCCTGGGAGATAAGTTTTGCGTGAAGCTGTCATCCGTTTGGTTGTGTAAAATTACTGTTATTTTACTAATATCAATATTAAAATTATGATAACAAGTTCTTTTTTAAAAAATATTTTTGTGGTTTGACTATAATGCGGGTTTTAAATTTATTTTTGTAAATATATAATACTGGAAATATAACAACTTTTTACATACAAATTTATATCACTATTTTTTTTATATAGTTTCAATAAAAACTAACCAATTCATTTGCTGGGGTTGGGACCGATTGACACTGCATACCGCATATCGAAGATACTCACTTATTTTCATTAAATTTAATTACAGTCCACTCCGTTCAATAATATCGTAGAAGCCCCAGGGCTTCACCCCCGCTATTTCACGCCCTGCATCCGCGTGGGAACCCGTTTTCCACCACTATGTTTAGGGAACAAATGGTTAACAAAAGAATCTGATTGGGATCCAAAAAAAACTAATGTTTGTAACATTTAATTAAAAAGTTTTATTATAAATTGAAAATGGTTATCCTTGCATTTTTTTTAGTAAATTGTCTATGTTAGTTTAATACAGTGTATGAGCCAAAAATAAAAAATAGACGAGCCATATTGATTGGTATATTTGAATTTAAAAATTGACTAATTGACTGCTTGCTTTCAATTAAATTCAGTATCGCAATGAGTCCTATCTACTAAAGAAGCAAAGTGATACCGCGCATATACCTTAATCCAATACAGCGGATGAAACATACCCAATTTGCATAGCGTTAATACCTCAAATATGCCATACGTAACTGCCAGTTTAAGTGCCACAATTAACTCAATACAGTAAAAATAGATTTTCTAATAAATTAACAACAAAATACACTGCATTTAATGTATTTTTTTCTTCAAATTGCAAGGTTTTTTCTCCCTCCTGAACATTTTGGCAAATGGTTCATCCGTGGTATTGAACTTATATAGACGATATGCATTCTCCTCAAATGCAGCCGTGGTATAATAAATAAACAGTAACAATGGGGTACGTTTTCGTGTCACTACTTTCTTCAATATTTTATTCTACAGGCGCGTCTAAGTGTATTGAGAGGCCGATGGTCATATCCAAAGAGTTGATTTCTCAAAATATCTGAATATTTCGTATTAACTGAAAGAGAGTAACAATGTTATTTGTAATGTATGAGATTACTTAACTGTAGTACATATTTAATTTATATTTATTTTAATTATCTATTACTTAACTACACAAACTTAGTAGGTATTTAAAATCCACCAAATATATAACTGTCAATGTATAATGTGAAGTCAATGTATATTGGTTTTTACATTGATTTGCTATCCAGATGTTTTTTTAAAGTTTTAATGAACGGTAATGCCATATTTGTGTCATGTTATTATGTAATAAATTAACTTAAAAATTTGACTGCTAATATTAAACACGTAAAAAAAAAGCGATATAAAATTCAAAGTATTTTGTAATTACATATGTATTTTCAGCATTCCAATTAAAGTTAACTCATAATTTTGAATAGGTTAATAACCCATTTTGCTACTGTATGTAGAATGGTTTTCTGAATATTGATAAAAATGATTTACTTTGAAAAAAAATAATTAAATGATGATATCAAATGAATTATTTTTGTCGATGCACAATTTTTCCATAGTGAGATGTTCATGAAATTGATATTTACGATAGTGTTATTTTCAGTACCTTCCTATCATAATAATAGACATGTAGGGTATAAACACATGTTTATTGCAAAAAGAAAATTGAGATGCAGTGTCCAAATAAGTATTTATTCTTTATTCATTTGGTTATTCACTTTATTTTTATCTGGATTGTTTGTATTTCGGCTCTTTTGGTACAAACGCATGTCAGACAAAACGTTTTACAATAACTTGGTACAAAAATTGAATGTAATGTTTATTTAATTATGTTGCATCGTTAAAGACAAGAGTATTTGTATTCAAAACCTAAAGAGATAAAAATATTTATGGAAATTTATAGGAATATCTTTTATTTATATTTTAAAACATATTAATTAACTTTTTGTTATACTTCGACTTAACCATTTCTCATACCCTCTGACTTTAATACTAAAAAAATAATATTATGTAATACGTTTTATACTATTTACTATATGTTCAGGGCACTGTATTCTCTCTTTATCAGTTTTCTTTACTAAACTTAGTTTTATTATTTGAATTATATGTATGATTTTTTATTACAATGTGCTTCAATATTCTGTTAGTAAAAATGGCGATATTGTCTTAAGTTCTAACTTTTGAGATGTTTTAATCCTATTTGTATTATGTGATTAAAGCATGCTGAAATTAAACAGTTTTTAAACTTTATCCTATTTATTTGATTACAATAAAAGCACCCACCCCTTTCCCGAAAATGCCTATAAAGACTTGTGTCTTTTTTCAATTTTTGCATATTTGCTATAATTTAAAAAAATCTAATTAAGCAAAAATTTAATTTAAATTTACAGTCAAACTGCAAAAATAACAAAACAGAAACTAACATTTTTCCAATTTATTTACTTGATAAAAAACAAGACGAAACGCGTCACAATATACACTCTTGTATATTTTAAAAATAAAGTAGAAATAAAATCCAATAAACGTGTTTTATTTTGGATACATTACCAAATTTAATATGGAATTCTACCAATTGTCAGCATACACAATAAATAAATTGGCGAGATGATTGCCGGGCAGGATTTGCCTGTGGGATATTCCTAGATATGTCAAGTGCATTTGACAACGCATAGTGGCCGATGATATTGACCAATTTATAATCCAAACGCTGTCCTCGAGAACTTTTTGGGATCATTCAGAGCTACCTTAGTGATAGATTCATCTCTGTGGTCCACAGGTCTGTAACGGTGAGTAGAATGACGAACATGGATTGCGCTTATTTTCAAAACTCATCAGTTGCATCTCTCCAATAATTAGCACGGGGTATTGCATCCTCCGTGAAACCGGGCCCTAGTAAAACCATACTGCTTTGGAGAGGGGGGGATGGGAGGCCAGCCTTCCAGCCTATTTCTAATTAGATTTTAGAGAACTTTACCAAGAGCTGGGAAGAGTATTATTGGGCTGTAAGCCTTGGGATCAGATTTCTTTTGATAATTACCCCTTGGAATGATCCGCAGCAAACCTTTTTTCCTGACTTTTGGGAAAATCCCTGATTTTGAATAGAAGCTCATGAGTTTTAAATTCACGCCTGGCAAAGTACCAGGCGTTTCTCACAATATGGAAATATCACATACTACGAATGCCGATAAAAATATATGAAATGGATTTAGAATTATTAATTGTACTTTCAAAATCAACATGGATATTGTGGAGAAATGTTTTCATACATAAATGTAAAAAATAAATTTAATAAAAATACGTTGCTAGAAAATGCGACGTGTTTGCCTTGGTTGTGATGTCAAGATTCGTGATGTTCTACACAAAGTTCAAAGGCCAGAAACAAATAAACATGAATCGTGATGTATTGGGGCGTGGCCAATGGCATGACTGTTTTGCGGGAATTCAAAATTACAAATTTAAAAGTATTTTTTATGCTACTAATATTGACCAAAAAATTTTTTTTTCTTTACAGTATTTCATAGACCTTTATTGCTTTAAAAATGTTTTTAAAAAATTGATATCCCTATTTTCCCTCTTGTGTAATACCAGGTGGCTTTTTTGGTTCGAGGGATTTTTATATTTGATCGATTTCAGCCTCCACAACAGACACATTATTTATCAATCTCAACCTTAGTGTAGACAACGGGTAGATCTTCTTCTTTTTTTTATTGGCAGCTGTATTATATTCGACCTGCAGTGGGATTTTTTATATGTGAGTTGCATTTATTATTTACCTTGCTTATTATGTACAAGGTTTATAATTCATCAAAGTAGATTTTTCTACATTTAATAATCCTATATATTTTCTTGTAAGTATTAGAATCAGGAGGGATATTCTATAGTGGGCAACTTACACCTGGCGCCTGCTGTCCGTCATTAGCTGGACCATAGTGCAGCTTGCCTTTATTTGAACATTCTTGAGTTTTTAAGTAAAGTTTTATCCAATAAAATATGTTTTAGGCACCCAATGAAAATATGGCAATTGTCATCTAAGAAGATGTGTACTTTAATAAATAAAACATATTGTTTTTTTTCCAACATATATTTGCGTTCTGATGATTTACCCAAACATTTAATTTTGAGGAGGAAATAAATAACTCACATTTAGAAAATAGGAATTAAGTTGGGGTAGAGTGGGATTCGAACCACGGACCTTTGAGACACTAGCCACGGGACCACAGCCCGATTGTATTTTTACACCACACACAAGTGTGATTTTAATAAGAACATATTATTTTTGGGTATTTTGAATTACCCATCATCACGAAGTTGTAAATATAAACTGAATAATTGAAACCTGTGTTCTTATTAAAATAAAATTCATGTGTGACGTAAAAATATAATGCATTTTATTTATTGTATATTATATAAAATGTAAGTAAATCCCAAAACAATAAATAAAATAGATGTCTACTTGTTTAGAGTGTGATGATCTGGACTCTGGAGCTGCATATTTACCCCTTGAGAAACATAAGGCAAGAGATGGTTCCAATAAGCGATGGTTGGTTGGACACCCCAATTAGTATGTGTCAGTTTGCATAGTAGATTATTTCGTATTGCTACTTTTTTTTTGCTTTGTGTTACTGCCTTAAAGGTAAGTGAACCCGAGGTAATACTGAAATATTTCTGGTTGCTGTATGCAGCCAAAATGTTACTATCCAATATGATGTTAGGCTTCCTATCTGCATACTTATTTCTCAAGTAGAAGTAATTAGCTTGTTTTTTTTTGCACCGCAACAGGTCAGAAGGCCCAATTATAGTGGCGAATCAAAGTACAGAACACCCAGGCTTATGGAAGATCACATTTTAATTTTTGTGTTCTCACCGAGAATCGAACTTGGAACCTTCCATGGGTGAGTCAAGCGTCTTAACCACTACGCCACGGACGCTTCCGGGTTAGGTTAGCAATGGATTTATTTTTATTGTTTTTTTTTCAGCATAACACCCCAAGAGGCCCTGTTTCAGTGATGAAAGATATCACATTTAATTATTGTGATTTCACCGAGAATTGAACCTGGAAAATCCACAAGTAAAGCAATCAATCAGTCATTATGTTGCCATTATTACAGAAAAAATCAAAGGTGATGCCGTTGCGCATCAACGGCTCCAGGTTTTTTTGTTGTCACTTTAGAAATACATGTAGGATGTTCTTGACAAATTTCAGAGTACCTGTATTGACAGCATTGGTAGATCTCTTACCTTCAGACTGTAATTGGAGGCCTGGATTCAACATACACATACTTAGTACTTACCTATCTAAAATATGCCAAGGAAAACACATTAGGTATATTATGTAATAATGTGTCGTCACATATTTATATAACATTTTTGTTTCCCCTATCACTGTCTTGTTTTTTTATCTAAATCTTAACATGATTGATTAGTGATATCCTCAAAAATATATTTTTTAAAAATTGAGTTTTAGTAGGGTCTGATGCTTGCAAAGTGCGCCTGGTTGCAATGCACAGATATAAACAGTGTTTATGTTATTTTATTTGCACATACAAAACAAAATATATTTCAATCATCAATTCATACAGGTATAATTATTATTTTTGGAAATATAAATTTTATTTCACTTATATTTTTCCGTTATTCACCTTTACGAGGAAATCACCTTCTCAAGTAAAAAATGTTAATTTGTAAAGGTCTACAAATTACAACAGAATGTCATAACTGAAACGGTTTGTGATCTCGTGGCTAGTGTAGCTGTGTAAGGTTCGAGATTTGCATCCTGCTCAACCACAACTTGATTCCCATTGTCTAATAGCGAGTTATTATCTCCAACTCGTTAAAAATAGACCCGAAATTAAAATATTAGGGTAAATCGTAAGAATGCAAATATTTATTTTAAAAATAAGTAATAGTAAAAATACCCCGTAAATCTTTTTTAAATATGTATATATACATATTAAGAATACATAAAATGATAAAATTAAAATACAGTAACATTTTTATTGTATAATGTTAATATTTGACCCTCAGTGGGTGGGTTTTAATATTTATACCATTTGGATGCACACTGAGTGAATAAGTTATGTAAGAGCTGTGCTTGATGTCTTTTACCGTGAGGAAGTTCAGTGCCATGGGAAATTGGGAATAAAAATGTTTTCTTACATGCGGTAAAAATGAGAGCATTTCAATGTACGGCGAAGTTTCTCTAAAATGTATGAAAAAAAAAAAAATGATTTTAATAAATCTGAACTACTTTAAATGACGTGGCAAGTTCTTCTAAATCAACCTATGATAGAGTGTTGCGATTGATTTACAGTTTCCGGGCAGCCATCCCCAAAGGACAACTCACCGAAGAGAACCAGTGATGTCACGCGCGGAGTAATTACAAATCTTTGAAAAATCGTAGGGATGATATTATGATAGATAGAAATAAAAATGTTGGCTTAGTTTAATAGTTTATTAACAAATAAAAACCACTCAACTTCCTCAACCTCGCGGCAGGTGGACAGATCGGGAGATTTCGCCCTCCCAAATTAAAGGCGGTGCATCTAAAGTTTCACGTTTTTTTCATATTCTATGCTTAAGCATGTTTCCACGAAATTGTTTTTTAAATTATTTATTCAGTAATCCTTTGTATGAGTGCATTTACATCCGAATTTGAAATGATTACTAAAACTGTGTTTTTAGATACAGAGGTAAAGCGTCTAATATAACTTCATTAATCTAAATTCTTCATTAAAATTATTGTAGTGATATAAATAAATAAAAGTCCAGTTTATTATGTAATATGGTATATTTTAACTCTTATTAGTTTATTTATCATGTTCCTATAGTTTTGAATGAATTGGTTTCATCTCATATTATTTTTAACATTAATTACAATAAACTGTCGCAGTGTTTTGTGGTCACTGGGCTATGCTTGTTGGTTTATATGAATTTAGAATATTGAAATGTGTTATCAATAAGCACCCACTGAACTCCTCACCACAACGCCAATACAAATGTTATTATACCTGTCTGTGTTTGAGTTCTTATGCCTTATCCTTAATTGGCTATACATATTATAATATGTTGGAAGAATCTAAAAAGGACAACAGGGCGTGTTAACAATCCTGAGGAAAATTATTTATTGGCTCAGCCCTCTGTACTTAATAGTTAATATTCAACGCACACAAGCGTTCCCAAGTTCATATCTTTTACATAAAGTTCCTTAGCATTCTATTCACGTTTATGTTACAAATTAAGTTGCTTTTGATCCAGAGAAATATTTGCATCTAGACATCTACTGAAATGTGCAGAAAAGTTATTAAATAATAAAATATATCTGACTCCGTATATTTACAATAAAAAAGTGTTCAGTTTTCAGTTTTCAGTTTTACATTCTAGCAATATTAATCATGATCAAGATCATTTTGCATATTGATATAAAATATGTAATCCATTAATAATCCATTTTCAAGGCATATTTTTTTTCTGTGATAGGCAAAGGAGAAGTGAGCAGCTTGACTTAATGTAATACATAATATCTCTAACACACATACAAACATTTTGGAATTCACGAGTTACTCCTCCGGCCATTTAGAATATTTTGTTTCAACATCAAATGATGTTTCTGGTGTTAAAATTTGTACAATTCTGTGACATAAATAATTAATTACCTTAATGAGAACAAATAGTTAATTTTAATTAATATTACAAACATTTACAATGACATGTTTACCATTTCTATAAAAATCAATAAAACGTTATCATTTCTTATATACGTACATATATATTTCCAGTAACACAATATGAGAATGTTTACAGTACCGTTTCTAAATGATAAATGATATAAAAAGTAGACATATAAAATGAATAAAAAATAAGTAATAGTTAAACATAAGGCTATATTTGGCTTGCTACATCTACTCTATCACCTTTCTTTGCCTCTAACCCAGGCGGCATGGGTGAGCAATGGGGAAGAGATTGCACTCTCGTAAAACCCAAATGTACCAACCTGTTCTGGGAAAGAGGTTGTCAGTTATCACATCACTCCTCACATTTCGCTCAACTAAAGTTAAAATTACGAGACTTTCTTCAGCTATTCAGGTAAAATTGAATATAAATCTGGTGAGATTTCTTACCTTTCGTCCCTCGTTTAAGCTAGTAACTACTGTCAGTTGGGATAACTTCAAACACAGACATATTTCTAACAACGATTTGCATTTTGCACCATACTGTAGAGCTAACTTATGTCAATACTAGGATCTGGATATTCAGATACACTAGATGTCTGCCGATCGTCGAGTTATCCTGAATATTATATTATGTATAAGGAGTTTTCTCTCAACGTAAAGTATTATGACTGTGCAAGTTTGAATTGAATGGGAGTAATTATTATCGAAAGTGATACGAATATATTGAGTGCGATGGTAACGATTATTATTTTTATCATCCATAGTTTTCTTAATGTAAAGAAGTGGGAACTATACCAGTATGAGAATGAGTGGGCTTTCAGTTTACAAGGAGCCATGGCGAGGCATTCGCTTGTTTTATATCCTGCATTATGAATATAAGCACCGTTTAATTTTTTTTATTACTAATCTCTCTGTATAAGCAATAATGAATTGACACTTGAGCACTTTCCACATTGTTATTTATATATGAAACATGGAATAAACATTTCCTAGAGTAGAATATTATCGCAATCGCATTATCTAAATTTATTTTATTTGATTTTCCAATCGATTGTTGTATCTTAACAGACAAAAGTTTAAATGTTGACACAGTTGAACTGAAACAAACTTTTCTCAGTATTAAATCTGGGCACACATGAGAAGATACAACATTTATGCTTCTCTGGTACTTTCTTATGGAGCGTGCTTATTCAAAGGTGCTCTAGACTTCATGAATAACTGTGTTACATACACGGCAATTATAAGAATTTAAATTTGTTTTTTATTTTTACCAAAATGTATCAATATCATTTGATTCTTCCAATTTGATTTGATGTAATACTGCGTAAATTGAGTGGAAAGTTTCAAATTCAGTTATCTATTCACATCTCAGGAATGCAGTAGAATAGTAGTTTAGGACAGGAGGTATACACGGGGTGCCAGGAGACTGAATACGGTGAAGTCTTCCCAAGGAAGAAGAGAGTGGAGATAATGGGTGCTGAAATTCCTCCATAGAGGCTGGAAGCCTTACATGGTCTAGTAATGGGAATAAAATAATTATTACTATTGACCATTTCGTAATATTAAAAGTGCCTTTAAGTAATTTAATATTGCTCTCTATGGTTCTTATATAATTATTCTGTTATTTCTGTCTTTTATTTTAAGTGCCTAAATTAACATACTTAAATGTCTTCTAGTACCAAATTCTCTTGGAACTCGATAATTCTATTTACGAATTATAATAATATTTATCGGTCTCGTCTGTTCTCTTTATTTTGCCACACGAAATGTTATATTCCAATACCATCGCCTATCACGAGTGGCGATATTCACGGTGGACATATTCACAGTTCGGTCAGCACAAGTCAGCCGGCAAAGTAAAGAAGAACTTGGTAGACTCTTGTTGAGCAATCGGCTGCAGGTCAGCCTTAAGGTTGTAGGTGTTACTTTAGTTAGTGCTATATTATATAGCCTTTGTCGGCAGAGGGGACTTCTAAGTTTTATCTTTATAGTCATTCGTTGGGTTCGGGCGCCGCATATGTGCGAGCCACTCCTGTGTGGAGTGACTTCGCCACGGGCTCCCGTGTGGAAAAGGGGCTATTGCCCTCAACTATGTGAGGGCGAGACTATCAATATTGTATTTTTTTACAAGTTTTCGTTTGCTAAAACGATTCAGAAATAAATTCTTACAAATTTCCAAGATATATCGGGTAGAAGGTATGTATTCCTGTACACTAATCACTATACGTATGTTCCTATAAGCAGACTTTAAAGGAATCATCACTTATAAAAACATATGTATATTCATAATATTATATGTTTGTGTGTATATATAGGATTAGTAATATATTTGTTTCTTCTACGTATGCCTATCTAAAGTATTTCACCTTATATTTATTGACCTATGCATATTAACTTACAATGTTACGCTTCATTTATATTAAATATCAGTTTAGAATTTCGTGTTTGTTACACGGAAGAAGTCGCTCTAGGAGGACTGGATGGCGGAACGAGAATGCCCAAGGAAGACCTGGGGAGAGTGGTACTCTATACACACACGAGCGAGAGCAGTCCACTCCGCTGACTCAGCTGGTTGTTCCAAAAGGAAACGGTCCGCCTGTCGGCTTCTTCCGTTATAACTAATATCCTACCTATGTTATTTTATCATGTATATTTAGTATGACAATGAATGCGAATTCATAAAATGCAAATTACATTAAGGAGAATAGCTCTTAAGAAACATACACCGTTACGATCATTATTTAATTATGGGAGCTGTCATTGATCGCAGAGCCAATGTTTATGCACCTCATTCGAAGAAGGCTCTCAGAATAAGGTGTGTATCGTTGTCACGGATTGGTAAAAGGGAAATGATTTCGGCAGTCAAGTGTTTGTTTGTTTGATTGTTTGTTGGCTGGCCACAGGCCACAATGCGCAGGAAAGGTTCTGCAAAATAATGAATTCGATCAACACCATTGTCCGAAGCGCTCCTGTGTACTGTACTCGCACATGCCGGTTCGCTTTCTAGAGAATAATTTATAATGGATATATAGCGATGTGGTGCATTATTTGTCTCTAATCTCCTATGGGTGATGGTGTGGAGTACCTTGTTCCGCCCGCGCCAGGAAGCAGTAAGTACGGTCTTCTCGTAATACAATAGTAATACCCGGACCCCGAACACAGGGACGGGGGCCGGAGGAATCCGTAATCCGTACTGGTACTTAAACTCTACTCGGATAATGATGAAATATAAAGGCATGCTCGATAGTTGGTGAGGTGATACTATTTACATTTATTGTGAAACATGTTCTGGCCTAACTAATTTGGATTTAGTGCAATACGGTGGTGAGTTTACATACACAGAATATGCACGCATACTTTTATGCGTGTATTTGTGTTTGTAATATCTTTAATAGTATAATATATACAGGTTTTCAGTAAATTTAAACTATATGAAGTAATGTTTCCTCTCTGATACTCGAACATAAAACCTACTTGTATTATTATAACACATTTAGTAAAACATATACATATACAATATAAATATATAATGTTTATTTTTTATAAGCGTATGCAATATACATAGATGGTAAATTTACCAAAATATGTGTAAATAATTATTTCTAGTAGGTACTTTAATCTTCATCTTTCAAGGAACCAGTTTCATGCATATAATTGTGGTTTGTACTGTACATTACTAGCACATGTTATAAATTATTATTCTCGTATAAAACCATATTATATCTCACACAAATGCTTAGCATGTTTGGAAAACAACAATAATAATAATATGTAGGTACATATGTAGTATTTAAAAAAATATTATTATCTATTTGAATATTGCTTGCGTTAGGTAAGAGTAGTCAACAGATTAAATAAAACATATACATATATATATATATATTTAAAATTTCACATGTTCAACACTATATAAATAAAATTTGTGTTTTCCTTTTTGGCAAAAAATATTCATACAAGTATACATAATATATGTATTGTAAATAATTAATATATATATATATATAATATCATCTATGTATATTACATTAACATTTCAGTATCATAGCAATATTATAATAATATGTAGGATGGAAGTTTGACAAAATTATTTTATGTGCGCATTTTGAGTCAAAATGCAGTTTGTATTCGCATTTAAATAATTACCCCTACAATAATGTAAATAATGATTTCTACTTCATATTCATAAGGTGAAGTTTTATAATGTAACCTTGTAGGTAGTGAAACGTGTGTGATTGGTTGGACAATCGAGCCCCATCGCCCGACCGGGCAGGTGAAGCGACATGCAACACAAATAATTATTTTGCTCAAAGGAGGATTTAGAATATAAAACGACACAAGTGAGCATCGTCGGTAGGTATAGCCACTCGCAGTCTTTATTCGGTGAATATGTGGCAGTGGCGGTTATAGTAAACCTGCGGGTCAGAGGTTCGAGGTCAGCACTGGGCTCTTCTGATGCTCTTCGAAATACTGGTTCTCGATTACTACTTGCTACTCAACTCCACCCCGACCAATTACACCTGATCGCAAGCCCAGTTCTCGACGGCCCGGACCTATGTTCCGGAACTACACATTACTTCTCTGCCATGGGCCATGCTCCTAGTGAATCAGTGAGCAGTTCTAAGTTTGTACATCGCATCTAAATGTGCCAAATAAATTAAAAATACGAAAGTACTTAATTAAAAATTAAATTAAAATTACTTAAATAAATCTACATAAAACCAAAATACAACTTAATATTACAAAAAGGGTCGACGATGAAAAGCCGAAAAAGCCATTTTGTGCATTGAATAATTAAATTACAAACATTTTCATTAATATTATTAAAAGAATTCCCTTTAAGCTAATGTAAAAGGACAACTTAATCAAAGCACAGGTAACATTGAAATTAAGAATGTTTTAACTTTAAAGATTAATACATCATAATACATCATATGGTAATTTGATTCTTAAAACATTCAATTTTACTTAAGTTAATTTCAAAATAGCTTTATCGGTAGACACAATCGTTTAATTCAATCAATACAATATGTTGAAGCTCTCTACAAAATACGGTATGATTAGGATTACCAGAAATCTTTATGTACAGTAGAGTTAATTTGTAAAGTTTTAAATTATTACGCATACAAAGTATTATTTAATTAATTTGTATGTTATCATAATTTAAAATTTCATTCATTTTGACTCTTTCTAAATTGTTGAGTGCTAGTAAGTAAAATAAATGAACATTTTATTTACTATTATAAGTTAATCTTACAAGTAAAAGAAGTTATTGTCTTTATTTAGTAAATCCTTTCATTTTGACTATGATTATAATCTGAGAAATTTTCTTATATTTACAAAAGGACAATAAACTAAAGTGCAGTCAACGTGGAAGTTCAGTGCTACGGGACATCGGATAGAGCATTTAATTGTATGTGAAAAATGATCAAAAATGAACTACTTTGAAACGTCACGGGTTCATGTAAACAATCAATTATAGCGTTTTATTTGCTGTGATAGGTGTCCGGTTTCAAAGTAGCAATGTTTTTCAAAGTTTAGTGTGTTTTGACAGGTTCAGGGTTTTCCTTTTAAATATCAGGAAAACTTACCGACTACAGCTCGTGACGTCACGGGCGGTGTAATTTCAATTACATTCGATTATAATATGAAAATAAAAATATTTTTCTGAGCTGAGTTTGATAGTCTATTAACAAATAAATAAAAAAAATCACTGAACTTCCTCATTGTATATATATAATATATTGCCACCGGGCAAATAATACATATCAATTGATTTGCTCGAATGCTACTCATTTTCTAGATGTATATGATATTAACACATTGACATTTTTTGTAAAATATTTATTAATACGATTAATTTAATTAATTGTGATGTAAATACAAAACTAATTTATTCAGAAAATTGAATTGTGTTCATTGTAAAATTTCAATTCGTTGAATCTAATTTAGCAACATCATTACCATCATAGAAGTCTATTATAATTGAATGCGCATTATAAATACAATGAAAAAATATGAGTATAATAACTATGATAAATACTTCTAATGAAACTAATTAATAAGCATTTTCTTTAAATGATTTTTTGAAAACAAGAAAATATGCAAAAGTGTGGTCATGAGAGCCTAATATAAAAAGGTACGCTCAATAATAATTTAACGATTAATAAAAAATACTTTGAGAGTGGGTTAAAACTGAGAATAAAAATTAATATTACTTATATTTTTACTACTAGCAGTAATAAACGAATATTTGGTACTCACTTATTTTACAATAATTTAGTGATATAATTTATTTATAAAAAGAGAAGGTTTTATTAAATCTGGTAAAATTACCCTCCCTTTAAAACCATCTCAGCATGCGAATTTTTGTCGTAGAAAATAAAATATGTCGTTAAATTTCTAGTTAACACACATGCACTATATGGGAGTATGGGTAAATGAATGATATCCTAGCGATTTCTGGTATTCCTAACTTAGATGCAAGCAACTGTAGCCTACACTAGAGGCCGGGTTCAAAACATCACCAAACTGTACGGAATGTTATATTTCCACACCAGTGACGTATTTCACGTTGAAAATGCGTACGCGAGATACAGTTTCCAGTGGACGCTTGAGCACGCGTCCAACGAGTTTTATGGATGCTAATGTTTTGGCGTGCCGGCTTCGAGAACACCATATTAGGGCGGAGCATCAGAAGAGAAAATCATATCAGTTTCCTCTACTTGTCTTCTTCCAGGAGAACTAAGTCGTCAGCGACCACATCAGACACGTGTAGGTAAATGATCCAGTACATGAGGTTGAAACACACGAAGCACACTGGAAACACGATGCGGGAGTACTTGTCGATGTCCGACGGAGTTATTCCGAGCAGCTTGTTGATATCCTGTAAAGGTACATTACGAACAATCAATCAAAGCAAAAACCTTTCATCCGAAGACCTCAGAATACAGAAGAAAACAAGCGTGAATCTTTTATAGCGAAAGCCTTTTCTAACAGTATTTGCTAGTCAATGTTTAAGGCAAATAGATTTCTCGAGAGGTTCTTATTAATCTAAAATAGGACCTCAGATTTTTCAATGAAATTTTGAAAGGAAAATCAATGAAGGTCTAGGCATTTAAATATGGATGCTAAATGATTGTCAAATGGTGATTGTACATAACAGAGTGCGTAAAGTGATTACTGCAATCAGTCAATGACAGGTTGGGCCCTAGTAATGCCTGGACATCCATGTTTCTTCCTCAAAAATCTATCGGTCTTAGTAAAAATACTGTATTTTTTTAATTCAGACAATATGCACAATGGAAAAAAAAGATCAAAGCCTTCAATAACAATATATTTTCTTTGTATTCTGAATGTCTGATCCTTATTACCATATTTAATAATTAGAAAGTATAGAAATGATAAATAATTTATATAATTAAAGAAACTTGAAGCTTGGAAATGTAAAAAAATACCGGACGACCGTATAGGATAAAGTAACAAGTTTTTCTATTAATTAACTATCTCACATTTTCAGTGATACGATTTTTTTTCCCCCAACGAGTGAAAATCACTTGAATCAAGTTGTGAGTGAGGAAACTGATAGTTATTATTCATGAAAAAAAATAGACACTAGAATTTGTTCAAGTAACAAATTGATATCCAATCAGCAAAAATAATTGGCACTCGGCTCGAATTTATGTTTTCCAATACGAATATTAAGTGTCTTTTCTATTCGAGACAGCTAAAGGTTGATCATTAAGAATAAAAAAATTTCTGGTAGCAGAGTTAAGATTATTGAAATTTAATTATTTCATTCATTCTGAATTGAAATAAGCTTTAAAATAATTTACTTTTTAAAAAGCAATTCGCGTACTGAAATATTACATTTATTTAACTTCAAATAATACTAACTCTACTGAAAAAGAAATCCATACAACAAAACATCAGTTTTAGCAATTATAAAACAGAAAAAGAAATATCGATAATTAAAACATAAAAATCTGTAAATACAGAAATATGGTATTATGTAAAATTTGAAAATGTTTTTTCATTTGGTATTTAAATATTTAGGAAACTCTAAAAGGAAACCGAGACTATACAAAATTATAATTAAAAAATGATTAAGGAATGTACACAAAAAAAAGAAATTTTATTTTCTGCCATACTTTCTAAGAATGGATGGGTCCATTCGAGAGAAAAAAATAAGAAGTAAAATAACTTTAATTTGTGCCCGAGGAAAATGTGGTGATATTTTTTTATCATTCAACAAAATACTGGTTCGAAATCTTTTCTTAAATACAAAAGATTATATTCTACCGGTAAATTTTTTATGACATTAAAAGGTCGTGAATTCAGGAATGAGATAGATTTAAACAAAAAGTGTACCCTAAACATTTTTTCTAACGGGTAATAAAAAAACATGGATAAATATACTATGCAAAAAACAGAAGTAGTATAGATTTGTGTTATTGTTTGAATACATAATTAGTAGACACATTATATTTGCTTTTTTATCAAATGAATCAGAAATAAGAATAATAATTTCATAATGAATGATTTATTAAATGAGTGAAAATATACAAATCAATACTAGTAAATATTTGTATTTAACCACTTACCGATTTATTATGTCTACCAGTTTTGAGACGTACCCGTCTCTTCGTCAGGACACTCACTACACCAACGTGCAAATACTAAAATACAGTTTCACCTTTACCATCACCGTAGTATACAAAGTATTTACGAAAAAATACGTAAATTACATGGAGAGTTAAAGGGGATGCAAACACCGCCATGTCCAAACATGGATGTAATTTATGTATTTTTTCATAAATACTTTGTTAACTACGGTGATGGCAAAGCCGAAAGTGTATTTTAGTATTTGCATGTTGGTTTAGTGAGTGTCCTGACGAAAACATTGGCACGTCTCGAAACCGGTAGATATAAAAAGTCGGTAAGTGGATAAATAAATACAAATATTTATCATAAAGTTGACGTTCGACCATAAAGTTAATGATTTGAACATAAAAAATAAAATAAAAAAATGGATATACTTTTATCAAACTGAGAATTATTTATGATGGATCGATCCTGTATAAAAATGATGTTGACTTACCTTAGAAGAAAATGGAAGGCGTTATAAGGCACATAAAAATACAAAATATTGCAAATTTCAGGAATAAATCTGACAGTAAATATTTAATTTATTTATTTAAACGCTTATATGAGTACAACGAGAAAATATTTGAAATGTTTACAAAAATGTATAATATATACTCGCATATTTTACAATATAACAAAATTAAATAATATAATATGTAATATAATTAAATCAAATTGCTAAATTTCATTCACATTTCGCAAAAATATATATTTTTCAAACACTTGAATCGCATAATTTAAAATGAAGATATATATATCACTCGAACGACATGGATTCGATAAATATATAAGATGGATCAAAAGGCATAAAAATCAAATCGAATTAAAAAATGTGTACAGATTATAATATTACGAGTATTATTTAACGCACATAACAATCGGATAATAAACTCGCATATCGGAATCGATTCAGCAAAATAACGCTTTAAAATATTATTTGGTTAGAAAACAAATCAACGCATGGTTCGATGTAGAAGATGCAGATAAATATCGCAAATCGCAAAAAAATCAGTATGTATTACAATAAAATACATCGTAAAAATTGAGTTAAATAATAATATTTTGACCGAACCTCCAACTGTCCCGTTGTTAAAATAATATGTTGTCTCTTGAAACACATTTTCAATGGTTAATTTGATCATAAAAATCAAGTGAAGTAATTAAAATCTTTAACAACATACATTAACTAAGAAATTATTGTTACTTTTCTAAAATCCAACAATAATAACATGAATTAATAAGAAAATAATGTAATTACAAGTAATATAAAAATATGCCGAATTTAAAACCGTGAAAATAACGAAACTTGTTTTATCCCATGCCGATATGATTTGATAGAGTTTGATTTTATCAGTTTAGTAAGCGTTAATTAAAACGAAACGGTAGGAATAATTTGTACCGATATTAAAAAAAACAAAACCAAAATAATTATTTACACAATCATAGAAACTGAAGAAAATTAATTTTGTATTAATTACCGATTCAGTAATCAATTTCAATATTAGTGTAAATGACATTGTATGAAAATTCGAGATATTGGTTTGGATAATTTTGTTAAAATGTTTTGATAGTCACAATAGTACAAATATTTACAGTTACAAATGTTTTACTAAAATGTTTATCACGACGATTATTTGAATATAATTACATTGTTGAATATTTAATAAATTATAATGCAGAAAACTAAACGCGAGCTGTAATCACTTTGGTTTTGTTTTCCGAATATGTTATATTATAAACCAAAAGGTAATTTATTGCTTTTGCTAATAATCAAATTAAAAAAATAATAATTTAAAAAATCCAGGGAAACGAATCTATGTCAGGTCGAAAGCTTCTCACTAAAATCGGTTTACAGAAAAATAATTATTTACCATTATGTCTTGGCGTTAATTACAACAGCTAGAATAGCTTGTATGAACATTTTATTTTCGATTTGTAATATAATTATAAAGACAGCGTAGTTTACGCATTTTTTATATCGTTTTGAAATATTTCTCGGGTTCAATTTTAGTGAAGTTTCAACCGATTTTCAGGAAATGTATTATAACACATCATAAGTTATCGATGTCTGACTCCAATTTTTCATTCGAACATTGGAATATTTGGGTGAAATTTTATATAACTGATGACCGATCGATGAAAATTTTATGGACATATTACAATGTTGTTATGAAAAAATCGAGTTGAGTATAAATGTATCCTCGGTTTATCACAAGAAGTCACTAACATAACAATAGTGGGTGGAGAAATTATTAAATGGTAATATATATGCTTTCAACTTTTGTAAACTTGATAATGGTCCGACACTTTTTGAACCGAACTTATTTAACCACATAAGACTTTGTTTTAGTAAAACAAAATGGGTCACAATCAAATATGTTTTTCACCTATTACAGTTCAATGTGCAGTTAAATAAAAACCTTATTTAGTTGCTCATTAGTCATATATGTTAGTATGCCTTAGTACGGGTCTTCTCCTACTAGGCATTACTTTATAATATATAGCTATTAAAAAATAAAAAAAAAGAATAACAAAATAGTGAATCACTAACCAACCACTAAATGTATACATAATATAGTGGTTTAATGTATTGTAATATCATGAGTAACTTCTTGCAGTAAAGAGGCGATATAAAAAAAAAAACATCAGAGAACCTTGAACCCAGAGAAAGTGCTTGTCAACATTACCAAGCGGTACGGTGGAGAGCGCGGCGGCGAAATATCTAACTAAAAGATCTCTCAAAAGGGTTCAACTGGCGGCTAGCGGATTGTCTCAGAGTTCAAACAAACCCGTTGGCGGGTACTGCGGCCCGGTAGTGCGGCCAACGCGAACATGTATGTGGCGAGTTCGATACGGATTGCCGTCGCGCCCGCCGCCGCGAGCTGTACTTGGACAAGCGCTCACTGCCCCCTGTTGAACGTCGCGAGAAGCATACCTTGCCAGGGTGGATGAGGTGGGCAGGAGGTGCCGGAGGGTTCTCCTCGTCCCCTCCCCCGCGTCCTCCATTGATGGTGTTCTCCAGAGTACCCCCCTTGGAGTGCGCCTTGGGATCGTGGACCTTGAATCTCACCTCCTGGAACAAGCGTTCCACTAACAAGTACAGGTATACCTAAACAAAACGAGCTCCAAAAAGGCTTAGAGCGGTTTAACAATGGAAAAAATTAGGAAATGTACGGTATAAACAAGTTTAATAAAAACATTTCTGGAATTTTCAATTGACTTTGTTTCAGCTTTCATAGAATCTTGATTGACATGTTTTTGAGTTATGATTCAGTTTTTGAAGATTTATCACGCAGAAAGTATAGTCAAACTCAAGAGCTAATTGTTGTCTAGTTCAAACTGGTTGAATTTTGATTGTTATATTTAAAATTTCAGCTTAAATACTTACAGAGGCTCTTCCTGGAGGTCCTTGTCTGCTCATGGTTCCTCCCTTTGGTCCATGGTCTCCTGGAGGTGGCCCTTCCGCTTGCATCTTCTTCTCGGCAGCAATCTTCTGAATTGCCATGAATCTCTGTTTCCTCATCTGGATTCTTTTGGCCATGTAGCCCACCGTGGCATATTCTACAATGGGTAAACGGACAAGTCGATCCATCTAGATATGTTTTGTGCGATCAATAAAGAAACTGTACTCTTCCATTTCGATCAAGTAAATACTGAAAAACTTTATATTTTAAAGATCACGTATTTCTGTTCAATTAATTGACTGTGTTCAGTGTCAATAAAATACTCAAAAAACATAATTAGAAAACATGAAATTTTCAAACTCATTCATATCGGACCAAGGATATCAGAAGAATGATCATTTTAAACACCCACCTAAAAATGATTTGCTTAATTTTGGTATCGGTCAAAATATCAATACTTTACATAAAGCAATGAAAACTACAGAAGGCACTAAAATACTTCAATTCAGATAGTTGCAAGTGCCTCAGTATAATGCTATAAAATCTTTAAGGTCAACAAACAAAACATCGCAGGCTGTTTTTTTCAGAATGACGCAAGCAATGGTAAAAGTGCAAGAAATTATATCTGTTAGTAGTCAACAAACGTATTGGATCTAGGCATATCATGAGACCCTGATCACAAATTGGAAAAGTTCTCTGCTTGTATACAAATTATATTTTAAGAGTTTGAATAATACATTATATCTAATACGTAGATAGTTTCCTTTGACGATGTTTGGTTGTTCCGTAACTTAAAGATATTAAATTACAGTGGCATTAAGAAAAACAATCGTCCTTCCGATTCTTAGGTCCATGAGTAAGCCTTGTTCCGATATGTCTGTGTTCGCACAGTCGCAAGCTATTTAAAAAATAAATGTTTCAACGAGTGGATTTTCCAAACAGTAAACGAATAATTATAAATATCCATAAAATGTATCATTTTGATCACCGTCACCTTAGCTTAACATGGATTAGATTACAACGAAGTATTTGAGATACTTATTTTAAGAATCCTAAATGTCGCTGTACTTACTGCAAAGACGATGTTTATGGGTTTTAGAGATAGTGAAAAAGTACTTTTAAAAAATCTCCAGTTCAACAGAGCTGTAAATAATTTGACAAGCTTTAAGATAATTTATGAGAAGCTTGCACAAATTATTTTCATAAGGGTTGGAGCAGAAACGTATACAGATAAAAACGTATTGTTTGGTCTATTTTTTTACGCTTTAAGTTTACATTCCACTCGTTGAGTAGAGTTGAAATAATCAAGAACGCCGGTAAAGATAATGTAACACAGGAACCTGATAAAAATATTTATCTGTTTTTTTACACACGAGTATCTCAGGTTTCACGTATTTTTTTCGATAGCTCCCAAAACTGTACCTGCGTACAGAAAACTCGATCATGCGTTACTGACATTCTTGCATTATTTAATTTTAAGTTTTATCTGTGGGTAGAAGATTACCTAGCAAACTTGCAAAAACCATCACGAAGCAGGTTCCCAAGTAGACGTCGATAGACTTGACGTAGGAAATCTTCGGGAGAGCGGCGTTGGTCGAGGACATAAGGGTGGTCATGGTCAGCACGGTGGTAACTCCTAAAGCCACTCTGGCAGGTGTCGCGTTCCTGTTCAGCCAGAAGGAGACCCAGGAGATGATGACGATCAGACCGGATGGGATGTAGATCTGGATCAGGTAGTATCCCATAGATCTGACGAATTGGATCTCGCAAGCCAGTCGGGAATAGTTTCCTAGACGTTACAAAACTATAAGACTCGGAACAAAAACTTCAGAATCGTTCATAAATTACGGTGATATAAATAAATTTACCACACGTCCGTAAAGATTTAGACATAATAATATTATTTATTGAACTATCATTTGAAAGACATGTGATTTATATCGCCTACGCTAATTAATTAGTTATTGTGTAGAAATGATAAAATTTATGTTGCGATTATAGAAAATTTTCATTAAAAATAATTTACTTGAAATGTTTTTATGATACTATAATTAATTCATTATTGGTTTCCATTAATAATCAATCAACGAAATGTATTCAAAAATATGGAAATGTAGGTATTTTGTAAATGTTAATTAAGGTTAAATTAATAGAAAGACTGATACAATTATGATGTCATTAAGTTTCACAAATAATATTGGTAGATTTTTAAATTTCAAAACAAACTAAATAATTTATGAAAGTGATTGAAAGTATTTTTTTCAACAAAACACTGTTTTATTTTTTATGGTTACAGTATCGGGTATCTTACTTAAGAAGAAAATAAATTATATGTTTTAACTTTTATGCATTCATCATAATATTAATATTAGAGTCTCATCGCTGATAAAACACCCGATTTCTGCTTACGGCAAAGAATACAAAAAAGGGAAATTCTTATTTTGATTGAAAAAATATTTTAACTATAGTAATAATATTGGTTGTGTAATAGAGATTATCGTTTTACAAGCAATGAGACCTTTTGTTCGGACAGATGAGGCGAATGATCGGGTGTAGGTTCGTGAGAAATTGTCCACCAGATCATAAACTTGAGTCATGTTAGTATTAAGTACCTACATAATAATATGTGATATCGGTCTTTCACATAGTGTATAATCTTTTACGAATCCGAGACGTGATCACCTGCCTCACCTCGTTGAACACAGTTCGAGCGCACAAACACAACGTGTAAACGAATCACGCACACAGTGGGATGTATATTTATTATTAAATAGTATTTTTTTAAATGTGTCTACTAAAATGAACACCGTATCACGAGAGATAAGGGTTCACAAAATGCTTTGGAAGCACATAGAGAAGCTGTGCGAGCGGTGTGCTGTGCATCGGAGTTGTGACCGAAATTAAGTAGGTACACAGTATTCTCTGTTACGTTCAACTTTTATTCGATTTATTATCTAATTGATGAGTTAATTGTCGAGTGTGGATATATAAAGTAAATTTACATGACGCCGTATAAGAAAGCGATGGAGAATATTCGTCTTTACTTGTAGGTAAAATTTAGGAACCAATCTGGATGCCAATTTGTTAGCAAAATATCGAACCAATAAAGAAAAAAAATGATTAAAGCGAATTTACATGCCAGAATATTAACAATCTATAAAAATTGAATTTCAATGAAAGTATTAAATTCTTAAAAAGCGAAAACATAGAAAACGTTTCCCGCGGGTATCTACATACTAAAGCCATATTGGTCTGTCGCATGTCGGGAAGAGCAGGTAGAGTGGTGAAGTAGGGAGCTGTTGGGCGTGTTGCGCGCAGGGAACATGGCCAACACGTACCTGTGGTGAGACTGATCTCCATGGCGCGCTGCCGGTGTCCCAGCACCTTGAACTGCGGCAAGGACACCTCGTTGGAGACTCCCACCGAGTTGGGGCCCTCGTTCCACTTATAGCGGATATCCCTCATCGTGTAGCCGACTGTATAGTGAAGAGAATGAGTGACCCCGGACCCATTTCAGTGGGTTTTGTTACGGTACAATGGGTTTGGGGTCTACTTACCTTCCCTCGTTAGCGGTCAATTCGGAAAGAATGTACATACGAAAAAAGGAAACGTAATGTGCAGCGTTATGGAAGCTATGGTAACCGACTGAGGGTGAGAGTGACCGCCCGGCGCGCGGCGGGGGTAGTGCTTGTGCGGCCAGGACAGGCTGTACCTGTGCTCAGATTAATTTCTGTCGCCCGCTGCCTGTGGCCCAGAACTCGGAATTGCGGGAGCTGCACCTCGTTGCTCATGCCCACGCTACTGAGTCCGTCCCGCCAGAAGTAGCGAATATCGCGCATTGTGTATCCGACTCCAGAGCCAAACAGAGCAAACACACAAAATGCCGTCATTTACATTACAACATGACACCGTCCATCTCGCTAGAGCTACAGCCGACCGGCCGCTAGGGGCATGCCCGCTGGAGGCCGGTCGGCGCCACTTGAGGGTGAGAGTATGGGTGTTGTATGAAGTAACATTCATCGGGTTCGGAAGTTTGAGGCACCGGGCTTGGGAAGCCACCGGCATGGGCCTTGATAAGCGATACGCTGATTCAACTTCAGAACCGGATGTCGATGGATGAGAGAAACATAAAGCTACATTTGGCATGAAATTATCAATAATAAAAATGAAAATGTTCGTAAATTATATAGGTTTACAAAAAACACGTATTAACGACAAACAAAAAATATAAAATACAATTACTAATACTAAAGAATAAATTAAAATATACCGGTCGAGAAACAAAAAGAAATAAAAATATTAAGAAGACAATCGTGACCACTCACTCAGCCGTGCCAAGCCAGAGAGCGATTGGAAGCGGAAGCTAGCCATCAAAAATAAAAAGGAAGGTTAATAAACAATCCATGCAGTGTTGTATAAACCAGTGAGCTGGGTGGGGAGGGGTAGGGCATGCAGGTGAGCGTGCTCGGGGCGTGAGCCATGCGTGCCATCAACTCATAAACAACGGAACGATGAGACTGAGGTATAATGTTGTAAGTTCGCAATCCACAACATGGTCGCCCGCTGATCGTTTCAGCAACGGAGTCCGCGCGGGCGGGGCGGCTGGGTTTACTGAGGAATTGATGCACAATGCGGCGATGTTCGTTCCCTTTTGTCAAAGTTTTCAAACGTAAATGCTAAATATAGTATGATCCATCGGCACTACTGGCAGTCGGCAGTCGGCAGTCGGCAGTCGGCAGTCGGCAGTCGACAGTCGGTGGATCGGCCTGCAAGTACGGTTCTCAGTATGTTATGCAGTCCGCCGGGCGGGCGGGCCGCCGCGCCGCCGCGCCGCCGCGCCGCCGCCGCCGGTCGCTATTGTCGCACCGCTCAGTGGTCACACAGCTGTATAGACAGTCTGCCTTCCGCGGGTGCTGTATTCGAGAAGGAGACCGACATTTAACCAAACCAAACCAAACCAAAGTAACGAAATCATATATAAAT
Organism: Micrasema longulum; assembly: GCF_059751315.1. Taxonomy (NCBI): domain Eukaryota; kingdom Metazoa; phylum Arthropoda; class Insecta; order Trichoptera; family Brachycentridae; genus Micrasema; species Micrasema longulum. Next base: position 783,409 of record NW_028277425.1, read on the forward strand.
ATCTGGGGTGGATATATAGACAAACTTCAATCTCTCGATATAATATTAAACGAGTATTATACGTTGGATGCGCCGTTACGCCCGAATCAAATAACTATTTTACACTACTCGGTGTTGGGAATAAAACAGAAACGGACAGCGGTAGTCTGTGTGTTCAACCTTTCATCGTTTATAACGGGGCATCCTTTGCAGTCATATCAGTAGCATTAAATTCATTTCTATACCAAAGTCTAGTAATTGATTCAAAGCCTTTGCTCGATTCACAATATTCTATTAAATTATTTTTTGAACCTCTTTTCATTCCATAATCAGTTTACAAGGATTTCAAGGATATTTGATGGGATTTTTCTGAGTGTGAAAATTAAAAACAGCTTTTTCAATTATTCAAATAAAAATAAATAACCGTTTGATATTATATTATAGTAAAGTTTACTGTTACATTATATATTCATATCTGTTCATTTGTTATTTGAAATAGTTTTACCTACATGTAAACTATTAAAAGTGAATTTGTTACAACACTATATATAAATATGTACATAAAAACGTTTTCGGTCATATTAATTTAACATTTCAATCGTTTTCGCTCAGAATAATCGTATTCAGAAGTCCCTGAATAAACATTTATAATTAATATACAAGAACTTTGAAGCAAACACGCGACTTGATAAAAAATAGATACATGTAAATATTAAATTGTAATTGTATATTAACAATATGAAGCATACTTGTAAATATTACAGTTTGTTCACGTTTTTGTACAAATGCACCGCAGTGCGATATGTAAAATAATCTGATGTTTTATATTTAACTAAAACTTGAGTAATTTGCTATAATTTGGTAAAATTGAGGTGAGCAAATGCGACTGTGTGTACGGTATCACGATAAAGCAACGCCAGGAAATGAAATTCACATGTAACACAACGACTGAAATGAACACAACATAAGGGACAAACAAACAAGCTGTATTGACAGTGAGACACGTTATATCAATCCATACCTTCAGACAAACAGATTTTCTGACACCAAGACAAACAGTTATTAAATTTAGTGAAACGAAACATTTAATGTGGAAACTATAATTAAACTATAAACATATAAACATATAATAGTTTTAAAATAAAAATGGGTTCTTTAAAAAAAACAAAATAAAGTATTTTTATTTTTACAATGATATCAAGTAAATGAGTATTATTTATTCAGGAAAATTTGTGGCTGATTTCTAAAATGCTCTATTAGTATATTTCGAACGCAAATTAATCGGAAATTTTATTATGCTTCTTAGTTTTTCTCACAATAAAGTTTGCTTTAGAATAGAAACTATAACAAATTGTTTGTTTGTTGGTGAATTTCAAAATAAATTTGTATTTTAAATGACCTATGTGTGATTGAAGATAGTGTGTCGCTATGAAGAGATACGGGAATAATTGTGTTTTTTTCGTTATTATTTCGCAAAAATTTCAATTTGTTTCTCAGAAATGATTTTATATTTTATTTTTAGCACAACACACAACATAAAACATTTATAATGATCATTAAAAATACTAATAGAACTTTCTAGAAATAAGTGATTCAAACTGATAATAAATATTTATTTATTCGTGCGTTTTACTAATAATTTCTTTTTGATGCCAGAAAAGTTTTTTTTTAAACCTAGGTACTTATATTTTTTTTCATATGTTCGAAAAAAAACAACATAAATGTCTTTATTATTGAAATGTCCCATTGTCTTGCAATTTAAATTGTTAAGTGGCTGGGTCATGTTATTTCTGTCATCGTGTAAGTAGTAAAGTAATATTCCCTCAGCACGCTTTTTAGTTATTTAAAATGGTTTCAAATTTTGTATGTAAATTGAATGTAGTAATATTTTAAAGAGGATGGATTCAAACCATTCCGAAGATGTGTGCACGTGAACACTCAAAAACAACGTACATTAGCCATCATTGTGAGTTAAGTGTGAGTTTAAGGAAATTGAGGAAAAAAGATTTATACTTACAACTTTCTATCTCAATATGGCAAAGTTGTCTATCCATTGGAAAATATTGGAGATTCATTGGGCAAGACGCCGTGATTGTCAATCTGAAAATAATAATAACAAACGAGGGATTAATTTTTTGAAAGATTACAATATGAAAAAAAATCAAATGGATATTTTTTGTTTTTACACATCACATTGAAATATCACGAGATAGTTCGATGCCAGACTTTCCTCATATTTTTTATTTAAGTTTTAAAATGTGTTATGTAAAATATTACGAACTTTGGTCGCATTGGAAATCGCTGGGACCAACTGTTTAGTAACAAAAGTTAACATAACAGCATTTCTCGATATTATTCCTGACCAATTACCTTTCTTTCCTATCCTTCCCTTGACCCATCCTTATGGTATTAATCTTACATCAAGATAGAAGAAATACAAAAAAAAAACATTTGGAACAAAACAAACAAAATTTTGACAGGTCGCTGTGAAAGTTATCATAAATCGTCAAATAATTCCATCACCCAGTGCCCAAAATTAAAGAACACCTCATTTTAACAAAGGTAGGTCCATTTCCGTGTTCCTCTCCTTTCTTAAAATATACCCAATCTTTTACAAAACTGAATGAAATTGGTTTTTTACAACAGTCCGCTTTTCGTTAACACCAACAGACCTATGATATTAGAAAGAATAGTGGAAAAGAGTCATCAACGGCTTCAATTTAGCATCAACAAAAATGGACACTACTTAAAGAAGTAACTTTTTGCAAAAAAACGTTTATGCTTAAATTTTCCTGTATTTTCCCATGGCAGGTAAGTGGTGTAATTTAAAAAAACAAATATTCCTTTTACGCCGCACCACGTATTAGTTTTATATTTACGAATAAATAAATTGGTTTTTATATTTTACATTGAATTATTCAGATCCCAAGCGTGTCCAACTTGATATATAAATTAGAATGAAATTTATACGGATATTTATGTGTCCCACGAGTAATCTCGTCTTTTAAACTTTATTTCTCCATGAATTTGAAATTCTATCAGATCTTATTAAGATTTTAATAGAGAAGTGGAGTTTTTAGTCAAATGTATTTTATTTCAAATTCACATTATCAACGCATTGATTAAATATGTACTTTACGCATTCAAAATATATACCTAAAATATGCAAACCATACATGTTATTTTGTAGTTTTTTATGTATTTGCATTGAATTTCTAGTTTTTATAAATGTAGTTTATAAAAATATATTAAAGAGCAGAAAAACGTAAATGGTTTCTAAAATTGTTTATTGTGTATGCAGACAATTGGCCGAATTCCATATTAAACTTGGTATCCAAAATAAAACAAGTTTATTGGATTTACTTCTGCTTTATTTTTTAAAAATATACCTCTAAAATATTGTCAGTATATCCGAATTGATTTTTAATTACTCTAATTATTTTGTCTCGTATAAAAATTCACAATCATGAAACAGAAATTATTTTTAGTATTTAAGGAAACTTTATAAATATTAAAGTTAGTTTAATTGAAAATGTCCTAACAAGACGAAACGCGTCACAATATACCATTTGAATATTTTAAAAAATAAAGTAGAATTATAATCCAATAAACTTGTTTTATTTTGGATATATTACCAAATTTTATAAAATTGTTATAAGTAGGGTACCCAAAAAAAACTCAACCATCTTGTGGTGGGGGGAGTCTTTGTAGTACCGGGCAGGCTATCGTTTCCCAGTCTACATGCTAAGTTTCATTACCAAAGAAGGTTATATTTGACTAGTATGAGTTTTTTTGTGACATTGGTTTTGTGTGCTCGTTGTTTTTTCGACCTATGATAGAGCGCGCGGCCGAGGAGTTTTACTTCCTGCTCGGGAAAATTGGCACAGAAACTCTCGAAGTGTTAATAGCGGCCCACAGAAGTGATGTTACGGGTAAAACTCAAGTGCTTGAGTAGTTTCCCTGTTTAAAAAGAGGGGAATGTCAATTGATGACCAACCCCGCTCTGGACGTCTTTTGACGGCTCAAACCAACGAAAATGTTAAAATTCACCAAATCATCCTCATCAATCATCAGTCTTACGCTTAAGGTGCCAGAAAAATAATGAAATATGCTCGTGTAAAACGCCTATTTAGATATTCATGTTGAACCATGTCGGAAATCGACCCCGAGACTTCCTGCATGCTAAGCAAACGCGCTGACCATTTGAACACGAGGCGGACAAAACAAACACCGATCTATAGGAAAATTCAATTCCCTGAAACGAGTACAAAAAGTAAACGTATTTTACTAAAATGCACTTTTACGGAAAATGAACGCCATTTTCTTCTTTTCCAATCGTCCGGTTTCTGGAACAAGTTGGTAACTACAGATTATCAAATAATCATAAATGGCGTCGAATGTATTTTGTTTTAAAAGTAAATAAAAATATTTCGTTTTTTATAAATACAATAAAATATGTTCTTTAATATTCAACTTGCGGTTGTATTCAAATCATGGATTTGGAAGAGCTTTTTACTTTAGTCCAACATCTGACAACTTGTAAAATGTACCTACTTGTGCCAGATATCCGACGAAATAAAAGTTAATGCCGGAATATGAAATAACTTTTCATTGATCAGTCCATCAATGAATGGAATACGGTGTCATTCACTAAATTCACCAATGAAATGATCGCTGTAGTATCAGGAAATGCATTGAACGTACACTAAAATATTTAATGAAATATAATATGTATTTTGATGAAAGCGAATTTACAAACATGATCCATATTCGTTAGGCTTTGACGTGGTGTGATAGTTTTGTAACTCATTGAGATACCCTTGAATTACCGGAACCTGTGACACAGATAACATTTTCCGGGACACAACCTTTTGGTTAAATAACAACAGATTGAAATTTAAATATCATCAAAAATATATTGTGAATTTTTACAAAATGGGTTTTGGGCAATGTATAACAAACAATTAACTTGTATATGCAGGCGGATTAGGAATACAGTTCTGTATGTGAAATAGAACCAGAATCCTTGACGAGTGTTCTCGACTCGATGGCAGCTCTCAGGTAAAATTCTGAATAAGGGAAATTAAGTGGAAGTACAATATGTAGTTGTTGGCGAGTTTGCCTAACATTCTCGAGGTCCTGGATCAGATTGCTGACGGGGTGAACGTGAAATATTGATTTTAAATGTTGTTTTAATTGCAATTTTTTTATGACCTGAAATTTGGACAAACTCAAAACATTGTTGATAAATCTACCCGGTCCAAAATAAAAAATAAAAATTGAAAGAATTTTTTTTTCCCCGACGTTGGTCAAATAATTCAATCATATGAATCTCACCCGCAACAATAAAAGTTTCAGCAATTTAACTTTTTAAACGTCAAGAATAGCAGGAATATAGATGTTCAAATATTGGCAGAATGGTAAATGTTACAGAGTGTGTAAAGTGGCCACTTAAACCAGCCAATGACATATCATAAACCCCGCTGATGCTTAGACTTCTACATTCCCTTATCTAAAATGTTCTGCATCTCTGTTTTAATATGTTAGAAAGTAAAATAAATATAGGTACACACAACGATAATACAATTGTTCATAATGTTGAATTATGTTTCAAAACGCACTAATAAATTATTATTGCAGATAATCTAAAATAAAAGTACAAAAAACAATCAGTGACTAAAGTAAATACAGAAGGAAGCAGCAGCGACGCACAGCTATTTGTGTCTCATTCGGTCGGCTTAACTCCGATTCCCTTAATTTACCCTAATGAACGTTTCACCTCGAAATGGTCGTTTACATGTGGACAATACAATAGATAAGACAATATTGTCATGTCCCAGCTTCGTGAACCCTCTCGACTGCGAAGGACAGAACGCTGGGACAATATGAAAATTCGGCAGCAGTTCACACGTGAGCGAATCCAAGAAAAATAAAATGTCTAGGAATTGTTGAATTTAAGAACTAAATAATAAAAATGATTTAAATTTATTTCAACAGAGAGGGAAAAAAAAATTGAGAAGGGAATATGGAAGTCTAGGCATTTACAGGGCTTATGACCTGTCATTGGCTGGTTTAAGTGGCCACTTTACACACTGTGTAACATTCACCATTCTGCCCATGTTTGAACATCCACATTCCCTCAACTCTTCCATCTGTTGACTTTTGTGAAGTAAAAGAGCTGAAACCTTTATCAAGCAAGCATTTTGACATAATCAAACATTGTTAAATAAAAATGATTGCTAGAATTTTTTCTTTTGGAGCGATACGTTGGCCTACCCGCCTATCGCCTATCTCGGGAAAGTGTTTTGTGCCACAAATTGCTATTTACACGTGGACAATAACCGAGTCCTGAGACAAAACAATACTGTATCGTCTACTGGTGGATTTTTGTGAGCTGGCGCATGCGCTATACTTACACATACGCATTGTGTAGTATCCGTGAATAAGCCCATGGTATGACATCGCACGGCATACGCATTATGAAAATAATCTCTGTCTCTCTCGCGCTCAGACGCGCTTATGAGCGTGACATAGACAACTATTGCTTTATTACTTGCTAATGATATGATAATACAATGTACACATGGTGCTTTTGCGTTCGTCTAAACTTCGCTGCGATTCTTAGTAGTAAAAATATAATAATATGTACGAGTAGTAAGTTATGGATTGAAAACACTGGTTTATAAATATGTAGGCATTTCATTTAATCAAATCATGAATAAGTCGATTATGTAGTGATGGCGCTTTTGCAAAACTTACACAAAAAAAAATTTAATGTACGGAATACTGATTTTAAAAATCTTTATGTTATAAAAAATCTCTTTTGGATTAGAGCGAAAAAAAAACATTTACTTAAGAAAATGTCATATATTTACGAGTGTTTATTTTTAAAAAAGCATTTTTTTTTATTTAATATTTTGTGTTCATCATAATAATAATTAAAATGCACAGTACAAATTATATCGAAAAAAATATGTATACGCACTTAATTACAAACAATAAATCTTGTTATTTATATACTTAAAACAAGTTACACAACTTTGCATTCTAGTTCTAGAGTATTTGTCTTTAAAAAAATACATTTAAAAAAAAATTAAATTGCCCCTTGTTCTTAGAAGGACTATAATTAGTAAAGTTCAGCATTTAAAAAATTATTTTAACAGTATAAAATAAAAAAAGAAAGTTTTTTAACAAATTAATATTACATTTTCTTAACCCATTTTTTTTTCATGTACACCTCCCAACACCGCACATTTGGCTAAAATTTAAAACAAGATTTTTTTTAAACCATCATCTTATTGATTTTAAATGCGTTAGTGTGAGTTTTCTGAACGCGCCAGCTTAAGTTAAACCACCAGTACGTGTAAACGTCCTTTAACCGTGACGGATCAGACATTTTCACTGCCCAGCGCAACGTGCGCACGCGGGCCTTAAATAATATTTCGCTTCAAAAACTCAGGAGACTCGAAGTCACAGTCACAGTCTTAATTACTTTTCTATGTGTTTTTATTATTCACCAAATTAAGTTCCATTAGAATCCAAGAAATAACAATTACTTACAATCTTCTATGAACATTCGCAAAGTGCTCGTAATTCTGCAAGTTTCAGCTAGTCAAAGTTTGCAATAGTCTAGGGCACGTCGCCGGAAATTTATTTCTACTGGTTTTAAAGTTTTCTCGAATGATTTTGGCAAGACATGTACTATATATCTTTTATTTTATTTTGAACTTTGTATTTTCGTCATGATATTTTTATATGCCATTCCGTGAATTTCAGTAAGAAAATAATGATTGAACTTATTACATGTCATCATGAGCCCCATATTTGAACATCTATGTATCTTCGATTCTTCCGCATGTTGCTTTTTGTGAATTTGTGAAGTCAATGAACTAAACGCTTTGTTGATGAGGGTGAGATTCCTCTGATTGAATTATTTCAACTGCATACTAAGCAATGCCTGAACATATTTTTAATTTTCAAACCTTTTCTTGGGTCAGAGTGTTTTGTGAGACTTACCAATAAATAATATTTTGAGTTTGTCCAAATGTTTGTTATCCTAATAAGTCAATAGTCAAATTCGGCGGTGTAGTGGATAAGTCGCTTGAGTCACGTACGGAAGGTTCCAGGTTCGATTCCCGGTGAGAACACAAAAATTAAACAATGTTTGAGTATGTCTAAATGCTTGCAGACCGGCTGGATTTCCTCCATAGGGAGTTATTCATATTTAAATTTATTTCAACAGAAAGATAAAACATGATTGAAAAGGGAATATGGAGTTTAAGGCATTTACAGGGCTTATGATCTGTCATTGGCTGGTTTAAGTGGCCACTTTATTTACTGTGTAACATTCACCATTCTGCCCATATTTGAACATCCAAATTTGGACATACTTAAACATTGTTGAATTAAATACCTCGTAAAAAGTAAACAAATATGAATGTTACACAGTGTGTAAAGTGGCCACTTAAACCAGCCTAGGTCACAAGCCAGGTCATAAGCCCTGTATATGCCTAGAACTTCATATTCCCTTCTCAATAATGTTTTCCCTCTCTGCACAATAAATTTAAACAAAAATTAAATGTGGTTTTTCTTAAGCCTGGATGTTTTGTGCTGTAATTCACCATTGTGGTTGGGACTCTTGGCCTGTTGTGGTGCAAAAAAAGTGTCTTTTTAGAAATCCGAATAATGATTTTTTCCAAGAAAAATATATCAATATGGCCCCAAAATATAATTTAGAACGCGAATATTTTTTCTTGCCCAAAAGTTCATAAGTATAAACTTTTAGATTAAAGAGACGGCTTGAAGTCATTGCATAAATTTTTAATTTAAAATGTACTACGTGACGTCATGATGTTTTGAAAAACGGATAGCTTGCTAAAATTGTATTGCTGGGTTATCCAATTAGAAAGAAATGCAATTCATCTCAGAAGCGCATCAGGAATTCTCACTCGTTTGGTTTTAATGAAACTCCACAATTACAGGTTGCACAGCGAATCTTTTTTCACTTTTTTTTTCATTTCTGGTTAGCAAATGCCCACTTCTATATATTTAGTTGAATGCATGAGCCGTTTTATATTTGACTGAAAAAAGATGCCTTGAAAAATAATTTTACGCTTCTCTAAAAGCGTAAAAAGTGTAATTTTATTTTACTCAAAATATTTGATTTTTTAAGGTTGATGAAGAATATGTATTGTACGTCTGATGAAGAATTCAAATTTAAAGTTTACATTTATTTATTCGATGCGTTTATGTATTAGGGGTTGCTACATAAGTTGCGTACGTTTTTTTCCAAATTTTAAAAATGTATAATACCAAAGGAAAAACAAAATGGTAAAAGTTAAACGGCATTCGAAAGAAAATTTTCAGCTCTGCAAGATATTATTTTTGTTTTTACGTTACATGTATTATTTTATTGGATTACAAGCCTTAAAAATGGAATGTCAAGTAGACGAAGGTGAGCGTTTTTGACTCTTCCCTCTGTTCGCGTTTTATACAGGGAATGAAGCTGTAAAAGCTGCTCACGATATTTGTGCAGTGTACGGTGAAGATGCTATAAATTGTTGACTAATTTCTGTCTTTGGAGTCTGTTACCTAAAGTACTATATTCTGTCAATGTCTGCTCAACCGTATCTCTTTTGATATTGCAAGTTACTGAAAGAAAGTTCAGAAAGAATAGCTTCTATTGACTGTATTTTTATTGATATTGTTTTTTACTGTTTGTATGGTTAATTTTACTTGTATTATTTATGCCTTAAAATACATATTTTGTACTGTATAGGGTGTTGGCATAAATTGTGTCCGTTTTTTCCGCACCCACTTACCCGAATCTGTTTTAAAGGTCTTGTGGCTTCTTTTCAGATCCGCACATTGCAAAAACAATTTCTTTTTTTTTAGCTGTAATGAACGGTAATTTTTTTTTTTTTCAAAAAAATCTTTGTTTACAAAAAAAGAAAGAAAAAGACACAGAAAATTAGTCAATAATTAATTTTCCTTCATCATTTTACTACAAACTATTCAATAATTCATTAAATCTTCACCGCACTCTGCGCAAATATCGCAACCAGTTGTGGCAGCTTTATTCCCTTTGTCGAAAACGCTCACTTTCGTCTACTTAACATTCCATTTTGAAGGCTCGTAATCAAATAAAATAATACATATTACGTAAAAACAATATCTTAAAAGCAGAAAATTTTCTTTAGAATAACGTAGAACCTATACCTCTTTGTTTAACTGTTAGCGTTAAGTTTTAACTTTTGAAAAAAATAAATACAACTTATGTTAACAATTTAAGTGCGAATGCGTAAAAATATTGAATTCTTAATAATAAAAAATAAATTCAAACGTCTGTATGTATGTTTATATGTAAAACATTAAAATTGATTGATGATATGACAGCGCACGATATGGAATTCTCTGTTCTGTGGTTATAAGTGTTCGTAATATCGTGGAAGGGTAATACTAATCCACAAATTATCGTAAATTGAGTGATACATGACAAGTAATGAAAATTCGATTGATATGTTTCAATGCTGTTGAAATTGCGATAGGCCGCTTGGTCTAATAGTGATGAATATCAAATTTGATAGAAATATTGGAATATTATTTCATCCCATTGATCATTTATTGTGATCCACTTTAATACCAATGAAGTGGTTGGATGAAAACATTAAATAATGTTTGATTTTCACGAAACGGAAAATACTAACAAGACTTATAATTTTACCAAATTAGTATGTAACACATATACCCCCAACTAACAACTTAAGTATGATATTAATTTTTAATTTTTAGAAAATCGAAACTATCAAAAATATTCTACCAATTATAGTATTTTTTTTTAGACGTCATCAAATAAATAATTTATTGAAACCTATACAGATAATGGGGCTAATAAAAGTGCTTTAATTGGCAATTTACTATTATCCTCAATGTTTATTTTTTGTAAATTTATTGATAATTTTAAGTTGCTAGAATTTTATTCGTCCATGCACTTTCTACCTGCATGACGATTTGATATCTAGCTTCAATAGGTAAATGGTATCAATTATCGAACATTTAAATTTAGAAAATGGGGTCTAGAATTCCAACTATCCATGCGCTCAGTAGTTGCAAGACTTGTTGTAATCTAATTTCTATTTTCCATTATTATTATTTTTTTTCGTTTTTTAAACTATCATTTTAACTCTAAACATCTCTGTCAAATAAAATAAAATGAAAAAAAATAAATTGTGGCAAGATTTCTTACTGTCCATGCGCTTTGTAGCTGCAAGACGAACTGGGATATTTATTTATTGTTCAGCGCCCTTGAGGTGATTTTCACAAAAATGGCGCTATATCAATTATCCAAATATTTTTATACATATATATTGTCATAATGATTAAAAAGTTGAATGATTTGTCATTATGTGACATATAATGAAATAAACACCTTAAAGGCACGATTTTCAATTTGAGAAAAAGTCTGGTATGTTTTAATTCAGTCGTAGGGGTCAAGTAGAGTAAATTGCACAAAGGGTTTATGATTATATTTGTTGTCTTTGTATCCTTGTTTTGTCTGCTACCTCGGTACCGGTTCCTTAGAAGAGAATCACGTAGCTCTGTTTGCTTTTAAGATAATCTTCGTGCATCATGATTTGTTCCTGAATACTTATTGTTTTAAATGTATATTCCAAAGTGGTTTTATTTATTTTCGAAACATCCACTTGACTGCAGTCAATGTTAATACCTACTTTAATAAAGCCAGTAGAAACAATCGTGCAAGCATATACAATAAACATACATTCGACTTAATAATGCAAAGATTTTTCTCTTTGCTAAAAAGTGAAATAAACGTATTTATCTAAACGACCACAATTTAACTAAATTGAATTTTAACTAAAATGAAATATTGGTGTTTTCGGGTGCAGTAAGGTCAATTATGTTTCGCTAAAAACAGTCAGACCGATTTCATACAAAAAACTGTAAATTATTCTGAAAATAGTGTCGATCACAAAAATGGCATTTCACAATTTGCAAAAAAAACATTTTCATAAAAGTACTATTATCTCAGTTTCATTTTTCTATAGCTGGCTGCTTTCTGCTTAACTACGTTCAAATGTGATTGAATTCATAAAACTTAAAATGTTAATTTAAGTTTGAGTCGCAAACCAACTAACACGCAAATATTTGGGTATTTTAAATGCATTTTTTTATAAATTATCTCCATAATGCACACCGATTCAGAAACATAAAGTAAACAGATTTAATAATTAAATAATTAAAATTTGAAAGACAAAATAGTTTAACTTCTACATCTTCAGTCAGTTATATGTAAGTACTCATATTACTTAATAGTACAAATTTGAAGTGTACACGGCAAAAACAGATTAACATATAAATTTTTTTCGGATTTTTTTAAATTAATATTTTTTTGATTATTATTTTAATTACCTACGGTGTCAGTTTGTGAAGTAAAGGAATATATCTCTATACATATGAATTGATAAATATTTCAACGCTAAAAATCTTTTTTGAGAATCGACCTAATCGACGAAGGTTTACGACCCTGTTATAAGTGGTCACTTTACTCATTCTGAGCATGGTATGAGGTTTTTCTTGTCAATTACTTCCTCAAAATTGAAAGATATATAACTAAGACTAAGAACCCGGTTGAAAAGGAAATATGGAACTCAAAGCATTTACAGACCTTATTATGGACCTGGTTTTCAGCTTTAATATTTCACAAAAATCAACAGAAAGATGTTAAAAATTATATTATTTATAAATTTTACAATGTGTTTTATTTACCAACATTTTATTTATTAATTCTACATTTTAAATTCAGGTTTTTCCCTTTCACTAATCGACCTATTTAAGTGTGTAAAAAAATATATATCATTACAGATTTAAAAAAAATAGTTGATTTTTATTGTAACTGTATTATAATATTTTATAGTATTTGCATTTATGTCATTTGTATATTGTTTGCGTATGTTATAACAAATCCGTGCGAGAGCTCTATGGTAGTTCATAAATAAATATAAGTAACACGGCGAACGGTATACAGTACGTATAATTATCACTGAAACAAATTTAGACTTCTGTATAAGTTCTTCATCTTTAATGAAATACCCCGAGGAATAAATTTAGGGCTCGGCTCAAAGATTTTGAAAGCTCAAAATATTGCTGACTTGCTCAAAGTTTAAAGATCTTCTAACTTGGAAGATCTTTTGCGCAATCTCAGAAGCTCTGGCTTGCTGATAAATAAATAATGGTACATAATAACCTAATCATTCACCCCAACATGATGGGGTAATTACTTCTCCTGCATGTAACATTACAAATTCAAATTACCCCCTGGATTATTCCCGGGAGATTTGGTACAATTTGTTGGCTTGCTTTATTAATTATTATATAAATTAATCTCGCTTCTCTTGTTTCGATCAAATAGATCTTATAAACATACCAATACGATGATTTAACGATTTGACGTAATTGAAACTAATTATAATAGACACTACGACTACTCACTACTTTACCGGGATAATAATACGAACACGTCATATAAAGGTAAACTCTTTGTCAGGTAGATAATTAACCAATACGTTTAGACAAGTACATCAACTAGTACAAATGAATTATTTTTAATTAAAACATCAGTTCCTTTACAGGAATTGACAAAGACAGTAAAACGACATACCATTGTGCGCAATTTAACTCTTAAAAGACTGGTAAATAATCCTTTTGCGCGCGGTGATGTAACATCGTGTTACCACTAGTAAAATAATGAATATCCTAAAGTTCCAACTTGTAAAAAAAAATTACTGGTTAACTATTATTTCTTTTTCATAATTTATACAAAGTCTTTCTTGTTATGAGTTGTATCTTCGTGCTCTCTCTTATACAGATGTGTTGCGGAATTAGCGGACATTTATTCTTCACGTGGAAATGATAAATATTTTTTGTTTTAACATCCAGTATAGTTATACAAATTTTACTTTTCAAACCCGTAGTGAAAATATCCATTTCAAGATTACAAAAAATAACAAACAAAACAACTGGTCGGGTGATTTTTATCATCATTATTTTTCCATTCGAAATTTTATGATGCATAGGGCTGTGTTAATATTCTAATTGTATTGTATCGGCAGATATTTTTATTTACTTAAATTTTGTTTATTTATTATAATAAAAACCCCGTTATGCTTATATAAGAAATATTAAAAGGTCCAGTCATATAATGTTTTTCAGGTTGCTTTGAAATTTGACTCTAGTTCTATGTTTTAAATGGTAAGGTAAGTGTTTGTGTTTAAGTCGATTGGATAGTATTTTTTACTGTTCTACGTTTGTCTTAGCTTTTTAAATATTGTAGTGTTGTTTTTGTCTGGCATTATATTTGTGCATGTCAGCATTTTTGGTTAGTGTTATGTCTAGTTTGTTTCCCGGTGCAATTGTGTGTACAACTGTTTTAGTCTAAATTTTTCACAAATATTTTACGTCAAACTGGTGTATTTTTCGTACAGTTCAGTCGTAGAGGGCAGGTAGGGTTGTATGTTAGTTTAAATTTTTTATTTTGTTGTCTTTGTATCTTTGTTACGTTTGTCTTGTTACCAATTCACCAGAAGGCAATCATGTATCTTAATTTACTTTTAACAAAAGCATTGTACAACATGTTTTTTTATTGTTTTGGTGAGAGATCTTTAATTTTGTGGAACAGGTTATGTAATGATGCCATTACTTTGATGAGTCTGCCTACATAGGCACACATGTAACGTCAACTTCAATAGCCAGTCCTTCAGTTTTACGATGACGTATAAACATACAAAATATTGTAATATGAATATATTATTATGCTTTAGTCCCAACACGTATGTATGGAAGTGAAACATGGAACTGGCAGAGCAAGGACGAAAGCCGAGTGAACGCGGTTAAAATGCGATCTGTGAAATGCAATGTGTGGGAAATCAATGTATGACAGGGTTACGAATGATGAAATCAGGCGAGAGTGTAAATCTGAGTCAAGTATAATTGATAAGATTTAGAAAGGGTATCTGAGATGGTTTGGTCACGTAGAACGAATTAACGAAGAAAGAATGGTAAAAAAAGTATATATGGCGAAAATGAACGACAACGTGAGACGAGGACGACCAAGGAAGACGTGGCATGATCAGATAAACCAAAATCTTAAGTCTGGTCATGTCAAAAGCAGACAGAACCGAAGGGCATGTATGAAAAGATGTATGAATGTGGAAGAAGCTAGGAATGTATGCTCTGCCTACCCCTACAGTTAAATGGCGTGATGGTAGTAGTAGTGATAGTAGTACTGTGATGTTATCTAGTTTTTTTTCTGTCGTACTGCGTACTCTACTTCTGTATATTTTTCGTCTGTGTATTTTTAAATACTGTACTGTGTTTTATTTCTGTATACTGTTTTTCTTAAATTGTATGTTGTTCACATACCTGTTTTATATCATTTATGTGTAAAAGCCTAATAGGCGTTAAAATGAATAAAAATACTTGCTGTCTAACTAGGGTGAGTAACCCTGTTATGCCGCATTTAATCAGCCTTTTGGGCGTCTCCTTTTCGCCCAAACAATTTATTTTGTCACATGCTACGGATTCATTTAAACGAGCGAATTGGAATTACTCACCTAATTAATATTTAGAATACCTTCTGATGTTCGCAATGTTGAAAACATAGCAATGTTGATACAAAAAAGGTACACGGTTAAAATGGGCTCATTGCATTTTTTTGATTTTCGAGAATATAAATCGAAGACTTTAATAACTTTTGAAGTTTTTGATTTTAAAGTTTAATACGACTATCCTCGGTCTGATTTATATCGGAAGCAGAAATAAGCCGCGGCGTAAGCAAATAAAAGCTAAATCGGAATATATATCGTAATTGATTATGTACAACAGGGCCAGCATTGAATACGATAATTAAATAAAGATTCTAATAAAAAATATTTTGTGATTGTTTAATTTTTCAGGGGTTGGCGTCGCTTAGTAGCTAAAATAATTCACCCATAAAAATATATGTAGATCTGTTGATTTCCCAAATAAAATAAAATAGAAAAAATTGAATAAAATAATATATATATTACATATATATTTTTATATTTATAAAGGTTTCAGCTCTTTCACGTAACAAATGTCAACAGATGGAAGAGTTGAGGTAAGAAGCTGATAAATGTTACACAGTAAACAAACCAGCCAAAGACAGGTCATAAGCCCTGTGAATGCGTAGACTTCTTTATTCCCTTTTCTGAGTTGTTAATCTTTGTTACAATATATAAATATGGATTCTGTTGCCGTCCAGTCGTATCAACATGCGACGTTTATATTGTCACCTTTTTGCATTTTTTTATCATCTGAATACGCCGTAAATTTTTGAGATTCCTGTTTTAATTAACACTAATTAGATTTAATACAATAACACTTGACACGAATCAACGCACAATATATTATTTTGATAAATTATTTTCAACTCTTGCGTATAAATTACTGAAATAATAATTTAAACGGATCATTCGAGAGTAAATCTCAAATGTAAGCCTCGCTTAAATATGAATTCGATTTCAAATAACGTTTCTTGGAATTTTCAAAAAACAATTCTGTGATTGACGCCCAGTCAAAATTAATCTTTCAGGTAAAGCGTTATATTGTTTTAAATGAAAATCACTCAAATTGAAATATCTGCTTTAGAGAAAAACAACAATATTAAACTTAATTAATAATAATGTACACTTTTATTTAGTTTCTATCCATGTCCAGGTGAAAGAAAAATACAGTTCTGAGTGTAAAATAGAACCAGAAGTTTTTGATCCGATTGCTATTTTCAGGTAAAATGGTGAAAAAATATTTTTTTTTCTTTTTAATTAATAACTCGCTAAGCTTCTATTTAATTAACTTGTCAGCCGGTGAAAAAGAGAAAAAAATTATGAAAAATCTACCACAACACACCAATTGAAGAAATTTTTTTCTCATTTCAGGGTAGCCATCGATTTGAAAACTTGGGATCAGGGTGCTAGTTCTATTTCGCATACTGCACTTAATTACTTATCCACCCAAATTCAATAGAATGAATACATTGTCGTGCGTACCCTTTAAATTTTCAATGAATTGTCAATATTAATAAAAGGTTTTGGTTCGATAGCTGGTGTCAGGCCTTACTTTTCAATTTTTGTCTGACGTCACCATTCGCTCTTCCATAAATATGCCAAACACTACCAGGAATAGAACCCAGGACAAATAGACAAAAGAAATCGTTTTTGAATTTTTCTTTTGTTCGGGTTTAATTCAGAAAATAAATCTGTAAAAGCTGCTCACGATATTTGAGCAGTGTACGGTGAGGATACTATAAATTGTTGCCTAATTTGTTGTCTTTGGAGTCTGTCACACAAAGAACTGTATTCTGTCAATGTCTACTTAACCGTATCTTTTCTGATATCGCACGTACCTAGGACATAAAGAATGGTAGGCGAATGCGATAACCACTACCGAACGAGTCGAACTTATCTCTACCGATTTCACACAGCCAATGAGCCTCTTTTTTGTACCGGCCTCGTGTACGTTGTTATACATCGGCCTCGTGGTGTAATGGTCAGCGCGTTTGCCTAGCATGCAAGATATCTCGGGTTCGATTCCCGTAAATATTAGTACCCACAAAGATATGGATCTACTCAATATATTGTTGATTGAATGAGCTGACCCAAATAAACAGATATTAAAAAAAAAATAGTTTAGAAAATGTTGTCAAATGTTTGCTGGCAGGCTGGATTTTCTTCAGAGAGAGTTATTTAGATATAAATTTGTTGCAACAAAGAAGGAAAACCGTTTTAAGGAGGGAATATGAAAGTCTAGCCATTTATTTATTTGACACTTTATATACATATACAATAAATATTCATATAAGGGCGGGCATATTGCCTTAAGGCAATTTCTTCCTACCTACCCAAACCATGCAGTTTGAGAAAATTATAAATACATGGACATATTGAATCTTACAATTTTATACAAAAATTAAAAGCAAAGATTAACAAAAATAAATTTATATATAAAAAAAAATAACACTATACTATGAAGAGAGGAGAGGGGATGGGAAGGAAAGAAGAAAGATGAAGGAACAATTTAAATATTTAGATGGTGACATTTCAATCTTGACTTAAATGTAGATAATGAAGGGGCGTCTCTAACATTAGTGGGTAGATTATTCCACAATCGAGCGGCTACTACTGTGAAAGAGGAGGCAAAAAAATTAGAGCGATGACAGGGTATTAAAAAGGTTCTCTCGTTACTAGAACGAAGAGATAGTCCGTGTTATAAAAGAGGTTGGATGAGCTCTCTCAGATAAACAGGCGAAGTGGGATTATTTAAAATATTGTGAAGAAGTGATAGAATGTGAATGTTTCTTCTATGCCCGATACTGAGCCAGGGTAGTTGCGTGCGCTACTCGGTTATGTGGTCAAATTTGCGAAGATTAAAGATATAACGAATACAAATATTCTGCAATCGTTCTAACTTATCAAGCAATTCAGAGCTAGCATCTGGATAACATACATCCGCGTAGTCAAGGAGTGGAAGAAGTAAGCTCTGGACTAATGTTTGCTTAACATTAAAGGCAAGAAATTCTGTAATCTTTTAATTGAGTGCAAACTGCTATAAAGTTTACGACTAACTTCGTTAACCTGATCGTGCCACTCTAAATGCTTATGAATGATAATACCTAAGTTTTTGACTGAAGTCATGAATGAAATATCTGTACCATCTATTTTGAAAAGAGGAAGTGTGGAAAAATTCACTTTTGAATACACATTTGTTTACTACCAACAAGTACAATTTGGGTTTTTGTTGGATTTATGAGAAGTCCATGTTTTTTTGTACATGAAGAGATATGCTCGAGTGCAAGTGACATTACTCTATGTGTTTCAACAATGTCGACGGGCTCGAAATGAATATACAATTGCAAATCATCGGCATATAAATGGTACGAACAGGGGAGGTTTTTTGTTATTGGATTGATAAAAAGGGAAAATAAAAGTGGAGAAAGTACCCCCCCTTGTGGCACACCGGCGGTAAGATCAATCCAATCTGAAAAGATATCTGCCATTTTAACGCATTGACGACGGCCACGTAAATACGTTGAAAACCAAGTTATCACGGATGAAGATAGATTTAAGAACTTAAGTCTAGCGAGAAGCAGGTCAAAATCAACAGAGTTAAAAGCACTACTAAAATCAAGTAGGACCAAAAGCGTTAGACGTTTATCATTCATTTCTTGTCTAATGTCGTCAGTTATTTTAACTAAGACGGTAGTAGTGCTGTGTCCAGCCCGAAAACCAGATTGCAGAGGATCAAGTTGATTATGGAGGGTCAGATAACAGTTAATTCACAGGGTTTATGACACAGTGTGTGAAGTGGGCACTTAAACCAGGTAATAACAGATCATAAGCCCTGTAAATGCCTAGATTTCCATATCCTCTTCTTAAAAATGGTTTTCCCTCTCTGTTGCAATAAATTTAGATCCTAAACAACTAATTTTGCACATTTTGCCAAAAACGAAACAATTTCATAATTTTGAACTTTATTCAACTCAATTTTTTTATGCAACCTGGCCATTAGAAACTTTATCAAAACTGATATTTATTTTATTTCATTTATTATATACACGGCCTAAACCAATTACCCAGTAAATGAAGAAACCTACTCGTATGTACAAAAAACTGAACAAAAGAACATAAACTACGTAGCAAAGGCGAACAAGGGCAATAAAATAATGTTATACAATATATTCATAAACACGATCAATATATAAGAATTTGAGCCAACCCATGCCAATTCATTTTCATCTTACAATGTTAATGGCGAAGAGATCTACGAAACGCCGGAAGATCTATCCCAAAGAGCTGTGACAAATCGACAAATCTACACATTATTACAACAGAGATGGAAAACATTTAAATGGTAATATAAATGTTTCCCTAGGGAGTATAATTCGGTACTTGTCTACGAACAAGCATAAAATATGAAATGCATTTTCTGGCAGTGCTTAGACGGTAAAATAATTCGAATTCACACACACCAAAAAAGGTTTCAGCCCTTTTATAAATTGAAGAAAAATTGCAGTTAAACCAAAGGTAGAATGGTTAATGTTTTTGTATTACCTCAACCAGACATAAGCCTAGTAAGTGCATGTACATTCTGATGCCATTTTCAAGAATGTTACTCTTAAATACGTTGAGTATTCCATCGAAATATCTATCGATATCAGCAACTGTTTTGCTGTTTGAACTGTTCAGAAAACACGCGAAAAATCCAATCGCGTGTGTGTTCTGTACTGAATTGTAAATGTCTAAAAATATGGTAGCAGTAGTTGGTAGCGAGTGACCTGGTTTGTGGCAGAGCCGCATAGGTGAAAACGCTACGCCGAGGCACCTATTCGTGCACTGTAATTTATTTAATTATCTCATACCGTTTACATATAAAATAAATTATATGTTTTTTGTCATACACTTCGCACACAGATGCGTTTCTACTATCATCTCCCAGGGAACAGCCAAATGTGAACCAAGTGTTTTTACAGTTATTTACTAGGAAAAAGACAATCATGTTTACTACATACCAAAATAAAGCAGGGACGAGTTTGAGTTTAAGTATCGTCTATTGTCTTGTTAACCTTAATAATAAGTTAAGGAATGCTATCTTTGTTTACTTTTTTATATTTTACTTTTTGTGCTGTTACATGTTCACTTAATTGCCATACTTACTAGTTCTTTGCTCAATGTATTATTATTGCGTTTTTTAAAATTATTTTTTATTTTTAACTTTTAAAAATCATTCTTATGTTGTTGAAATTCCATTTGTCGATGCGTTTTGAAGCTGCAAGACTTTTTGTGATGTTAACTATCATATTATGTAAATGTTATCAACTATCAAATATCTGAATTTAGTAAATGGGGTCTAGAATTTCAACCGTCCATGCGCTCAGTAGCTGCGAGACTTGTTGTTATCTAACTTCCAATTTTATAAATTTGCTTTTTATTTCGTTTTTAAAATATCACTTAAACTCTAAACTTCATTGTCAAATATTTTTTTTAAAAATAAAAATGTAAATAGGGGCTTGATTTCTTATTGTCCATGCGCTCTGTAGCTGCAAGACGTTCTGTTATCTAGCTCATATATATCATAATTGTAATATATCATAATTGGAGACGAGGAACTTGAATCCCAACCATCCATGCGCTCTGTAGCTGTAAGACGTGTTGGGATATTTATTTATTGTAAAGCGCCCTTGAGGTGATTTTCACAAAAACGCTAAGGCGCTATACAAATTATCCAAACATCACATTATAAATAAACAGATTAAAAAGTATATCAACAATCGAATCGGTGCAACATCGTTTGCTAAGAAAAGTAGCATAAATGATTGGCCTTGAGGTAAGACTACACTTACGGAGAAATGTTAAAAGTCTCAAGTCTTTAAAACGTAGAAACAACATTGACTCCATATTTATGTTTAATTTGCTGAATGGCTTAATTGATGTACCACCGTTACTGGAACAAGTGGCATTCAATGTTCCGATCCGCCGGTTGCGAAATAATAATGTGCTGTTCCTCGATCAACACAGCACAAACTATGGCTTGCATGCACCAATGTCCCGATTGTGACGCATTGTAAACTCAAGACAAGGTCTGGACTTTTTTGGTGTGAGTCTTTATAGATTTAAAAATTCACTAAGATAGACTGGATCTTGTCTTGAGGTAGTCATTTATTTTTTTGTCCTAGCTTTATTTTTATTTAATTGTATTTTATTTTATTAGTGCCTATATTTATTATAACAAATTATATTTACCATTGTTAGAATGGACTGCATAAGTCCATTCTAACTCCAAGTATTTTAAGTTTGTCCAAATATAGTTGATAAATCCACCCGGTCCATGAAGAAGTATAAAAATTTTAAAAATAAGATTTTCAGGCGTTGCTTAGTATGTAGGTGAAATAATTCAATTAGATTAAGCTCTTTTACTTCACAAACATCAACATGTGAAAGAATTGAAGGAATACAGACGTTCAAATTTGGGCAGAATGGTGAATGTTACACAGTGTGTAAATGGCCACTTAAACCAGCCAATGACAGGTCATAAGCCCTGTAGATGCCTAGACTTATATATTGCCTTCTCTAAAATGTTCTTCATCTGGAATATAGATGTTAAAATATGGGCAGAATGGTGAATGTTACACAGTGTGTAAAGTGGCCACTTAACCCAGCCAATGACAGGTTATAAGCCGTGTAGATGCCTAGACTTCTATATTGCTTCTCTAAAATGTTCTTCATCTGTGTTGTCACATGAAGTAAATACTTAAATTTTGTAGATGGGGTCTAGAATTCCAACCGCCCAAGCGCCTAGTGGCGGTAATACGGGTTGCAATCTTATTCCTTGTTTAAAATATTTAATTTTTAAATGTTTTTTTTAATACAACAATGTGCTATGTGGATTTTTCTAAAATAAGTTTTTTTTGCATTTATTTATTTATTAACGGACATTGTCCATATACTCAATTTATAGGGTTTAAATATTACAAAAAAGAATAGTTTAAAACATTAAAAAAAAAGAAGCATTGACAATATAAGGGACATCAAGACAAGATCTGGATCATTTATTTAGTGCTCGTTTAAATCGTTGTAAGCTTAAACCAAAAAAGTCCAGATCTTGTATTGAGTTAACAATATAACAAAGACGGGTCATTGGAGAATTAAGGCCATAGTTTGTTCTATGCTGATCGATGAACAGTACTTAATTGTTTCTCAACTTACGAGTCGGAATATTGAATTTTACTTGCCCCAGTAATTATGGTACATCGATTATACCATTTAGTATGCCGAACATATATATGGAGTCAATATTAGTTATGCGTTTTTGTAGACTAGAAATATTTAACATTGACTCTATTTCAGCATAAGAATAATTATCTCTCTCTAGTCCAAGCAACCACGCTATTTTTCGAAACAACCGATGTTGGACTGATTCAATGTGATTTATGCGATTGACATAGAATGGACACCAGACCACGGAGGCATATTCTAGAAGAGGGCGAACAGTTGAGCAATAAAGAGTTTTTATTGTACGGACGTTAGTAAAATCACAGGATATTCTGTTTATGAAGCCAAGTAATTTCAGTGATTTATTTACTGTATTATCTATATGCTCGTTGTATGTTAGTTTATATCTGTGAAGGTAAACCCGTACTAAGATAGATGCAAGTTGTGTCTGGATGGTGTGGTATGGGCAAGGTCTTGCACCCGCAGTCACGTAGCAGGAAAAGACAGCACGGCAATCCACCATCACTCTCTCACTCGA
This sequence comes from Micrasema longulum, assembly GCF_059751315.1. Classification (NCBI taxonomy): domain Eukaryota; kingdom Metazoa; phylum Arthropoda; class Insecta; order Trichoptera; family Brachycentridae; genus Micrasema; species Micrasema longulum. The sequence goes on from NW_028277425.1 coordinate 806,728, forward strand.
TAGACTAAACTTCATTGTCAATTTTAAAAATGTGTAAATGGGGGCTAGATTTCTAACCGTCCATGAGCTCTGTAGCTGCAATACGTGCTGGGATATATTTTTATTGTATAACGCCCTTGAGGTGATTTTCACAAAAAAGGCGCCGTATAAATTATTCAACTTTTATAATAATACAGAAGTAATCCAAACATAAAAAAAAAATCCAATTTCAATATGTATAAATTAATATAATTTTCATCTGTGTTAAAATTATGAGACAGAACACAAATCGACATTTTAAATATAAGTATAATGTATATTTATTTATTTTCATAAAACATTAAATTACAAAATTAATTTTAAGCTCACAAAGGAACCTTTTTTGGCTCGGTTGTGGATATTTTTATTGTTATTTCAGTAATTAACGATAATTAATTTTCACTCCCAAATTTAAATGTTTGACTATTTTAAATACAGGGCATTCGGCGTGTTGTTATCTAGTTTAAATTATTACTTTATGTACTGTTAAACATTTTCTATTGTTTATAATTCAACCTATGTTAAAAATCTTTATTTCTATAATTTGTTGATTTTCGTAAAGTAAAAGTCAGAAACCTTGATTGATTAACCAGTATATCACAGACAATGGTGTTATGAATTATTTATTTTATTTATCTTACGCCACAACATTCCAGGAGACTCAATTAAAATAGTAATTGTGAAAAAAAACACATTTGATTTTTTTATTCTCAACGGGTATCAAACCCGGAACCTTCAGTGCTTGAGTCAAAAGTCCTTAGTCATTACACCACGGATGCCGTCATATATGTCTAATACACTAAATTGCGTGTCAACATGGACAGAAGAGTATGGTTTACTAATAAACCCATCTAAAACACAAATTATGTTTGCGGGTAGTCAAAGATTGCTTAGTAAGCTGGACGTATCTTCACTTAATCCTCTTAATGTCAATGGTACCAATATTCAATACAAGAAATCCGTAAAAAATCTAGGAGTACAAATGGATGAACATCTGCTGGCGAGCTTATACTAATGAATTAAGCCGCAAAATATTTTTCAGTCTACACTCACTTAGAAGGTTGCAATTTTTTTTACCCATTAATACTAAATGCACCCTTGTACAAGCATAACTACTACCCATTCTAGATTACGCTGATGTTTCCATGACTGATTTAAGCTGTGAGCAACTAGATAAACTTGAACGACTTCAGAATACATGCATAAGGTACATTTTTAGTCTTAGGATATATGACCACATTTCTGATTATCGTAGGCAACTGAAATGGCTCAAAATTAGACAGCGGAGAGACTATCACTCCCTCTCACTTCTGTTAAATGTACTTCATAGTCCTAACGCTCCTATATACCAGCGTGAAAATTTCAACGCTTATCAGTTCATGGTTTACCTCTTCGTTTTAATTCTCAAGGCACTCTCTTAATACCCATCCACAATTCCTCTTTCTTCTCTAACTCATATAGTGTCCATGCGGCTCGACTGTGGAATAATCTCCCATCCACCATTTAAGATGTTACTACCTTATCTCCGTTTAAATCACGTCTGAAGAAACATCTCCTTTCTCTTCCTTAATCTCTCCTCCTTTCCTCTTTTTTCCTTTTTCCCATTGAGTAATAGTTTTGATTTAAGGTAATTTATATTTTTATATATCTTTAGCTTTTTAATATTTTTTTTCTATTGAATATGTTCTGTAACTTGAATTATAAAAATAAAACTTTTATTTTATTGTTTGGTTGGAAGAAATTTCCATTTGGCAACAAGCCCGCCAATGTACAAATAACATTATGTACAAAAAGTTAAATAAATAAATAAAAATAAATATAAAGACTATCTTACGAAACCTAATTTATACTATCTTTTGAAACAACATACTAGATTTTAATGTCGAATTCAGTTAAAAGAAAGCAAAATCCTTATCTTCATAAAGTTAAGACATCCAAATATATGTTTTATAACTAAAATAATATTCACTATATTCCAGCGTGCAACTCCGCGTATAAAGTAATCTGAAACTATGATTGAAATTCCTTCCGCCCATAGCTTTTGTATTATTAAAAATACCTGAACAGTTAGCGTATAACGTAGAACTCTAGTTTTGGAATTTTATTATTTTTCAGAAAAATTTAAAGTGATATTCGCTTAGAATTCCTTATTTCAATTATCTAAAGTGATTTTACGTAACGCAGACTTCAAAATGAAAATCAAAACATCGCTTACATTTTAAACTTGTTCAAAAGTACGTTCTTAGTTTTTTTATACAATATGTAGTATAAAGTAGGTTAGAAAAAAAGAGCAGTAAATTATAAATGACAAAACAATACGGGTTATACAAAAAAATTGCCTCTGTGGTTATGAAACGCAAATGGATGGTGAACAATAGTTATATATTTGAATAGAGCAACTGTTGGTGGACTATTGCAGGAGAGACATTACATAAATTTATTTATTATATTAATAATAATATACCGAGGGAGAGGTCGTTCTCTATACTTACAATCACTAACATTTTTCTCATGGTCACCGGTCACCTAGGTAAGAATACTAACTAATTGGTAATGAAGTAAATCATTACCCATTTCTATCTCCGCATAATACCTAAATGCCCTCACCTAACTCAGCGTCACGAGTAAGGGTCTTTTAGTCCCAGTTTGTTGGGTGGACTCTTAACACCAATAACTCCAAGAAGGTATCTAGTCAATTTTTAAAGGGCTATAAAAAATTCACGGACTCCCCTGCTTAGCGAATGAAAAAAGTAATTATATATAAGTTTATAATCAAAGTACACATTAACCTCACAGATAATTATGATAAAATAAATAAGGCTACAATCGTAGAGATGATTTAGTAAAGATAAAAAGACATTAATTATAAACATATAAATTTAAAACTATCAATACTGGCCATACTGATAACAAGCTTGAAACTAACTTTCATTGAGACTGGCTCGATATTTGTGTATAAAATTCTTATAAATATATAATACAATAAGGACGTGTTTATAAAATTCTCATAAATATAAAATGTAATTAAGAAGTTTATGGGAAGAGATCGTTAGGTGAGTCGCGTTTTGGACAAGAACATCTGGCTTTCTCGTAGGACAAGTCTGTCTGACAACGCCGGTTATTTTTGCGTGACTCAAGAGCAAAGGGTCAGTAGGTGAGCGGAAGGAGACGCGGCGGGGGGTAGAATATTCGAGAATAATAAATTATCAGCAATTATTGCACATGGGGACAGGACCCGGGAAGACGCGGAGTGAAGTATTTATCAGAATGACGCAATAACGAATTACTTGCGTAGCATCATGCATTTTTCGCGAGGTAAGGTTGAAAGCTTATTTCCTTTTAAAGAAGATCGGAGAACAAAAGTAATGTTATATAATATGTATTTTCGTTCTAAATAAATAAAATAAAAAAAAGGAAAAAAATAAATATCAAAGGAGAGAAACGTAGAAATGCAGAAATTCGAATTGAGGGCCAAAAGCTTCGAAATGAAAAATTCGAAAAGTTCATTCAGTAATATATTTTCTTCATTCATATTTATTTATGTACAACTAATTACCATATATACGACTCTATTTGGCAGCTGTCAAAATTTTAAAAAGAACTTAGTACCTATAAATGTAACTAATTATTTATGTATTTCATAAATTGGATTGTATGTACGAATAAAACGATAAACCTGTTTTTTTTCATAGTTGCTGTGCAGACAGCATTTTTTCATCACACACAAAAGCATATTTCTGCGTAGCTTCACGTTTGATCATCATTAGAGTCGGTTAGATAATAAAGGCACTGAGGGTAATTAGCCACAAATAAAAATACCATTTTCTTTACGCTAGTAAGTAACGTGTTTATTTAATTAAACGTATTTCTATATATATTATTAATACCTCAGATACGGTGTGCGGTATGTGGTGGGCAAGCTGTATAACTGCCAACGTATGTTGTCAATTTGTTCATGTTTGTATCCACTGGCTAGTTTGAGCTATAATAGATGTTCGCTTGTCAGGGTGGAATAAAAAATACTGTTATATTTGTGAAATATAACCAGAAAACCGAACGAGTGTTTTAAACTTGGTAAACTTTCCTTAGTAAAAATATTAAAAAGGAAATCGAGTGGGTTGGCGCATTTGACTATCGTTTCTGAGATTGCCGTGGTATGTTTTTGCTAAATATGTGATTTTTTACTGCATTATTAATTTGAAAGTACTTCGACTGGCGCTTGCAGCGTGTTACTGATCATCTTGCTTTGTACAAACGTGTTTTTCCTTTATAAAATTATCGCTGACATGCTGCAGTTGGAGTACCAATCCAGTGCCCTATGCTCCATTAAGGGCAGATAAGTATTTAGTATAAATAACAATGAGTGAATGGTGACGTAAAACAAGGAATAAAAATAAATAGCTTAATCAATCAGACTAAAACCTTTGACCGGTCATTTAAGAATTTAAGGGAATTCATGACAAACTGTTAATTTTATTAAGTTCGGGCAGATGAATAATACAACCAAAACCGCAGACGCTTGTTTTCGACTCGATGGCTACTCTCTGATAAAAATCCTGAAAAAGATAATCGAGTAAGGATATGTTCGCCTCGTGGTTTATTGGTCGGCGCGTTCGCCTACATAGCTTGAGGTCCTAGATTCGATTCGTGGCAGGTTGGACATTAAATATAAGTTTACAAGGTTTTCTTTATGAGATTTTTCTTTTACATGCACTTGTATATTTAGAGTGTCTTTAATACACCAAACATTATTTCAGTTAGCAGGTAATATACGCGGTAATCACAAATCCTAAAAATAATTAGTTCTCCAACCTAAAATACAATCCCTAAGGACATTGAAAATGCGCACAGTTCGTAAAGAAATCAAAGAAAACAACACGAAAACAATTATTGAGAAAACACTTTTACATTGCCATCCCCAATCGTCGTTCTCAGAAAAACTAATTCCATAATCCTTAAGCAATAAGCGTTTACAAACAAAAAACATAATATGAAAGGAAACTGCCCGGTATTAAATCTCAAGGAAAAAAAAAATATAAAAGCTCAGTACCTACTCTTAGTTCTAAAAAGAATAAGAAAGCTTATACACTTCAATAGGATTACACAGTACAGAGGTAATATTATTATATTTTCTTACTTTTCATCTAGAGTTTATTCTGTGAGTAACTCTTGACGGCTTATCGTCTGAAATAACGTTGTTCTTTGGTATTATTAAGAGAATATTTATTTTCATAAAATTGTGTTTATTATTCTAAAGAGCATTTACTGGGAAAATGAAAGTAAAACCCAATTTTCAATTTTAACACAAGCGAATAGCTTTTAATTTGAAAAAAATTCATCTAAATTTGTGGATACCTACAATACGCAAAGAAAAATGAGGTACTTACCGAATTTATATCGTTTGTCATAATTACATATGGTGAGCATACAAGGAAAACTGGCCGAGTCAGAATTTTTGTTTGTTGGTCAATCAAAATTTAAATTTTTACATAGTCAAATGGTCTAATAAGTCCAAATAACCAATGGCTTTACGATTACGTACACTTTTGATTTTAAGTTTATTTTGATTTGAGAGAGACAAAGAATTAGCAACTTATTGTGTTTGAGTTTTGTCAATATTTCTTGTAGCAGATGTTCATAGCTCCATTTTAATATGGAATTTGTAAAAAAAACTTTAAGATATATTATGTGGAGTTTTTTTAGTAAAAGATAACACCCAGCACTAAAACTAGTGAAAAAATCTCAAAATTGTAAACAAATTACTTCGGCTGTTTTCCTTGTGTGGTCACATGTTCTTTTATTTTGAGAAAATTGTCATCTTGTATCAATGAAAATTGAAATTAACAAATAACTACTTGTCGTATTTAATAATTAAAATAAATTACATAATTACTAATACAAATAGCATTGTTCACTTGTTTTAACAACCCGTTTAACTAAAACTCAACCCACCCAAATAAAATGTCACGCTCATCTGAAATAATATATAAAATGGATAAAAACCAAAGAAATTAAAATGCAAGGTGCTTAGCCTTGGCCATTGTGGTAAGCGTTTTGCGGCGCGGCGCAGGTATGGTGAACTGTGCTAACAAGTGTAGTGTCGATAGTGACCGCGCGGGTGCGCAAGCAGACAATGAAATAATTCAGTACTTCCTTCACATATCTTCCTAGCGGTTTCACTTATACTAAAAATAAAAGCGTAAATTTTAAAATGCTCAATTTCAAATATTGCGATTTTAATTAAGTTTACTACTTTCACTGTGAGTTCGGCAAATTGTATGGAGGAACTTTGTCGGATATGGTTTTTTTAATTCCGACCATCCCAGAAATGGAACCCGGGACCTTAACTATGGTACGCGAATGCGCCGACTACGAGGCAGATTTTTTCCACTCGATTTCCTTTTGCAGGATTTTTACCTGGGAGTTGCCACCGTGCCGAAAATACTCGTTCAGGGTTTTGATTTAATCAGACACACACAACTGCATTCTTAATCCATCCGAATACAGAATAAGTATTTCCAATATACAATATCCAATTCACTCGGCATTAAAATACAACTTAACGACATTAAAATTATAAATCCATCACATGGATCCAAAAATAGTATTATGACGTTCACTGTTAGAAATGTAAAAGAAAAATTGTAGGTTAAAATTGAATTAAACAAAGGACTCATCACAAAATATGCCCACATTCTTAGAGACAAAAACAGTGAAAAAGATCACCACAACAGTTTGTGAGAATTCAACGATAATTTCATTGTGTTCTATCTTGTTAGCATTTTCATAATATGAGTCTTGTAGAAACATTACAAGAACAAAAATAAGCCAGGATTGTCTGTCAGTATGTTTCGCTAAGAAGCGTAAAAGTTTCTGCTAATCTTTAATACCAAGAATGAGGTCGGAAAAGTTTATTATAAAGCTTAATATGTTACAACTCTTACAAATTTATCCCACTCTCCACTCCCCAAATACTACGCAATTTCAACATTTCAAAATATTGTACAAAAACAGCCCGTGCGAAAAACAACATTCTTATTTTTTTCACTAAAATTTTATAGTTTTTTAGTTTTTTTAATACGATTTACGTCTTTGTATTTACGTAAAAATGCGAAAAAAATCATTTTTCAACAAAATAAAGAGAAGCCGAGATTGCATCTATTTTCATGTTTTTACAAATAAACATTCTTATTTGTTTGGTAGTTGCTAATATTTTTATCTGCATAGATTCGAGAAATTATTTTATGTAATAATTTAATCTTATCTTGTTTTGTAAATAGCGTTTAGATAATGAAAGAATTTGTATTTTTTAACGGCCTTAAGATAATTTCATTAAAGATAGATAAATGCTTATACTAATTTTTTTGTGATGCTGGATGAAACTTATTTTCTGATTCTGCCACCATTATTGCATCGTCTGTGTAGCATTATCTCCCTTAACAACCTTATCTCCCTTAGTCTTAGATATACCACTTCCTTCACCCTTGAAAGCATAGTTAGAAATATTTTTTGTTCATGAATAGGAATGAATTGTAGTTTATTTATTGTACAGCTTTTAAAATGCAGTTCCACTATCATAATAAGTATATTTTTCTTTCAAAAAAGTCAAGAAAAATATGTATTTTTTTATGTTTTAGGTTTGTTTTGCTGACACCGATTATTTTAATTAAACAGAACAACAACTGTATTATGTTCTTTGTTTTTTTGTTATATCAGAATATCGTAGAAAGAATACACTTATGTGTATAAAAAAGCACCAGTATCCTGCACGAGTATTTTTTACTTTATGTTTATTTGCTAAAAATCCCGAAAAAGATAATTTAGTAAAGGTAAGTCCACCTCATGACGTGGTAAGCCAATTGGCTCGTTTGCCTACCATGCCTCAGCTCATGGGTTCGAATCCTGGGAGGGTTGACGTGAAATGTGATAAAAATAATAATACGAGAGCTTACTAAAATTGTATTTTATTTATTTATTCATATTTTTCGCTTACAAACTATAATTAATAATAAAAATAATGTGACCTCACTGGGGTTTCCCGTGCCGAGGACACTTAACAATTTAGTTTTTTTAAATTACATTTGAGAATAAACAAAGAAGACTAACTCAAAAACAAACATAATTAGTGTAATTTCTTGGTGGAAGTTAATACTAATTTATTAAATCATTTTTTTAAATCCATGACAAGGTGATCTTTTTTTATTTATATTTATTTAGTTAGGTAGACTTATACGGGTTTTTAAATGAAAAAAATTAAAATAAATATTTGCGTTCTTATAATTTACCCAAATATTTCAATTGTGGTGACCATTTTCAACTAATTGTCGGAGGAGGTTCGAACCCCGGACTTCTGACCCGTGAGTCCGTAACACTAGCCACGGGACCAAAACCCGATTCGATTGATTTAACACGTTAATCCCCATAAATTATTTGATTTTAAAACTTAGTAGAATAAAGTTAATAAAGTTATTTTTTTAAAACTTTTTCGTAAATAAGTATTATATATAAATAAATGTGTCTGTGTTACATTCACAAGGGAAAACAATCTTAATTTTGATTACAAACTAAACAATCATGTACTAATGAGAAAGCACGAAATTAAAGATCTTAGGATTGTTTTAGACTCGAAACTACTTTTTGAATAGCATATCAATAAATTAACCCCGGAAGCATTGAACATGTTAGGTTTCATAATTCGAATGAGTAAACACTTTGATAATTCAAAGGCTCTAATTTCATTATATTATACGTTTGTCAGAAGCCATTTGGAATACGCATCTCAGATATGGAATCCCCAGTATGCCATATATATAACAAGAATAGAAAATATTCCAAATAAATTTATAAAGTGCCTAAAATACAACACCTCTCACTGCATCCACCTTCCATGGAATCACTTCTCTACAATAATGCAGAGTGTGTGCGGACCAACAACTGCTTCACAAAATTATGACAGGGATAGTTGATTGTACAGAACTACTTAGTTTAATAACAATACTTATGCCAGCCAGGATTTGTAGACGGTACCACTTTTTTCATGTACCAATAATTAAAAGATCGTATGTTAAAAATGATTTTTTTCGTAGGACTTTTTCAGTGTACAATACAAAATTTAAAGACAAAGATTACACAAACATCAATCTGTCAGATTTAAAAATTTACACTAAAAATGAATTATGTAACTTGTGAAAACAATAAATAATAAATATGTATATCTCCCTTCCCCCGCTCATCCTCTCTTCAAGCATCCTTGTTCTAATTCCGCCCAATTTACAATAACTTACTGTTCTTAAAAAAAATAAGAGTACATGAAAATAAAATTTTTAAATGTATAAACTTATTTAAATTGGAATATATTATTTTTTACTAACTTTGTATATTTTGTGGAAATATGTCATTAGTTTTGAGTTTATACACTATATCTATTTGTTTACTATAAATATGTATGTAGAACTGTTGGTATTCCAAATAAAATAAAATAAATATAATATAAGTATCATGTTTGTGTAATTTCTTAATTTAATTGTAACATATTGTTATTATTACAATATATAGTGTAAACATAGTATATATAATATATGCAGCTTTAGAACAGGTAGTTTTGTATCCAGTGAAACTGCTAGGAATATTTTCTTGGAATTTTCACATTTCAAACACTTATTTTTTCGTCACAATAGTTAAATAGTCAACATAGCACTGACACAAACCTCTAAAAATGTTTTTTTTGGCAATAAACGCCGTATTTTGGCACTGAACTGAACTGAAAAAGTGTAAACCTATCGTATGCACACATTTTAAAAATATTTAATACACCGTAGATAACATATTATTATTACAGCAGAAACAGAGAACATTATAGATAAAGGGAAATGGAAATTCATGCATTTACAAGACTTGTTGGGCATCTACTGGGTACCAGAATGATTTTAAAAGCACTTTATTATCTAAAAGACCTATTATTATTTTTGTCATTATCTAAATTAATTAAATTATTAATTAATCAAATTAAATTATTATTTAAAGAAATCAGATAAAAGCATAGGTTGTGAAGCGCCACATATTTCAAATTGACAAGTTGTAGACAGCAACGACTGCGACACGGAACAAATCCTAAGTATTAAGGTTACACATCTATCTACACAAATAACACCCATCCTGATGATGGACGTTGTAGTGCATTCTGAAACGTCGGTAAACAGAACAAACAACACTCGGCATTATAACGCATAAAAACTTATTTCGCATCTGAACGGTCGTAAAAATCTAAAAAGTTTGACTACTGTGTGACATTTATAATTCTACCCGTCTTTGGGCATTTATACTTCTTTGATTCTTTTGTCTGTTGATTGATTATCGTTAAGTAAAAGTTAAGTTCAAGCTGAAACTTTTATGGATGCGGGTCAAATGTATCTGTTCAATTTGTTCATACTAAGCCACGCCATATTCCTTTTCTAAAATATTCAACATCTCTGTTGTGTAATATGTTAATCTTAATAACTCCCTAAGGGTTGAAATCAAGTCCTTGTCTATAAACATCTTGACAATCTCGTTATTAAATAGCTGTTTTGTCTCTAGAATAATTTAATGATATCTGGATAGACGCATATATTATAATACGGGTTATTTTGACTTTATGTTAATATTGCCTAAGCACGGGTCTTCTCCATCTAGGTATTACTCGAAACTATTTTAACCGATGTAATTAATTTTTAAAAAATGTAATAAAACAAAAATAAAACATTTTTAAATACATTTTTCTATTGTGATGAATATCAAAAACATTTTTCCATTATAATATTATTTTTCGATTGTGATAAACGACTTTGTCAAGTATTCGCAAGTTGTATTGATAAAAATATTCTCAGGTGTTATACTGTTGCCTTTTCCTTTTATCCCTTTCTTATATCATATTGAGCGATAAGCGTTATAGAAAAATTACAATAAATTATAAACATATTTGAAAAAATATTTTAAATGGCTGTATGATGAAAGAACCTTCTTTATGTTGAAAACTACAAGTGCTCAATTGAATACGTCGGCTCCCAGGAACAAAGTGTTTGTATAACTTGAGAACAGTGTATAGAAAGGCAAAGAGCCATAATAGAAAAGTTGGATACGATCCAAGATCTAGCTAGTTATCTCAAGATATTATCATCCCTGGTATAAACTACCCTCCTACTTCGACATACCAGAATCTACACTTTTATGTTACACGGTAGAGTCGACAGATGCCAGCCGGAGCGAGCATCGTAAAAACTAGACAATTTCTAATGTATTCTTCTTCAAATGATTCAGTATAAATATTTGCAGTGTAAAATTGCTGTTATTGTTGTTTTTGAAACAATTCAACGAAATGAAAAAAAATGCTTTTCTTATTTTTTCATATTATAGCGTTCATTTATTGCGCCACAAAAAGTAGTACAGTGTTGAATACAATTATACCACAAAATCACAGTTAATTACTGTACCTAATATTACATGGAATTGATCCTGTACCCCGCGTGCGTGAGGTAAGCGTCTTAATAACTACACAGGAACCGCTTAAGCTAGGGTTTCCTAGGACAGCGGTGCCCGTATCTTAACGGCCGTAGTGAACGCTGATGCGGTGGACAGCCGTCGTAGTGGTGACTAGAGAGTGGTTTTAATTTTTTAACGGTGTTATCAACACCATTTTTATAGGAAACCACTCTCTAGTCACCGTTACGACGGCTGTCAACCGCATTAATGTTCACTACGGCCGTTAAAATACGGGCACCGCTGTCCTAGGAAACCCGAGCTTTACAATTTAATAACGTACAATTACAAACATAAAATGGTAAGCATATTTCTAAACTGTCCATTAAAAATAATTTTTGAGACTATAGTTAAAATGTAATATTATTATGATTGTGTTGTAGAGAGAGTTTTTTGTATGTACACAGGAAAAAAATATAAAATCTTAGTGGAATTCCGTTTAACCAAACTCCAGTAATCCGGAATGCTAAATATCCAAATCGTTATGTGGAAAGAAAAAATAAAGAAGATATTTTTAATTTTAATTTAATTGTCAAATTAACTTTGGTGGATAAAGTAAGTAAGTTTTCAATGTGATTTTAATTTGCTGTATTGTTTCAAAAGAAATAAAATCTGCCATCATAAATCCGGATAACTGGAGTTTTACTGAATAGCTGTTCGATTTTTTGATGGCTATGAAAAATGATCACAGGCAGTCATATTGATCCATAATATTTTTTAATTTAACAATATATGTCCAAAAAAATGTGTTAAATATGAAGGTTCTTAACATGTTTAGCACAAACTGTTTAATAAAACCTGCTAAATATTTAATCAGTATTGATTGGTAAGTTCTTAGTCTGTTTTAAAATATTGCTCTTGTATTTGTTAAAAATACAAACAAATATTCGAAGTGCGAGATGCTTAAAAACAAAAAAGAATCGTGGAAGTTTTCGAACGCCGATACTGCCGTTTTTATTTGGAAAAGTTTGCTGCAGTTTAAGCCCATTGAAAATTCATAATGCCGGCCCGCATGCACGTGATATAGGAAAATTCCGGATATTAAGAAAGTTTCTCCAGCGTTGTTTTACGATATCAAGCCCCGTAGTTGGTAAGGCATGGCAGACACATATTGACTTCACAGCTTTACATTAGCGGCCAGGAAAATTGAAGCTGTAATTACTGAACTCGCTGCAGTAAATAATTTTATAATTCACATGTGACACATGAAATCGTCTTCTAATTATATCATTTTCAAGTAACATGGAAATTGCAACTTATTGCCTAATTAAGGTGGTACAAGACACTGCGGAGTACTAAGCCCGTACACTGTACATGTTGTAATTATTTATCTTCTGATAGGTATTAAAATTTCATGATTATTACTTCTGATGGTTGTCTGTCCCCTTTTCTCGCAAATACGACACTGTGTTAAAACTGGTATATTTTTCATCGATTTCTTCTGTTTTCCATCCATGCCATATATGATACTCCGTTTTTATATTTGACCTACCAAAAACTATTATATTTATTTCAATAAAGTGAACTATCATTGCCGTAAGAAAGAATAGAACACCACACTCTTCTACATTATTATTTGCACAAATTCCAAGATTATTTCTAGCCTAGTCTTACGCCTCTATACAATATGTACTTTAGGCACATAGACTTTTAACATTACAAGATTTAAAGTCTTGATTAACCTGATCATGCCGAGTCTTTTTTTGTCTTCTGTGTACTTGTTGTTCTCTCTATATTCTATTCGTTTAACCATTCCTCTGTCACCCATTCGTTATAATTGACCGTTTTTTATTATTCCGTTCCTAGATTTTCATCATTTTAAATCTTGCCATTCATCGATTTCCTATATATTTGTTCAAAAGATCACATTCCAACCGCATTCATTTAGTTTTCACCTTCTTTAGTTAAGCTTCATGTTTCTTTTCCACACATATCCCACATTCCAATATTTACAGTAGAACAGTAAATAGAAAGGTGAAGAAATTCAGTATTTTCATTTGTTAATCCAAAATAGTTTTTCAAACATTTTTCATGTTATTTTGAAGCCACTCTGATTTTTAAAGATTTCGATTTAAAAATCAGGGTTCTCATTTTTATTTACAAAATCACATTTTTTCCCCAATTTTTTCGATATCTTCAAATTTTTCTACGATAGTCAAAATCAAAGTCAAAATCTGAAAAAAATGAAATTTCGATTGGAGGCAGAGATAGTTATCAAACAAAATTGTCAATGATTTCATGATGACGATACAGGAATGTGTATTACAAATGGTGTTCTATTTTTATTATTGTTCTCCTACATTTCAGAGAAGTTTTGTTTTGTTAAAAGTAGTAGCCCTTAATTTCTAAATTATAGATCATTTTAAAAAATTTTTGATGCACATTGGAAATAAATCTATGTATGAATTAAAAACTCAAGTGCTCTTTATTGGAAGTAGGAATTCTACTTACGTTGGCATGTATATTTGTAGTTTTCATACATTGATGATTTTGACAATCGATCGATAGATTGAGTTGCGGTTTCAGGAATTCAGAAAATAACAATATTTTTTATTAAATATGTAAATAGCCTTATCATAATAACTTAAAGACCTAATTTTAAAAAAAAAACTTTAAAAAAATGCTATAAAACCAGTGATATGTGTGTTGTACATAATTTGTATTTTTATGATCAGTCATTGAATAATTAAAGTGTTCAGCGAACATATTGTTCACCATTAAGCCTGTTTAAAAAAAAATTATATCTTCATTTATTTATGTACTTTTATTTTGCTTAAATTTTCATAAACACATTTCCCAAAAATATTATGTAATATTTTAAGGCATTTCATTATTTGAATTTCTTCAGGTAACTCATTGTACAGTTTTAAACTCTTGTACAATGAGTTTTGAGACAATTTTTCTCCTTTTTGGTAATTTCATCTTGTTAATCCCTAGTTTTGTATGAAAAGCGTTTGAATTAGATTCATTTACTGTTAGAAATCAGTGAAGAACAAGCGTGTTTCTAACAAACCCTATCAATTGGTTAACGTATTTGATGGCCTGTTGAGAAGTTTCAAAGTTTCTCACATAACTTTCAGCCAAAATCGACCGTTTCAGAAGGCCTACCATCTACAAATACACCCGTCTGAGCTTAAATAGCCCGCAGAAGCTTGAAACTTCAGTCAAGCGCTCTTGATTTTTTAATTAAGTGCAAGTGCCTCGACTGAATAAAGCCTCTCTATACTCGAATGGTTTTCAACAGCTCTCTATACAACTATTTATTCACAAAATATATATAAATGCCCGGTAGATCATAAAATTATTCAAACGACACCCGCGATAAGGAATATTTAATGAGAGTCGGTTCTAGGAAATATATAATCATGATTTATATTTTCTCAATACAAATTACATGATCGTATATTTATTTACGAACGCAGAGTTTTGCGTAAACATATTATTATAAATAATAATTTTCGAGAAATGCATTTTTTATGTTTTTAAATTACAAATAGTAAAATCTGTAAAGTTATAGTAATACGTAAAATTTTATAACGTTTTTGTTCTTTTACTACTACTACTACTACCATCACGCCATTTCCCCGTAGGGGTAGGCAGAGAGAATGGACCGCCATATACGTCTATCCTGGCATACATTCCTAGCTTCTTCCACATTCATACATCTTGTCGTACATGCCCTTCGGTTCTGTCTGCTTTTGACATGACCAGACTTAAGATTTTGGTTTATCTGATCATGCCACGTCTTCCTTGGTCGTCCTCGTCTCACGTTGCTGTTCATTTTCACCATATATACTTTTTTTAACATTTTTTCGTCGTCTATTTGATCTACGTGACTAAACCATCTCAGAGACCCTTTCTTAATCTTATTAATTATACTTGACTCAGATTTACACTCTCGCCTGATTTCATCATTTGTAATCCTGTCATATATTGATTTCCCACACATTGCATTTCACAGATCGCATTTTAACCGCGTTCACTCGGCTTTCGTCCTTCCTCTGCCAGTTCTATGTTTCACTTCCATACATACGTGTTAAGACTAAAACTCCGCTGAGCACTGCCAGTTTAGCTTCGATCTACATATTTTTATTAGCAATTACTGTGCTTAGTGCTCCGTTCATTTTGTTGCCCGCATTCACTCTCCTTTCTACATCTTTTTCTACTCTTTCATCTCTTGAAAACACGCTTCCCAGGTACACAAACTCTTCTACCTCAAAATCAGCGATGAGCTGAAGAAATACGGATGTTTAAGTGTACATAAGTAGAATTGTTAATGTTGTGTAAAGTGATTACTCAAAACCAGACGATGACAGATCATACAACCATCAGACTCCTACACATGTTCGATGCGAGTACAATAGCACAAACTACACTCTCCACTCTGCACTCTCCCCCCCTGGTGAACATGCACGGAACTGCAAATAATTATGCAGAGCTGTTAGAGTTACTCCCCACCACTTCTGCTGCAATTAAATCAACTGTTCTATCCGCTGAATGGCCATAATTTAAATTCTTCTACTTTTTAATGTGTTTTTCCCTTCTTATAAATTCTTTTTTTCTTCATTTACTTCCTTTTCATATTTTGTCTAAAACTACTTAATTTAAAAGATCTATTAAAATACATGTTACACAACTGTTTTTTTTTTTTTTAATATTACGACAGTATGAAACTCCTTGATGATTTTTATTACTATCACAAAAACTCTGGATTCGGGCAAAGTAATTTCAGGTTTCTGGGCCCCAAAATATTCAATATGTTACCCAAAGATTGCAAAACCATGACAGGATTCAATTTAACAAATTTGTAAAAAATTGGTTACTGGGTTTAGGTCGAGAAAAATTAGAAAATTTACTCAAAATACATTCCCGATAAATATAAAAAATAAGAACCATAAAGAACAAAGGTTTCAGCTCTTTTACTTCAATAAAATCAACAAATGGAAGAATTGATGAAGTATGGATGTTCAAACATAATCAAAATGGTGAATGTTACACAGTGTGTAAAGGGGCCACTTAAACCAGCCAATGACAGGTCGTTAGCCCTGTAAATGCCTGGACTTTCATATTTCCACCTTTAAGGTATTCTCCGTCCCTGTTGTAATTTGTTAATCTTAATGACTCCCGAGGGGGTGAAATTCAGTCTTTATTCTACAAACATTTGGGCAAACTTAAATATAGTATTAAAAAATAGTTTGTCATCTGGTCATCAGACAGTATTTTAAATTAAGAGTAAAATAAAAGCAAAAGAGTAGTCATAATTTTGTACACGTAAAATAATGAACAAAGATTATTTTGTTTGAGATGCTTTAGTATTAAAAATAGTATCAAGGACAGAAAAAAAAAAATAGAGCAAAATAAATAAAAACAATCAATTTATATCTCATAAACAAAAATTAAATTTAATGTACACATTCAAATTAGCTTCTTAAATATGTAAATAAAATAAGAAAGAAGCAAAAGAAAAGGTTAAAAACAAAATAACAAAAATGTATTAAATGAGAGATTTAAATGAATGTTTTGCTTTAATAATAAATCAGTATAGAAACGTTCTGTCTACTAACAACTTTTATAATAAAAACATAATTTTATTTTTATTTTGAAATGTTTTCAAGTGAAGTGGCCACATATTAAATTTTTTTTGGAACAATGTATTCCAACGTACGCTGTCCATATTTGTATTTGAATTTTGGTACGACTAGACCATCAACAGATGTAAATCTTGTAAGATAAGTGTGTTCTTATTTATTTTTATACATTGCGCTGAACATTTTTTTGCTCCATAAAATACCCTTAACTGGTAAAACATGTAATTCATTCTACATGAATGGAGTATTATGTCTCTGATTGTATACATAAGTTGATGCAATCAATTTGACAAGTGCATTTTGAACATTTTATGCATATGTAATGTTTGTTGCACAAGAATCCCCCCAGGCGGTGATTCCGTATCTTATTATGGATTCGGCCAGAGACAAATATACTAATTTTAGTGTGGAGAGAGGAATTGAAAACATTGATTTGTGTAGTTTACTGACTTCGGATCTTAACCGTTTGCATGTTTTTATATTATGTATATTCCACTTAAAAAAGCAATTGATAGTTATACTGAAAGAAACATATTCGTCCACAGTGTCTAATTTATCACATTAGCAAATTTTATTAAAGAAAGAGTTATGAAGGCATTCAAAATTGTGAGATTTTACTAAAAGTGACATAGGTATTTTTTCCGAGTGGTGATCAAACATGCATTAGTTGATGTTGCTATATATATGATGAAGATTTAAACTATTCATTATAAGAGCCCTACGGCCGTTAATAAGTAATGCGTTAATAAACTTTACAAAATGCCTAGACTTCCGTATTTCTTTTAGAACATATTATTCATAGCTAAATATATTTATAATTTTCTAACGGATATAATAACTGCCTTTTCGCTGTGCAAATAGTTACCAATCGATAGAGTATTGAGCCGATTCAATCTTGTATTAACAACATTCGACTGATAGTGAAAAATTATACAGAAAGCTGATGTTGTCAACCTTGGATGGAGGGCAAATAAAACTGATTATGCGCGAATGACGCTAAATGCTTCGATTGCTTCGTGTTTTTAAATCAACTGTTATTTAAAAGATAAAGTTTTCTACTCTAGAATATTAACCTTAGTTGCAATAAATGGTTTTTATGTTGGGGCAGTAATATTATAAATTTAGATTAATTTTGTATTTACGTGTTATGAACATATTTTTTGGTGTCATCGTTCAAATGGCAAATACGCCATGGATAACAGACTATCATTTTGTTTTATAAATTTACATTCACGCTAATTTCATATCAGAAAAATGCCAATATCTTTTCCACATTCTGGTGAGTCATGCGCTGGTGAGTCATATCAGCCATCGAAGGGATTACGGTGGTTTGGGTGACATCTTGTATAAAGAATATACTTATCGCCCCAAATGGAGTACCTAATCCTCCGATACAAAATTACATTTTCAATGAAATCAAAAGTAATCGGTTCGACCGTTAACCACAAACGATTAAATAATACAACGCTAACATCGACCTAGAAACGAGAATTCGTGACATTTAATCTCTCAAACGATAAAAAAGCTTTCCCCTTTATTCACGTAAAATAATCTTGAATAGTGTTTGCGTTGGTTTGATATGTGAAATTGTCCATACTGAATAAATGCGGGTATGTTTTTAGTCCGTTTACCAGAAAATAAAACGTTGGTAATAATTAAAGAGCGGATAAAAGTGTTTTCAACAAAGACGATGACATCTGAAAAGAGCTCTCACTCGAAAAGCGAGGATGTCAAGTCTGGGATATTTTTCTGGATCTGAAATAATGAGGATGCATTTTGATTGTAATTTCAGGAATGTAGAGTGGATTTAAAAGGCAAAAACACTTTATGTGGTATTAATTCGAATATTAAATGAATTTCAGGTCCCGTCCCCGCGAAATGTAAAATGGAATGCGGAACCGTTGATGCCTTTCGCGGCACGAAAACAGCAAATAATTTTTCATTTCCTTTGACACAATATTCTTATTAAAACTCACAGTGAATGAGATATTAAAAACACATTTCAAGTGTTGAAATGTGCCATTCCTTTGATTAGACATTTCGAGTATTAATTCCTGGTTTTTAGATTATTTTGTACGCCGTAAAAGCGACCACTTTAATTATTCAAATACCTACATGATTCGGTATTCCCAACACTCTGTGTTTTGAAGTAACTTTATTTTACCTGGGTTGAGAACTTGTGATAATGTCACGGACTCACAAGTTATTGGTCCAAGGTTCTAACCCCGCTTTATTACGACTTGATTCCCATTTTTTGAAAAGAGTTATTTACAGCTTTTAAAAAATGGCCTCAAAATCTACATATTCAGGCATAAAAATTCATATATTTATGTTTTGATTTTTATGATTGAAAAGAAAACAATTACTTTTCGGGAGCCAATATGATGATGAGCTTATCCAAACGGCGAAATAAAATTACAGAAATTTTGAAAATTTATTGCTTAGCTAACAACTCAGCAAAAACACACGAAATATGTTTGTATGTAAAACAATTTGAATTCAATAAAAATAAATATTCAATATTAGCCATTCTTACTGTACTTAACCTGTAAAGTATACACAAATAAACCCAATTAACTAAATGACCACATGCTTTTACATAATATTAGACTTGTTATTTTGATCTGAAAATAAAAAAATTAGTTGCCTAACGGACGTTTCATAGTAAAATGTTTATTGGAAAACTTAAAATTCGGAGTATCTATTATCTGCTATGTTCCCGAACCGGAAGACAAGATAAGACGGAGTAGGAAATGGTTATTATCTGCTCTGCTGCATCTTACTTAGCAGATGATAGCGTCAGGAAACTAGAACTAATATCTGGGCCTGGAACTGGCAAGGAAAGCTTTCTGCTCTCTCCTCGGAAAGTTTCTACACAGAAGGTTACGAGAGAATTTACCGTTTTAAAAAGTCCAGAAAAATCTGGAGAACAAATAATGAAATATATAGAATCTGCGAGAAAGGAAAACCACAATAATCGATATGATTTAGTTCAGGAATGATAAACGATCGTTGTATATTTATACCTGTAATCCGTAATCTTATATATATCACCCCCTATTTATTTATATTGAATATCTTATTGAGGCTGGTCCAATAAGACAGCATCACAAAGAAACCCCTATCTTGAACCGTAACAAATCGAGTAAAAGCTTCTTTTAACGATTCGGAGTTGAGTGCTGAGTCGAACACCATTTCTATCGGGAGGTTTTTATGTATTCCATACATTTATATTCGAGACATTTTATCCATTTAGTACTCGTATACAAATCTTACATAAAATCTTCGGAGTTATTATACAGCAAAGTAATATGACCAGTGCGCAAAGTAGATAAATGTTCGGACAAGTGATTGCCCCAAAATGTATCGGATATTCAGATGGAATAAATGAAAGGAACTCACCGAATACTTCTTGTGATGGATCCCGAGTGATGTATTCTGATGAACTCATTACTGGTGGTGGCGATGTGGAAGTATGACTGCTTCTCATTTACAAAGAATGTATCTGGCACCCAAATGTTCTTGATGAACTCCGATCCTACGGAGAGTGTCTCTACTCCTGGCCTCTTCTTGTATGCTAGGCGAGGATCCGTCCAAAACTGACGGAAGTAGAAATCCAGGGTGAAGTCCTGATAGAGGCAACATCAGATTAGTTTCTCAAAATACTAACACCACCAAATACAATGTTCATTTTATGAAATGACACGATTGAATAGTAATATTTTTGTTTTTGGGACCACACAAAAAATTATCAGGCTAACATTTAGGTTAAACAAAATTATCCATAATCAGATGAAACGTTAACACAAACTAATCGAAAATTGTACAGAAAATGTAATTTTGTGGTTAAAGGGGTGGATGTGGGTGAAGGGAGTAAAATGTAATGTTGTTTAATTTTATTGATTTCATCGGGTTTACTTCGTAACACTTCTAAATATATTATTATAAAACAAATAACTTTGTTATCGACGTAACTAACTTTTATTTAATTTAGAGAACACGATTATAGTTTCGCGAGGAAACTCCTCCTACCTATGAATGTTTAAACTGTAATAGATACAAAACACTACTTATTCATGATGAAATAATCAATACTCAATAAAAATAAAAAATTAGGATGGAAATTAAAGTAGATATTACATTAAAAGTTAATCGGTCCTAATGTTTTAGCAACAAACGTACTAAAAAATTAATTGTCAGAGCAATTTGATAAATCGTTATTTATTTATTCAATTTAACACATAAATTAATCGAGACTGTACAGTAAAATACATGTTCCATCATTCGGCGATAAAGTAATCGCTTTTTAGTTTGATGTAATTTTTAATTGGCACAAATAAAAAATATCCAGACTCATCCCGAAATCATTACCCAATTTATGAATACGTGGGTGATAAAACAAAACATTGTTGTTAGTAAACCGGGACAGTATTTTAAAGTTGATGTATTCTAGGAGTTCGTAAAAGTCGAATTCGGAGTGAAGTATGTTGTTTAAATAAATCTGTTATTTTTCATCGATCTTTCGAAGCATATAAATTAAATTATTTAAATGAAAAATGTGGTTAATTTGTTCAACAGGTACATAATATGAAAAAAAAAAATCATTACAAAAATTATGAAACCTTTAAATATTTTTATTATGAGTTTTGTCATTTCATTCAAACGTGATTCGAATTAAGGATACATGTAAAAGTTTTTTTATGTCTCTTTGGAGAGTTTAATTCTTGAATATATCTATATAGAGCGAAAACCCAACGATACATTTTACAATCGAATTAATATACTTACATATTTATATTTTCCTCGCCTCTTCTAACCATGTTTCCTTAAATAAAATATGTTTAAACCCCCATCCCTCACCCTTCCTTGCTCACTCACGACTCTAACTTACGCATATGTCAACACACCTCAGGTAAGTGGACAGTCAGTTTGTTTTCTGTTAAGAATTGATGAATACATCATAAATAGTTTTCTGTGTTTACCGTACTAGTTTTGTGACATTCGTTGATGGGAGGAGTTTTCACCCAAAATTGTAGTTGTGTTCATAAACATAAAAACATCGTTACACCAATAACAATGTTTTTAAATTAATAATAATTTTGAATTTGTTTTTTGTATTTAGTTGCATAATACCCGATGATGAATATTTATCTTAATCTGAATCTTTCAATTAATTTTGTAGGTTCTTTGTGTTCCCAAAAACAAAGAATATAAAAAAAACTATTTAAGCTTAATTAAAACATAAACTATAAACCTCGTGAAATAATAAAATTTATCTATAAATCCTCGTGAAAAAATAAAGTTTTTCACATTGTCAAAATATATTTGAATACACGAAAACTAGATTGTGTTTTTTTATTTGTTTAATAACTGAAAGCTAAATTATCTGAAAGCAAATAAAATTTTAAAAATAAAGTATTGTTTGTATTGACATTTTTCCGATCAAACCATATTCCTCTATTAACTATTTTAGTCCGTGCCTGTGGCGTAAACATTTGTAACTGTCACAGAATTGAATTCAAATGTAATTTGACACTGGATTTAATGTTTAAAATTTTATCGTCAACGATATTATTAAGCATTTCGAATGAAATGTAATAAAAAGAGAAAATAATTTCTATTCGTTTGGAAATAATTTGTTTTCTGTGTACAATATTTCAAGTATTTAAAAATATTTGTAGACAAGTACAATATTCCCAGCTGTTTCAAGATAATATTTAAAAAAACTTTATTCACATCTACAACTTCCACTTTATCAAGCGATATTGAAGATTAAACTTAGAGTGGTAAATATTAAATGAGCCCTGTGAATATCTATACGTCCATCATATTCTTTATAATTTGATATCAGATTTCTGTCTATTTGGATACAAATAATCTGGAGGGGCAAAAATCAGCTTGGTACTCGTCTATAAATATTTACACACGTGGAAAACATTGTCAATAGAACCAATCAATCAACGAATGCAATCAAATTTAATGAATATTGTCAACACCAAAGGCCCGCTTAGTGTGATCTAATTGGCCACCTATCATGCAGTGAAGCAGGTAAGCTAGTTCAATGCCGGATTACATTGGTCTGGTGCAGAAGCTTTTCACCGACAAACCCCTAATTAAATACTCTCAAAGGTGACTAATTGACAAATGTACTAAGCACTTATGCGGTTGAATAATCTCGTAATTTGTACTCTACGTGATGGGTAATGGAAGTTTCATGGACACAACATTATTGCACATGCAATTACCTAATGACTACTGCACTACATTTTATAATACTCATCTAGAAAAAGCGCAGGCAGAACACAATTTACCACAAAAAATAAATACAGAAGCATTTTCAAAGTCTAAAAAAATATTCAGAACAAATCAATGCGAACGAATTCAGTTTAATTGAAATAGGAATATGCACTTCTTAATATAAAAAAGCATTATGTTTTTAGAACGGTAAAATTTAAATAAATAAAATACTAAATTTATAAAATAAAAATGTAAAGATTTTCATAAAATACGTTTTTGGGGTTTTAGTGTATTTATCTAAAAACTAAAAAAAAAACAGAATTTTTAAACCGATGTTTTTATTTTAAAGATTGGATTAAAGTATATTAAAAACAACCAATAAAATAATACTAAACTAATTGATTTCATAAATGTGATAAAAAATCTTAAATGAACTATTTAAGTGTAATGAAATTAATGTCAAAATATCAATACATGATTTTTACTTTACCTCTCTCGGATAGAATAATTTTCTCATTTCCTATTCCTGAAAATGAGTTTGCGCTTGGTTCATTGAAATGAAATACTGTTTTTATTCCATACATACTCGTTTATAAACATACATAATATGTACTCGTAACTCGTAACATGAACGGTTTGGCTTTACATTGTGTTTTATAAAATACAAATTTATGTTTAGCGTTTTTATTTCAAAGTATTTCTGCATTCACATTGTAAAGTAAATAATGAGGATGTAATAGATCGTATTTTATTACTCGTGTGCTCGTTCACTGGTATTAAATATACGTCTTCTGCACTGAAAAATAAAAAAAACGAATACAAATATATGTGTATAGGTTAACTGAGTAAATCTAAGGCTGGTTGAAAACAGATTTAACACTGATTTGATATTATTAAAAGCGATTTCACGGATTGTTAATGATACGGTTTGACAACATATATTATCCTATTTTTATATTATCTCTTTATATTCTCTCTTTTATCTTCTCTTAAATGTGTTTCATCTCTGTTGCAATATGTTCATACGGTTCGACTTAATTTAATGTCGTAAAAATATGTGTAAATTATTATTTTTTAGTCAGTATAGTAATATAATATTGGCTTTGTGTGACTGTTAATCTATAAAATAGGTTATAAGAATACAGACAAATATTTTCATTGCAATGGTAACGGATTGATTGACGTACGAAATGATAAAAGAATTGTTAATTTAGTGATGGGGGTGTCCAAGTCAGATTGTTATAAATCTGCTTAAATCGCGCCTAATTAAAATTTAAATGTTTGGTTTTATTATGTTGCAGATTCTAGTTACTTTAAAACATAAATATTTTATTGTGCCATTGAATATTATGACTTCGTGCACCGTTTTCTAAAAATTATTCGTAAAGTTGGGTGAAACAGAACATATAAAAATATTTCATTGCTTATTTATCTTAAGTAATATTTATGTTATTTCAAAGACAAGACAGAATACTTGGATCTTATGTTTACTTCGTTTTTTGTTATAACGTGTTTTGTAATTAAATGATAAGGTGACCAACGATTACGTTTACTTCAGATATCATCATCATTCCTTTACTGAACCTAATAATGCATGGACCACTATAATGGTTTACCAACCGTAGCGTAACTAAATATTTTTTGTTGGATTTATATTAGTTGATCAGTCTTACGCTTCAGGCGCTAGTCCAGGGACGATGAAATATTCTAGTTTGAAAATACTTTTTTAAATAGGTATTTCCTGTCAACCATGTCGGGAATCAAACTTGAGACCTTTTGTAAACGGCAAACGCGCTGGCTATAAAACCACAAGGCGGACATGAGAAAAACAGTAAATCATTAGTAAAACATTAACGAGATCAAAACTCTTTACTGCTCTCTAGTTTATTTATTTATTTCAAACTTTATATGATTATGAAATTTATATACTTATAAGGGTGGGCATATTGCCTTGGGGCAATCTCTTCCTACCTACCCAATTTATTCCAAGTTCGACCCCATTTAAAATATGCTTCTCCAATTTGTTTTCCATTCTATAGGACTCATATTGACCATATCGAGTCTGTCCATCACCGTTTTTTAAGAAAAATTGCAAAGAAGTGATTATTCCTATTCCTAAATATAGCAATCTCTCAATTTCACTGAAGAAACGCAGAACAGAGATGGACTCTGTATGCATTTTCAAAATACTCAACAATATACGTGATGTCCCATCTCTGTTGCAATCAATTTCTTTTCATCTTCCTAACCATGTCACCAGAAGTCAAAATCTGCTATTTATCAAATCTTCCAAAAGCAACTTTTGTTTTATACCCCAATGTCCACAATGTGTAGATTAGTCGATTCGTCACACAACTTTGAATTCTTTCGGATAGATCTTCCGGCTTTTCGTAGATCTCTTTGCTATTAACACAGGGGGGGATAAAAATGGATTGGCATAGGTAAGCTAGAAGTCTTATAGGTTGATCGTGTTTAAAAATAAATTTATTGTATACCATTATTGTATTGCCCTTGTTTGTCTTTGCTACAAAGGTTTATGTTCTTTTCATCCAGTTTCTTGTACTTAAGTTCAATCATATAATTGTTATAATTAGCAAAGGCAGTATAGATAAATAAAACAAACGGTTTGATACTCGTAAATGCGTAAGTGATTTTTATTAGTTTGATTGAAATAACGTGAATATTATATAAAACCACATTTTAAATTGCCCCGTAAATGAATCATTTAAGCTTTGTTTCAACCCTCGTGAATAGAATTTAAAGTTTGCGTGCTCAGTAGTAATTCTTCACGTGCAATGTTGGATAGTGAGTCACGTGGATGGTCCGTAGTTTTGTATTAAATACGTATTTCACGTTACTTCTTAATGGATAATTATGAATACAATTTTCAACGGACATTGAAAGCTGATACTAAAATCAAAAGCTGAAATCCAATGTTAATTCGATTATTTCGCGAACGGCAAGTAATTCATTAGTGGCATTATTTTTTTTTAAATAATCGTATTTGTGTGACTGATATAATTTAAAAAAAAATGTTTTTCAATTTATTAATTGAACAAACATCGTGTGAGTAAATGATGTTACTTTGGTGAAATTTGAACATATAATATAAAACATTATACTTAAAACTTTACATGATTATGAATAAAATTCTCATAAAAAATAGTTCAAAGTGCGGCTAGGAATGCAAGCGCTGTTTTAAACAGAATATAAGGTTAACAATATTTTGAGTTTGTCCAAATTTTTGTAGACAAGGACTGGATTCAACTCCCTGGGGAGCTGTTTATATTAACATATTACAACAGAGATGAAGAACATTTAAGAGAAGGTAATATAGAAGTCCAGGCATCTACAGGGCTTATGACCTGTCAATGGCTGGTTTAAGTGGCCACTTTACACACTGTGTAACATATTACCTCTCTATATCTATATTACCTTCTCTTAAATGTTCTTCATCTCTGTTGTAATATGTTAATATAAACAGCTCCCCAGAGAGTTGAATCCAGTCCTTGTCAACAAAAATTTGGACAAACTCGAAATATTGTTGATAAATTACCTGGTCCATGAAGAAGTATAGAAATTGAAAAAATAATATTTTCAGGCGTTGCCTAGTATGTAGGTGAAATAATTCAATTAGATGAATCTCACCCGCATAAATAAAGGTTTCAGCTCTTTAACTTCACAAACATCAACAGATGAAAGAATCGAAGGAATATAGATGTTCAAATATAGGTAGAAGGGTGAATGTTACACAGTGTGTAAAGTGGCCACTTAAACCAGCCATCGACAGGTCATAAGCCCTGTAGATGCCTGGACTTCTCTATTACCTTCTCTTAAATGTTCTTCATCTCTGTTGTAATATGTGAATATAAGGTTGTTTGGAGATCCCCCTTACTACCTGCCCAGTGGAGCAAATGCAGCATATTAAGATCATTTGTTTCATGATCGTAAAGCGATCAGTTCAGTTTCGCCAGTCCTGGAATAATGAAAAGTTGTGTTCCTGTGGCTAGTGTCTCGGACTCACGGATCAAAGGTCCGCGTTTCAAACCGCACTCTAACCCAATTTAAATTTTCGCTTAATTAGTTTAAAAAAAAAAAAAATTGATATTGATATGCGAAACTGAAGAAAGACTCAAGTCTTTATGAACAGTTTCGGGAAAGGGGTGGATGCTTTCATTGTAACCCAATTTAATTCTCATTTACAACTCGTTGAAAATGGCCCTTAAAATTAAACATTTGGCTAAATTATTAGAACGCTAATGTTTATGTTTATTTAAAAAAAAAACTTTTGAAATCAATATTTTAGGTCCAACCTGTCAGAAATCGAACCAAGGACCTCAAAAATGGTAGGCGAACGCGCCAACTACTACACATTGAGGCGGAGTTACCTCTAATTGATTTGTTATTCAAGAATTTTACCTGAGACCAATCATTGAGTTGAAAACGCTCGTCCGGGATTCTGGTTCTATTTCACGCACATAATCGTATTCTTAATTCCCCTGAACACGTACTGGAGATATGAAAACGTTCTCAATAAAATATCTATTCTCCTGTGTAGCGCGAGCGTAGCGGCGATGATGGGTTGAAGAGACTTCTTTTGAACTACATTCTGGAACTGAGTGACGTCGTCGAGCTGGACTGACTGAACTGAACTTGTTAGGTCGACTGACTGGCGTTGACACGCCCCGAGGTCTCTTTATAGGCGACGTTCCTTGTAGTTCATTTTTTCATGGTAGGGACGATGTGAATGTACTGCAGAACGATGATCCCGATTTCATGTCCAATACTGATAGAATTGCATTAAATGTGATATTGGATTCTACAAAAAATGATGGCATTGCTTTCTTCGGTCATCACATTATTTCAGGTGAAACACGTTTCAGCGCGTCATCGATTATGGAATATGAGCCCCACACATTTAAACAGGTAACACCTATTTGATTGGCTGAAAATCTACTACCGCAAACTTTCGATTATTTAAACAGTTATGTTTATACTATTGCACAATTTACTATCGTTATCATCGTCATCGCCATTTTCCTGTCCTCACCCAACCGCGCACAGGGCATTGCATGGGCCCTCCAAGCGTAGCATATCTAGATCATCTAACCATGTGCACTTCTACGCTGAACCTCAATAATCTTTTGTGCTTTTTTTAAAAACATGTTATTGTATCAGCAGTAGTGTTATATTGTTCACATGAATAACTTAATATTTTTTGTTACATTTATGGAAAGTCTTATGTTTAAGGTGCCAGAAAATATTGGGTTGTTAAACAACCATAAAAAACAAATATTTCCTGTTGACTCTCCCAGGAATCGAACCCGGGACCTCAAGAATGTCAGGCAAATGCACCAATCACTACTCTACAAAGCTGAATTATGCCCACGCGATTTCCTTTGTCAGGATTTTTATCCGAGAGTAGCCAAAGAGTGGGAAATTCTCGTCCAAGGTTCTGGTTCTATTTCACACACATAACTGTATTCTTCATCTATCCGGTAACCAAACAAACTATTGAATAACAGTTAACTACTTATAAATGTTAATATATATAAATAATGTAAAAATATTTCTACCGTCGAGCTACGGAATGCGGTGTGGTGCATTAAAATTTGTTTTTTTTTCGCAATTCATTTAGGTTTTATGTATTGTATTAAATTGTCTTTAAATTTTCAGTTGAATAAATATAAAAACAGTCACCGTATGTTCTTGAAATATTATGAATATCTCACACCGAAACTGTTATCTTCACATAAATTCAAGTCAGCTATGAGAAGTGTTATATTATCTGTTTCTCGACACCAGAGTTCCAACTTGGTAACCGAGCTTTTGAGAGAGTTTAATACCTTCAGAAGTACGGAACCGCAAAACCGAATCTCATTTTACCGGACCGTTTAAGAACACGTTTGTTACAAAGTCGTTGCATGTATTAATTACATAACGTCTATTTTATATTTCGTTCTTTATTTATTTTAATATTACAATTTTGATATATACAAATTATGTTTCCAGTACTTACTAGTAAGGCAAATTCTATGTTAAGTCAGTAATATATTGTTATAAACTTATACATTGATATAACGTATTGAATTTCTAAAAATTGCGTTTTTTATTCTGCCGGTTGACTCACACACTCACCATCTGTGTAGCAGTGGCGAGCCGTGATTTATTTTATAGGTAATCTATTTAAAATGTTCATTAATTTGTACTACATGTAAGTACTTACATAACGTGTAAGTAATGTAATTATAAATTACTATTTTGTAGTGGTTCTGTGAAAATGAACTCAAACAACAATTATTATTAACCCCGCGATAAACGTAGCTTTATTCCACACTATTTTAATACATTACTTGTACAAAAGTTTATTAACAAATACCACGATGACATTCCGCAGATATTTCCATTATGATCTGTCCTTGACAGTACTGTCATCTGTAGTCTGTGGTACTGTCAAGACTTGAGCACTGGCCGGTTTCTTTTAAAATTAATAACGCCTAAAACGGCCACTGCGAACGCCACCTGTCCTATGTGATACATAATATGTCGACGGTATCCCATCAAAGAAAAATAGTCCTTCGGAAATAATGTTCGAAATACTAGTTTCCAAATAGTGAATCTTCTAAAAATATTTGTAATCTGCAAGTTTGTTTTAGTACTAAAAAAGCCGACTTGGCTAAATGCAGTGTACTTTTTTGTATGGAAGAATAAGCTGAGGTAATCAGCTAGTTTCATCGTTCAGTAAGAATGGGCTGGGCGCACTTCGTAGATATTTTTTTGTAGAAAGATATAAACGGTGATTTATAATAAATAACAATCACTTTATTTATTTTCCCATAAACATGGTAACTATAAATTATTATTATTAAAAGTCAAATATAATGGTAAGCTGTGCATAATCGCTTACTTTAAGGATTCGCCCCTGCTGTGTAGTGTGTATCATTTGAGTCGGGTTGATCCCATAGTATTTTCGGGGATATTACTCGTATATATATTAAATATTTCGAGATTTGCATCCCTCTTTACCATACTTGAATCTTATTTTCTATTGTTGAGTTACAACTGGTTAGTTATTTCAAAATTAAAAAGTACGAATAAAAATGTTATTTAAGGTTCTCAACTATATTACCAATGTTTGAATATTCGTATTGATTAAATCTGTTGACTGTCAGATGGAAAAATGGAAGAAACATGAAGATCAAAAGATACGCAGAATGGAAACAATATGTTAAATGATCACTTCCACTGTTCAACGAAAATATTTTAATGACATGTGTCTCACGTAGATTTCGAATTACTCTTTTTGTTAACGCGTGAATGTCCTAAGAAAAGACAGTGGTAATAGTTAAGAATTTTAGTTAACTTAAGAAAGTGAAGTGAAAAAAAAACACTTTTTCATAAAAAAGGATCTTCGTTTAATACGAAACGTTATTTTTAATCTTTTACGACTCTAGAGCCATAATTTTTTGCCTTTTGTGTTTTATGAAGATAAAACTTGGCGTGGGTAAAATAAGACGTATTAAGAAAACCAAATTATATAATAAATTCGCCATAAAAAATCCAAAGTTATAAGTGATAAGCTAACAAATTACAAAATTTCAATTTGAATGTCAAGTATAAAAGATAAATTTGACAGGATTTACGTTGGCTTTCGTAAAGACGAATCCCACGCAACAACGAAAAGAAGGTAAATTAATAATTGAAATAAAATCTGCGAAGAACGCAAATCTGACAAGGATAATTAAGATTTTATTCTGAAACGTTTGATAAGCCGCTTTATTTTCTTAATTTAAGAAATAAGAATTACTTTCCTGAGAATTTTGCGAGAAAAAAAACAGTTTTGCTGTCAATCCTAAATTGATTAATCTCTTAAACCTAATTTTTTGCACTTTTTTTTCAAAAATACTTATGATGATGTTGGACAAGAATCAAGATAGTAAAAAGATTAAAATGTGACAGATAAGTCACTGTAGCCGAAATTAAGAAGACGTTCAACGGGAAATTGTATATAAAAATGTTTTCTTACACGCAGTAAAAATTAAAGCATTTAATTGGACCGCGAAGTTTTTTGAAAATGTATAAAAAATGAATTTGACTTAAACAAACTACATTGAATGACGTCACAAGTTCTTGTGAATTACCCAAAAATAGAGTATTGTGACAGATTTCCCGTCTAAGCGAAGAAGATTTGCCAATCAGCAGAACTTACTGTAGAGCACTTGTGACACAAAATTGCAAAATTTTAAAAAACCACAGCGCAGTTAATATGATACATAAAAATATTTTTAAAACTTTTTTGGCTTAGTGTGATAGTTTATTAACAATTTAAAAATAAAAAAAAACAACTGAACTCCTTAATTTTAAGCTGCGTCATATAAACCGACTTCCTGATTTAATTTTGGCTTTTAACATTAACTTTTTTACCCGTTGTTTTTACGATATTTTAAATACGAGATCTGTAGTTACTTGGAGCATGTTTTTGATGATTTTAATTTTATAATATTTTTAATATTTGAAGCACTTTGTGGACCATGGTTATCAAATATAACAATGTAATAACTTGTATGCAATATGCACCATTGTATGCAATAAGGTGATGCTGATGATATTGAGAATACGGACTTGCAAACGAATGATTTTGTTTATCTAAAGTAAAAAAAACATAACACCGAAAATATTAAATAATAAAATAAGTCGGGATAGTAATTTATTTTTCATAATATAATTAAAATATGAAATGATTTTTATCTTCTTATTTCTTGAGTGGAATATCTAGTTTATTCGTATGACGCATTCAATTAATATCTATGTCAACGAGTTTGAACGGTAAAGTAATAACGGCTTTCGCAATAGCTTCAAGCCAACACAATGGGCGTTTATCGTTCACGCTCGTCCACACAAGAATCGATTTACTCAGGAATCCAAGAAAAATTATTATCATTAAGCTCGCTATAGCTTTTAAAGAGATTTGTGCACTTTTATTAAGTTGAGTGCTATTGGTTTTCTAGTATTGAAAAAAACCAGGGTGATGTCTATTGCAATTTTTACATTGATATATTCAATTTTACGAATAGGTTTGAAAAATCTTTTGAATTTATTTAAAACATAACAAATTTCGAAAAATGTTTTTCTGACTTTAACATATTACAACAGAGATGACGACCATTTTAGAGAAGGTAATATAAAAGTCTAAGCATCTAGAGGGCTTATGACCTATCATAGACTAGTTTTGGGACAGAATGGTGAATTTTACACAGTGTGGCCACTTAAACCAGCCAATGACAGATCATAAGCCCTGTAGATGATGCCTAAACTTCTTTATTACATTCTCTAAAATGTTCTTATCACTCTTGTAATATGTTAATGTTAACAGCTCTCCAGGGAGTTGAATCCGGTCCTTGTCTGCAAAAACTTGGATAAACTCAAAATATTGTTGATTATTCTGACTTGAAATGATGAAAGAAATGATGAAAATGAAAGAAAAGATAATTACAACAAAACGAATCTAAACAGTTGTTTTCTAGTTTGGATTTATTTATTCGGAACTGCGTGAAACAGGTGAAAAAAAAAACAAAATAAATTACTTATTAGATTGACGATAATTATAAATAAATGTACTGTTTTAAAATAGTCCTTAATTTATTTATTTTAAATGACTGTGTTGAATCCAAGACTTATGCATGACATATCATTGTATCAGAACGACGAAGCCGACAACTTTTATCGACGAAGTAGGTATTCAAACAGAAATTACATTTTATGTTTTTGGGGAGTTACAGCGATAACATTTACTAGATGTATAAAAGTAGATCTGTATGTAATTTTATTATTTAAAAAAATTATACTTTCTCAAAATTAGAAATAATAGTTAAACTTAAAGAAAGTTTCTTAAACGGCAGATGAGATGCAGTTTTACGTTTTATTGGCTTACTGTACTGGGTGTCGTTTGTACTCTTTACATAAATTTCGGAACTCATTTTCAGGGTTGTTGTAATTTGTATGTGTATTTACGTAATTAAATGCACCTTATAAATCTTAATAGTGTTACAGTCTACGTTTTTTTAATATTATGTTTATTACTGAGTACCAAGGTGATTTGAATCGCATCCTATAATATCTGATATTATTTATTTATTTATTTTATTGATTTAAAACAACATCCGTTACAAAAAAAAAGTTTTACACTTATATACAAAGCCGTATTAATGTAATCATTATCATTTCCTCTTTACACCAAATGGTGCATAGGGCACTGAATTGGTATACCAATTGCTACGTATTTTAAACAATTTTGTTACATGCAGGTAAGATGATCAGTCTTACGCTTCAGGTACCAGTCTAGGGACTATAAAATATTCTAGTAAAAATCACACTTTTAAATAAATTTTTCATATCAACCATATAGGGAATCGCACCCGAGACCTCTAGTATGGTAGGCAAACGTTCTGACCATTACACTACGAGGCTGACTAATTGATTATTTATTTAATTTTATTAATATTTATTTTTTATCCATCTGTAAATTAGGTTAATAATAATAATGCAATTAAATGAAAAGTTTTTTGTGAATTCGGTCTGAAAAAATCTTCGAAAGCGGATTCACGCGGATTAACCCCAAATTAATTTTCAATAAGAGAACACAAATAAAAACAATAAATGCATATTGCTAGAATGTTTGCAAATATCGTTTTTTTTTTTACAAATGAAGTTTGGTGATTTATGATTGTACAACCAAAACATACATTTTCAAAAATTATTACGTGAAAACGGCACAATAACCCGGAAAAAACTCAACACGAAACGTAAAATAAAACGAAAATATCTGAGAGTGCGGCTAGGAGTAGCAGGCACCGCATTTGACCGTATAAACCCGCCTGGAGATCATACATTTTTAAAGTGAAAACCAAATGCCGCCTATATTCGCCTGCATTACACCCATCTTCTCTACGGATATGAATCGTGGCACCTCACTACGGGCCGAAACAGCACAATACTGAGTTTTGAGAATAGGTGTCTCAGAAGAACCTTGGGTGTGCGGTGGTTTGACTTTGTGAGGAATAAAGTGTTAAGAGAACGGACGCAAACTCCGGTGACAACTGTTATCAAGCGGGGGCGATACGGTTGGTTGGGCCATATACTGCAGATGCCTGAGAGCCTTTACCACGCTTGCCTCCTTTACAAGGTATCAGGTTCTCGAAGTCCTGGACGTCCACTGCTGACTCTGCGTCGGCAGTTTATGTCAGAACTTCGTTACGAGAATCTGTCTTCGGAGTTAACAGCCGATAGAGATGCATATAGGCTCTTTGTGGACACCATATGCTCCAACGCTCCATGGACATGGAATGATGGTTATGATGATGAGTTTAAAACTAAAGCATTCTATTTTGTGGAGAAATTACCTACTCTCCGTTCTCAAGAAGGTATAACTAAAAAACCATCTCCCTGAGTGTAAGACACTGTTTAATTAACAAGAGAAGCGAGGCAACTGCCGCTATGTATGTATAAGGAAAGATTTATGGTGACGCGAGATTACATGTCTGTATGTGCTCGGAATTTATTGATAACTTTCTTACATTTTACAGCATCCCAGAGTGCCAAAATAACTTAGCTACCCTGCTAGAATTGTAACCGTTAAAAAGCGAGTCTTTCCTTCTATGTAATCCATTAATTAGAGTCAGCTAGAACTTAATATACGGTGTTTTGAGTGTGTCCAAATGTTTGCAGACAGGCTGGATTTCCAAAAAAACCAAAAGGCACAAAAGTCAACAAATGGAATGTACAGGAAATAATGAATGGTAAATGGTATACAGTGTGTAAAGTGGCCACTCAAACCAGCCAACAACGGGTCAAGTCGGGCCAACACAAAATAAGAAAATTAATAAAGAAATTTGTACCTATGTAGATACTGAATTTTTCGGTATTCGATTCACCAAAATTGTCAACAATAGTTATTCTTTAGGCTGATATCATAGAACGATTTTGCTAATTAAATATGCTGATTTTTCAAAATCACGCCATTCAAAAAATAAAATAAATGAACATTAGATAATAACTAAAATCATTGTGTAAGAAAGAAACTTATAAATACTTTTTTTATTAACAACATTTTGCGTTCTTACAATTTACCTAGATATTTCATTTTGATCGCCGTTTTCAACGAGTTGTAAATAACTCACTATTAATAAATGAGGATCAAGTTGGGATAGAGTGGGATTTGAACCACGGTACTTTGAGCCGTGAGTCCGAGACACTAGCTACGTTACCACAACCCGATCCAAAAAGTTTTTAAAATTAAAATGTGATTTATTTTCGTCCGCAGATTACGCTTCTTGAAATTTAGACTAAATTTCGGTACAAAGACGAAGTATTTAAGCAAAAAAATATGATCTAAAGATAATAAATTAAATTGAAAATCAATTATATTTTCTTTTTATATAAGTTTGTGTTGATAAAAAAAAGAAGAATAGAAGTCTAGGCATTTCATAAGCCTTGTAAATGCGTAGACTTCTATAAAATGTTCTTAAATTCTGTTGCAATATACTAATTAAGTAAAATGTTCGAATTGGCCATTCAACGGCATATTAAATATATTTTTTAAATCAGAAATACCTTTGCAAAAATTTATGAATTTTTAATGTAAATTTATGTTATTTATTAACAGGCGTGATTTAAACAAATCGGCACTTTGAAAAAGCAAATTCGTATGATTTCTTTCTTTTTATATTATAACGGTTGCGTAAAATGCAAGAGGTCTCGGGTTTGATTCCCGACATAATTGACATGAAATATTTAAATGGAAAGATGTTTTTACACTAGTGCTTTAGTATATGAAACGCTGATTACCTAACTTTCTATGATAAAAAATACTAAAATCTGTTCACTATTACTAGAATTTCCAAATAAACAAACGCGTGATACCCGACGGAGAAAAGCCTATTTTACCTATTTCATATTTATCTAAACGGCATGGTAAAATTATAGTGGATTGACATTTATTAGAATCTTCAGAACCTATTTAAAATATATAATTTTTAAATTTTTCTTTTTTTTATAAAACTCTATAGTTAATGACGCCAATGAAACTATCGATAAAAACGCCTCGGTTAGTTTATGATAAAAAAATATGAGCGTTTTTATAATTTACCCAAATATTTCAATTTTGGTGACTACTTTCAACGAGTTGTAAATAACTCACTATTAGAGAACGGAAACGAAATTGGTTTAGAGTGGGGTTCGAACTTCGGGCCTCTAAATTGTGAGCCCGCAACACTAGCCACGGGACCACAACTCGATTTAAATAGTATGGTAAAACGTAAAAAAATTGATTTTTATGATAATCTCATCAAAGTGATCACCTTTATTTAGCGAATACTCTCGTGTGAAAATCCTGCGAAAGGAAATAAACTGGAGATTAGTATGTTTCACGGTGTACTGGTTATTCCGTTTGCCAGGCAATAAATAAGTAAATAATTGTAAAACAATAAATATCGATCAACTGTATTGTATTTTATCATGCCGTAGTGTAAATTGGGCCAATCATGCGATATCACGCTGTGGGTTCATGGTCCGCACGTCCGCAGTCCAGTCTCCGTAAATGTACAGTGTTCCAATACAGCGTTGTATGCACCACTAGGTTCGGATAGGTAAATGAAGTTAATATTTCATAGTCCCTGAACTGGCACCTCAAGCGCAAGACTGATCATCTTACCTTCACGTGGCAAAAATGGTACTGCCTTAAGCACCATAAGGTGCGGAAAAGTACGACGATGACATTCAATGATTCAACTTACTAAAAGAAAAAAAAAAAAATTCAATAAATCGGAATGGGTTTTTAAAACATGACAGCCATTATAAAATAATAAAAAAATACTGTCATAGTTAATTATTTCTCCTAATTTGTAAATAATTGAACATTTATGACACAAAGTATTCATCGTTTATTATGAGATGAATATGTGAAATATTTACGAATAATGTATTTTCAAAAGCATATTAAAGTGTTTGATTGAAATGCAATTCAGTTGACTGAGATTATTGGTTTTATTAATTTTAAAGCGCCCGCTAAAATACTACTATATACTGTACTGCATATTAATTGTACTTTAGTGAATGTATGTATTTTTATGGGATATTATCGATGTCAATATAATAATTATATTTGAAATTAAAATAACAAAAGTATTCAATTAAAATTACTTTTGATTGCAAATTCAATAACTTATTATGGTTTTTAAGCTGTACCCCTGTTAAGAAATAATAATTGATAAGAATAAAATGTGGATAAAAATTAAAATAAATAATAAATCACGTGATAAAATAGTGTTATAAAGAGCAACATTCCAAAATAGGAATAACAAAAAAATTAATAAAATAAATTATACATAATATATGCTTACAAATATGATAAAATAAACAAAATTAAATGGACTTTTAAAATTAATAAAAAACAATAGCAAAACGTAATTGTAATAATAGTTAAAATATGGTGTATGAAGTATAAATTAAAGTAATATGATTATTAATATTTAAAGCATTAACTTTGTGGACAAACATTTTATTAAATGTAATGAAATATTTGTATATAACCACTTACAGACTATTCTATGTCTACAAGTTTTGAGACGTACCCGTCTCTTTGTCAGGACCGTCTTTTGTGCAACTACCATTGTGAATGTGTACAGTAGGTTTTGCATATGTTTCGATAATTTATATAGCGTCATTTTTGTGAAAATCACCTCAAGGGCGCTGTACAATAAATGACTATCCCAGCACGTCTTGCAGCTACTGAGCGCATGGACGGTTGGGATTCTAGTTTCTCACCTCAAATTATGATATTTAACAATTTAGATATAGGAGCTAGATAACAGCACGTCTTGCAGCTACAGAGCGTATGGATAGTAAGAAATCTAGCCCCTATTTAAATTTTTTATATTTTTTTATTTGACAAATAAGTTTAGAGTTTAAGTGATATTTAAAAAAATAAATAAACAACAAATTTATAAAAATAGAAGCTAGATTACAAGTCTTGCAGCTACTGAACGCATGGACGGTTGAAATTCTAGATCCCATTTGCTAAATTTAGATATTTGATAGTTGATAACATTTACTTAATATGATAGCTAACATCACAAAAAGTCTTGCAGCTACAAAGCGCATCGTTGTTTAATTGGTGTCCTGACGATAAGACGTACGTTTTGAAACCGGTAGACATAGAAAAGTCGGAAAGTGGTTATATACAAATATTTAATGACATTTTGTAAATATTTTTAATGTATTCATAATGTATGCGTGGTATAATGGCAATCTGGAAACAAAAGAGATTAAAATTATTTCAAGTACGTAAAAATTATATTTATAAAATATCAAACCCGTATTTTATGCACAATAAAAAAAAATTAACCTCTGACTGGGTTTCGTTTACTCTTTTATCCCGTGTGTTTCTTTAAATATCCGAAAAATAAAAAAATTATGAATAAGGAAGATTGTGTCATTTTGAAACCAGTCGGTAATTAAATAAATATTAAGTGGTTAGTAAACAAAGTGTTTTTATTTCACTTTTAATAAGTATAAAATGAATAATCATAAAGTTAACGCTTCAAAAATAAATTTGAAATTATTATTTTAGCATAGCTGTACGTACCTTAGAGGATAAATCATGGGACTCAAATTGAATGGAATGTTCAGGAAACAAGATTTTCCAATCGCGCGATTTCTTAAACATCATAACTTTTTAACCAAATAAGATAATTTAAACCTTTAAAGAACTTTCAGTGCAAAAAAAATATTTATTCGATAATAATAGTACATATATTACAATCGATGGGTTACCATTCTTTTAAAAGTTCGAGACCAGTGAAAAATTATTAATATGGTTTTCTTCCATGATTTAGCTTATTATATATCTTGATATTTAAATGATTTTTGTAGTGTTTAATTTAGTGCACAATGTTATTTGCCAGATTATTTATTACTTTAATTTCTTACTCTATAAATTATATCTCAATTATAACTTCAATTGTATTTTTGTATTGTTATATTGATTTCAATGATACTATTATTTTGTATATTTGATTATATGTGTTACAAAATTAGCATAGTAAGTATTTTAACATTTATGATGGTTTTTTTATGTTATCTAATTTAGTATGTTATTATTTGTTGTTTAATTCTTTAGTAATTATACTTTATTTTTTGGGGTTGTTATTCTATTGCATCACATGTTATAATTTGATTTATTTTACCATGTATTTTTTAACCTTGTTAATTATTACGGTTCAACACTAGCGTCCAGCATAAAAACCCTTTATAAGATAATAAATATGAAAACGGGTAAAATTTTTAATAAATAATTAGTATCAGAGACTACTTATGTTTTTTGCAGTAATACAAAGTTGACTTCAGATTTTTATTTCACCTTAAAAAAGCATTCTAACGACGAAAGCGGACTTTGGTGTTTTTTTCAGGTTTAAATAGCTTATTAAGATAATTCCTTAATTTTTTCCTTCAAAATTGCAAAAAATTAACTTTTATGTTTAATCCTCCGAGGTACAGATATTATTGTGTTTAGGTCCAACTTAGTAAAAAAAAGTATGCAATTGCATACATTTATAAATAAGAAAAATAACATGTCGTGAGTGTGATTCGCAGGAAACGTAAATAAATTATCCGAAACCAATGACGTCTAAGTTCTTTTCAATACGATCACATTACGTCTATCAGTTCACTATAGTTTTCTCATAAGTACATATCAACCTTGTTGACATAGGGTTGCTCGGAATACTTAATGTGTATTGATATGATAGGTAAATTATATATCATTAAATGATGTACAGTTTTTTTGTTGGATGCGATAGTTAGAAGACTGGCAAATGACACAAGCAATTTTGTGTCCCTTAAATTGTAAAAAAGGATTATATTCATTTCTAAAGTGTACCTTTATAAAGAAACGAGATGAAACTGCGTAACCGGTCAGTAATTAAATAAATAATAACCTTTTTTGATTTTTTTAAATCTTGTTTTTAAATTAATAGAAAATTTGGAATGACTTTCACTATTTAATTTTAGAAAACCTTCACTTCCGGCATCCCCATTGACAAAATATTTTTTTTCTCGAGTATCTGATTTTCCAAAAATATTAATTTGCGGCGATCAATATTATAAAACAGAATGATATAATTTTAATTATATGATGAAATACCATCAGGAAAGTGCTCCGAATATAAGTATTATAACGGAGTTGAAGGATCTCAAATGATAAGTACAAAAATAGTAAAATAAAGAAGAAACAATAAAATAGCTAAAGCAATGTAATAAGAATAAATTAAATTAACATCAAAACTTTACATTAATGACTTTTTAGAATGTAAATAATGTTTCGAATTAAGTTTTTATCGATAATTGTGTAATGTTTCGTTCGAATTCTTTGCGGAAATTTCGGATTGAATTCCTGTGTTGATCATCAGGGTTTACACCTGCTGTATGATGGACGTTGCGATGTTTTGTTTTTCATACATATCGTTTTTTGTTTATCATTATAATAGTTGTAAGCATTTAAGACATGCGTCACAAATAAAATAATTTTTCAGCCATGGTTGTGTTTAATCAGTGTTATTTTTTTGTATCTATTTTAATGATACATGTTATAAAATTAATCACTTTCTACAAATCGGTGTTGCGCCAGCTATATCTGTTAAATAATTTTTGTTTTTTATTAATATTACACAATTTTGTATAAACAAAGGACCATTCAATATTTATTAAAAATATACTTATTTACTTATTTTTCCTTTATGTTATCAATAAAAAAAAAACGCGTAAAAAAATCCATCATGCAAAGTACATTATTGAAATTTTCTCCTTAAATTAAAAAATTATTACTTACAGATATTACCGACGCAATGACAAAGTATGCAATTTTTGTTTGAATTTTAGTAGTTACAAAAAACATTTTTTTAATTATATTTATTTTAACCTTTCTTAGGTGATTAAATAAACATTTATGGATTGGTATACACACAGTTAAATTGTTACATTTATCGCCTAGAATCATTAACAGTTTATACTGTTCTATTATTTTATAAACTCGGTTTTCTTTAAAAAAAACTGTGGATACAAATGTTTAATATGTTGTATATATGTATATATGGTGGCATTTAAGGTTAAGTTTGATTTACAATTCACGAAGTACTAAAAAAATTTCATGTATTTATTTTAAAGATATATCACATTAAGTTATTTTCTGATTATAAGGTGAACAATAGTAAAGAAATGAAACGTAAATAAAAAAATAAAAGGAATATCATGCGTATATTTTCGTATTTTTCTGGGCGCTGAAAAAGAGCGCGCCCAGCAGCTGACTGCGGGTTGCGATTTCAGAGACGGCTATTTTAAGATTTGTCGGGCGAGTGTCGCCCCCCTTAAGGTCTATGTAGAGTGTAGACCACCCCTAAGGCAGTATGTATAATGCCCCTAAGGTTGTAGCTATATATACTGCCCCTAAAAACATTCGGCGTCGCATTGCGTCGCTGGCTGGCGGCCAGAGAGAGGCGTCGAGGCGCGCAGGCGCTCCGCCGAAGCGGGAATAATTTCCCGAATTCAAACTTTCAAAAGAAAAGGACGCACGTTCAAAGTGCCGAATCCCGGGAACGGCCAAAGTCGAATCGAAAATGACATCGATCGGTGCTCTGCGGCCCTAAAGTACGCCACAGCTGTTTGCGGAGTACGCTCCTGGAATCCATGATTAATTCCAGAAACGCTAGCGTGCGTCGGAATTTTTAAACTCTACCCAAAACAACGTTAATAAATAATCATAAATATAATATAAAATGCACACAGCAGATGAAAAAATATACGGAAGATTCAGTATACTGTTTCTTTTCCATATATTTTTTTAACTCTTATATTGTATTTAATTTAAATCGCTTTACAGTAGTGATAATAACGAACAGTTATTGAATAAAGTGGGCATGGCATTTCCACACAATATTATTTTCATTTGTTATTTTCATTACACAATCTTGTACGTATTTTCATTACACAGACGTAATAAATTAAAATCAATGTAACACATACAACATTCGCAATTTACGATATTAATGGGTACCTACAAAATAATAAATTACATATCTCTAGAAAAATAAATCGTAGAAACGGTTCAAAAATATTTGAAAAAAAATTATTGACTCATGTTTTAAAATAATATCTTACTTGGAAAAACATATTTGAAAAAAAATTACGTATCGGAGACCTTAATTGATCATAACATTCTTGTCATCATAATCACCGAACAAAATATTACGATTAGTTAAATAATCTTTTGTAAGATAATAAAAAGTTTTAGATGTTACCGTTCATTAAAATATTTTAAAGTAAAGAGGTGTGTCCGACAAATACCAACCTTGGAAATTTTTATGATGTAACAAATTTAATTTACATGAAAAATACTTCAGCCGGGTCGTGGTCCCGTTGTATTATTATGGACTCACAGAACAAAGGTCCGAGGCTTAAATCCCACTCTACCATAACTACATTTATATTTTTTCAGCACAGGTGTCTTAATAAATTAATGTCTTTACCGTTTTCAAAACACGAACATTAAAAAAAATGCATATGATGTAAAATAAAGTACCTTACTTTCGACTCCGTCGAAGTTTTTTATTTTAAAATAAGATTGAACAATTAAATCTTCAAAAACAAAATCAATGCAGTAGCGTGAGATCACATAAATAAATAAAATAAACTGATCAATGTTAATGCTTAAAAGGATCATAAAAAGTAGGTTTAAATCTTATGTGATAATAAAAGTGACTATAAAAAATACACAATAGTACAAATGAAATCATCAGTCCTATTTCTGGGCATAAAGCATTACATTTAAGAACCGAATTCAGTGTAGTTCGATTATCTTTGATATGAATTAAAAGTGGTCACTATTACGCTTAAGTCCTGGAATAATAAATTATTGTTGTACAATCGACCCTTCAAATCAGTATTTCACATCTATCTTTCCAGAAATCAAACCCAGAACCACAAGAGTGAAAGGCGAACCCATCAACCACTAGGCGGACATATCTCTACTCGATTTTTTTATTCAGGGTTTTTACCGGATATCAAGTCGAAAACACTCTTCCTGGGTGTTTCTTCAGGACTCAGAAAAAATGAATGTAAAGTATGTGCATAATAGCTACTCGAGTAAACTTGTGTAAAAATAATTGGTCAATAATATAATGAATTAAATTCTATTGTACAGTAATCATAATTAATAATTATAATTAATAAATTAATGAATAGATTAAGGTAATTATTTCTATTTTGAAATAGAGCAATCTCTTAATCTGTCTTCATTGGAAAAACGTAGAACTGAGATGGACCTTATATGCATTTTTAGAATACTTAATGCTAAAAGTGATGTCCCATCTCTGTTGCAACCAATTTCTTTTCACGTTCCTAACCATGTCAGCAGAAGTAAACATCTTATATTATATCTGTTACTAGCAAATTAGGTTTTTATGCCCCAATGTCCAGAATGTGTAGATTAGTTTTTTTAAATATATATTTTTTTAATACATATTTAGATCCCTGTATTTAGTAGCCTTACGTGTCATGTACAAGGCCAAAGTAATCGGAAAAAAAATCGTTTTTGTTTATCTTGGAAATCGAACACGATTACTGATTTTAGTTTATTACCTTTATAAGTCCAATCACCATTGTTGCAAAGTCCAAGAACAATGGCGCGTGATAATTAATTTTAACGACAGTGTGGATATCTTTTGAAGATATCCCATCTTTCCAGCATTCTGCTTTAAGATTA
Organism: Micrasema longulum; assembly: GCF_059751315.1. Taxonomy (NCBI): domain Eukaryota; kingdom Metazoa; phylum Arthropoda; class Insecta; order Trichoptera; family Brachycentridae; genus Micrasema; species Micrasema longulum. The sequence continues at coordinate 850,894 of NW_028277425.1, forward strand.
TGGCGTTGTAAATTAAAAAAGGGCACTGAAATAACAGATGTTCAATACTCTGTGAAGAAATACCATCGCATGGACAATAGTCATCATTCCCTAATTTAAACCTATATAGGTAACTTCTCATGGCTCCATGTCCGGTAAAAATTTGGGTTATAGATTGGTCAATTTGCCACATAGCTTGGAATTCTTGGGATAGATTTTCCGGTTTTTTGTAGATCTCTTCGCCACTAAAGCAGTGTAGGATGAAGATGGATTGGCGTGGTTCAGCTAGAAGTCTTATATGTGTATCGTGTTTATGGATAAATTGTATATTATTATTTAATATGCCTTGTTTGTCTTTGCTACACAGTCTCATTTTTTAAAAACATTTTCTTATATGAATGTTTCTTTTTGTAACTGTTGTAATTGACTTCGGCCGTATATATAATAAATAAATAAATATAGTGGTGTAAAAATATTAATAGATAAAACAAAACAAAATAATCAGACAGCCTTTAAAAAATATTATAAAAATATTTTCTTGAACAATATAATATAAATGAAATAAAGAAAAAACAACAAAATATCAATAAATAAACTATTAAAACTAATACGAGTATAATAATAAATAAATTCAAAGTAAATTTAAATATTTTTTTGAACCCGTGTAAAAACAGCATTCTATTTTAATAGGTATTAATGTTTTATTATTATTTCCTGTTTTTCTTTTTATATCGTTTTTTGTTTCATGTGCATTTTCGAAATAATATAAATTCTTATAAATAAGTAACTATAACAGTGTAAGCCACTCTCCAAGCAACAAAAACTGGTTTAATTTTTTAGAGAGTTACATTTATTACATTTACTATGCGTATTAAAGTAGATTTATCTTAGAATAATAAAAGAAACATGTATCATTTATGTAAATATGTTGATTAATAAAAAATAAATAAAAAAAAAAACCTAATTTGTTGAATAAATGTAATCCGTAATGGCAAACAAATAAATTTTAAATAAAAAAAATCAGCAATTGGGTAAAAGAATTGTTATGATTTCTATTGGGGTTATTTAAAAATAAGTTTTTTTATAATTTCATCATATATGACGTAGACAATATGTAAACAAAAAAAGAGCAGAAGATTTGTGGAAAAAAAGCCCAAGCCAACCTATCGTGTACATCGGAATCCTACCGCAATATTTTACCAAAATACTCCCTCCCGCCTTAGCCAAACCGAAGCTAAAGTTTGTATATCTCACTCCTTCACACACCCTCCAACTTTCACCCAGCTGTTCTGTTTCTTACTAACTGATTTCAGGCCCAAGCTTTCGCAACTCAGTAAAGTGTGTTGGGAATGTATCGCCAATCGTATTAAGTCTGGAACATCGCTTCGCGCGAAAATGCTTGAACCGAAACACGAAGTAAAAATGTCACAGAAAACCTATCGAACACGGAAAACACTCAAGTGGCGTAATCTGTACCCTTTGCAAAATAAAACTGTTAAGCAAAACGTCGAGTCTTTAGGGAATCAGTCACATATAAAAGCGTAATAACTTGCATACATTTGAGCAAAAATGGTAAAAAGAAAATTATGTTTTTTGCGGGCGTTACCTTGGAAATTTCAAGGCTTTCTTTTTACATTTTCCTTGTTTTGTTTGGCTAATTGAGACGCAAATTAACTCAAAAAAGGCAACACGACACGAAAGTTTACTTAAATACTTAAAATTCTGAAAATGTCTCTTTCAATTGAAATGTTTTTGTAGTCCAGTTTATTTTACAAAACAAAGATTTTTGGATATAACAATAACAATATTGTTGTTAAAGTTAAAATTGAGTCGAAATATATTTCATTACTTTAAACTGTTAAATTTATAAAAAAGGAGGACTAAAAATATAAACTAAACTTTTATTACACTTTGAAAATTTAACAACATTGAATATCATGTTAGTCTAACAATCTCACTTAAATAATAAAACTGATTATTAATGTACAAAAATAAGTTCATAATAAAAAATGATGTGTGTTATTAATTAATTGAAATAATACAGTTAAAAAACTACTCGGGAATCCATCTTTTATTTAGCACACATCTATTGTTAAATTATATTCCTATATTTTTTAATAAAACGTTATGGCAAATGAATTTAGGAAAATTGCGAAATGGATTAAAAGCATTTATTAACAAAACTAATCACGGCAGCAATGCTCGACCGATTCTCTCACTATTTTGATTAAACTCGGCTCCCCCAAATCGCTGCCTAGAAATGCCGAGAAAATTGTAAAGAAGTTTTCTCTTCAAAACTGAAATCCTGTATAATGTCTTATTTAAAACAAAAATCAGTATTTCGGATCAATAATTCAAACATTTGCGGTTGCTATTAAATCAGCGTAATGCGAGTTAAGCAGCGGATCAGTAAGTATTAGCTGTTCACAACACAAAACAGATTATTGTAGAGCTGGCAAATTCACGGATCGATACACATCCAACGAACAATAGAGAGGGATAAAATACTGCACACACTTAATTACTCAATGAGAATCACGAATTGTAATGACAAAGGATTAAAGCTAGCAACCGCATGTAATCAAGTCAATTATTCCGTTGCATTCATTAAAGTTCATCACCTACTTGCGCGAACGATCAGCGCGCACGCGATTTGCTAGACAAAGCAATTTTTATTTCAATAAGTCGAAATCTTAGCAGACAGACAAAGAATTAAAGTGTTTAGAACCTACAATACAAAAAAAGAGCTCACAAAGCCTTTTTGCAAATAAGTTTCTTAACAATATGATAATAATAACAATCATGGTTTATTAACAAAAAAATACAATTGCTTTATATACTACATATATACTTAAACAATAGATTACTCGGAATTTTGTCTAGTCTGCGAGGTCTGTATACAAAGACAGAGTGATATGGCGTTCAATCCTCCCTACCTTTCCCTTCGGGGGAACGGCTTATTTGTATATTTTATTTTTGCATGTCGTCATTTGATTTAATAAAACTATAGTTGTTGAAAAATATTATTTATTGAGTATGTAGGTAAGTGTTCATATATTTTTTAATGAATTATTCAATACGTATGTTTAAATCCAACAACCTTTTGAGTGAGGACGGAAAGATTTTAAATAGGGTTCGATGAAAAAAAAATAGTGGAGGTTGTTAAAGGGAAGTAATGGACAAAATTTCATTTGAAAACAGTCTTTCACAATAAAATCTGATTTCATAACATCTTGTTTGCCTAACTATAGACCTACTCCTTTTCAACAATAGATGTCGCTAGTTTTATCCATGCTTTCATTTATATTGAGCTAATTTGCGTGAGAAATAAAATAATAAAATCAACCATATATAGAGAATGGAAAAATGCCATACATGAATATGAAAGTCAACAAACGCATAACAATAATGGTAAATGTCACACGGTGTTTAAAGTCTTCACTTTTGAGATAACAGATCACAAGCTCTGTAAATACCTAGATTATCAAATTCTAAAAGCCTTCATCTTTGTTAAAAATATCAAACAATAGATAAATTTTGATAAATGAACTAGAATCGGATTACGGTCTCGTGGCTGGTGTCTCGGACTTACGGTTCAAAGGTTCGTGGTTTGCACCCCACTCTACCCCGACTAGATTCCCGTTTTCTAATAGTGAGTTATTTACAACTCCTTGAAAACTGCTCTCAAAATTAAATATTTGGGTAAAGAGTATTCCTCTGTTATCTGGTCTCCATATTCAAAAATATTGAATCAGTTCATCATCGATTTTTAAGAAAGATAGACTGGAAGTGAGGCTTATCCAAAGACCAATATACGTATAATGAGTTTGAAATTAGCTTAAATATATCTTCTCTTTAAGACCGTTGAAATAAATCCGATATTCTGGTTCTATTTAAAATTCTTAACTCACTCTTTGATGCGCCTGAACTACTGAGCTCAATTAAATTCAATATCCTAACTAGAAACCTCAGACAAAACTTACTCTTTCATACCAATAACCATAGAACTAACCATGGTTTTCATTCTCCTGTGCCTAGAATTCCTAGGTCTGCCAACAAACATACCAGTCTTAATTTCTTTGATACCAAGTTCTCTTCTTTCAAACGATCACTGAATCAAATTCAATTATAAACACCTCTCTTCCGCTTCTACTCCCAAAAAGTCTACTATATACCATTGTGTCTTTCTTCTTTTCTTTATAATAATTTTCTATGTATAAATAGGTCCTTAAAATGCCCATTGGGCGTTTATATAAATAAATAATAGGAACTTTAATATTAATTACAAGAAAAAAAAAACTATCAAGTTTTGCAAAAGTTTTTGAATAAATAAATTGTCTTCGTTCTTTTAAAATGCCTATCTTAGTGGTTAATTTGACTCATTAAAAAATAGATAAAATAAATAAAATAGTTTTTTTTAAGAAATTTCTTAAATTTTAAAACGTATTAGCAATCTTGAAAAATAAGGTTTGTTTACACCTTAACACTAATTATTTAAATATAATCCATTGGTTTCAAATCAACCGAGTCATCTTCAATGCTAAAAATAATTTGCTTTTTCTAAAATGATAATTAAACAGACATCCAAATCCCAACATATATGTACCTTCACCACAGTTTGTGCCCAAAAATATGAAACCATTGTGCTGATTTAAAACCACATGCTTAAGATAACACTTACATGCACTGATTATAATTTATGAACATATTTGATGTTGTGGGAGAAATACTTGGAAAAATGAGGAGGGGAGGAAAAGAGGAGCATGAGTTTACTAGGAATAGGGTGACCATTACAGTGGAACATAATATAATGCGTTATATGGAAAGGTTATTTGATTATTAAAAGAAACATTATTTTCAAAGTCTTTCTAATGTGAAATATTTCAGTAATAATTTTCTTTGTGAAATAACTATGGTGCAGGAGTATAGGAGAATTTGCATGATAGATTAATTGGTGTCCTTACGAAGAGACGGGGACGTCTCGAAACCGGTAGACAAAGAAAAGTCAGTAAGTGGTTATGTACATCTTTTTAGTAACATTTGATAAATGTTTGACTGCAAAGTTAATGCATTAAATATGAATAATAAGGATACTACTCGTAGCTTGGACCATAAAATGCTTATTTAGTAGAAGGCAAAATGGGTTTAGCAAAAAAATGCATTCAGTAGAGTTGTAAAATGCAGACAAAACTTTATTATTTCCTTTAATTTTTGCAATCTGAATTTGGGAAACTCTGGAGAAGTCTTTTAGTAATTAGTGAGCCCTAATGATTGTTCTTTACACACTTCTACACATTAATCTCTGCCATTTGCAGCGGGAAAGCGTTACCTACAGTTTGGTAGAAATTTAATAAACTTAGTCGCGGATTAGCTAGAAAAAAGTATTTTCAGCATAATGAACGTACAATCTTTAGGCATTTAGTTATAATTAAGTTACTTTTCAATTCATTCAGCGCCTATTTTCAAATCTGAGGCATTTAGGTAAAGATATAGGTACATGTCAAACAAATTGAGAAACGAGTTAAGTATGCAGCCCCATTCTATAAGGTCTACGAAAAATTGAGTAAAGAAATAGATGTCAAGAAAAAAAAAATTTTTTTTCGCATTTCAGTATTAAAATTAGTTGATGTTGTATAGTTTGAAAATATTATTAAAAACGCTAAAGTACTGTTACTGGTAAACAAGTATACGTAACTTGAATCAAAATTGTTCTTGAAGAAACAATATGACTTGTACGGCATCACCTCTTTCATTGTTAAGTTTATTTGCATTTCGAATTTGTCCTAAAATAGCACCCAAAACGATATGTTATATAATGAAATCAATGTTTTACTTTAAATGCCTCCCCTGCACAATCAGTTAATAGTAACGTGTACCTCTTTACCCAAATCCACAGAAATACCCGGTTTATAAACATTAATGTGAAAACCAACTTTAATTTTGATAAATTGTAATTTATTACCACAATACCTTATATTACAAAAATAATGAGAAATAACTATTTTTTTAATTAACTGTTAGATCATACAACTATTATTTGTATTTCCAGGAGTTACAACTAACTCATTTTAAGACAGAAAAATATTTCCATAAAGGTATGGTTATAATATGTACATAAAAATGAAACAACATAGCAAGTTAAGTATATAATACAAATAAATTAAAATATATGAAATAGTATGAAATAACTGAGGTAGGTATAAGTATTACAATTAATGGGATAAAAAAAATCACATTGCATTGGTAATCGACAAAGTTACTGTAGAAAAACAACTTTTTCATTAGTAGCTATTGCAAGTTGTCTAGGTCCGTGCGGATGTAGGATGATAGATGCCCCGTGTGTGAAATAGAACCTGAATCTTGAACTCGTGTTTTCGACTCGATGAATGCTCTAAGGTAAAAATACTAATAAACGATTTTGAGAAAAGAAACGCTCGCCCCCTTTGGTGCGTTCGCCTGCGATGCAATATTTGGATTAAAAGGTGGTTTTCCAAGTATTTCATTGTGCCTTATATAGCACCTGAAGCGCGAGACTGATCACTTTACTTTCGAGCAACATATGATCGAAATACGCTACATTCGATTTTACAAATGCCTTATGCGCTGTGGGGTGCAGATAAGGGTTTGATGATATTTTTAGTTATTGCGAAAAAACGTCATATTGTTTGTTATAGTTTTACTCGTCTCTACGTTATTGGGAAACGTAATTATTAAAATAATAATAAAACAGAAAAATAACTGACCTTATATTTTTAAATAAAATAATTGATTATTAGTTCGGTTGTTGCAAACTCCCAGATTAATTAAACAGTAATATACCAATACGGAGAACTAGACAAAATATACTATATTATTGTCACCCTTCTCAAACCAACCATCTTTGTCACTCACCAATACCGCGCATACACAGACTAGGAAACGAATGTTCTCATATCGACATTTTTAACTTGAGTCTGTGAATTCAAATCATCTCTTTATTAATATTTTATGATGTTCTATAGTAAAGATTAATGAATAATTTGCAAAAGCTACTTATGCTTATGATCTGGTGTTTATTAATTTTATATTTTCTATATTTTTTGTATACTGACATACATACATGTACATATATAAACATTTATAAATATATTTCTTGTCGTTTTTATTTTTCCTTTTATACCCATGTTTAAATATTGTTTTGAATTTTTTGTGTATCTAACTAACTCATAATTTTGTATACTTTATATTGTAAAAGGCACTTGTGCCGTATAATAAATACATAAAAAACATTATTTCGCAAACTTTAAAATAAAAAAAAATGTTTTTTCCAGTATGTTTTATGATAAAATCACACCAAATTTCGGTCAACAAAATATTTTTTTAAATGTACGTCCGATTATATAAAAAAAAAATGTAAAAATACCTAATAAATCAAAAAAGATAGTTTAAAATAAAAAGTTATTAACAATGGTACTGCATCACTTCATTCTTTAAGGTCATTTATCACAACAAATTGCAAAATTATCTACCAAGTTCTTGATTAGATGCTGGAGAATAAATCTGCTGAATATTGAATACTCGAGAAAGATAAGTTTCAGTCAAGAAAACGAAGTGAGGATTGAATGAGTATTCAACTCAAATTCTTTGAAATTAGCCGGGTAATATATGCAAGATGGATTAGTGGAGAAATATTCATATTATTAAGTTAAAACTTGCAAGCAAAACAAAAGTTAAGTTCTCAATTTGTTTCGTAAAGTTCTCCGCATAATAATGCAAAATCGTGTAGTTCCTAAGTATATAGTTCGCAGTAAGAACATGTTTTGCCCAGTTGCCTTGTTTATTTTCGAAATTAGTCGCCGAAAACGCCATCAAGTATCAAAAACGGTATCTTTATTTTATTTCTTGTATCTCAAATCATATGTTATATGTCTAACTGTTTTGAGTTATTAAACCCGTTTTCAAAACGAACACCAAATTAAAAATATTTATTATGTATTTGGTATTAAAAAACGATTCCATGCCAGACAGAAAAAAAAAAATCAAACGAATTCTTAAATTCCGAATTGGATTTTTGATCAGCCAAAATAAAATAGTATAAGTTCCTAGAGACTTAAAATCATGAATTATAATTTAGCTTATTTATGTTAATTTAAATAACGCATTTATACGTCAAGTAAAATGTTCTTAAAAAAGGTATCCCTTCGATTTTAATCAATTTCAACTTATTAGGCTGGTAAGTGAGTAATATAATTTAACGAATCAGTATTTGTGCACAGATTCGTACTTTTGTTTGTTAAATCGATAAAGCTATGGATACATTATACTTAAGTATAAATAATATAATTTAAAAACAAAAATATCTGTTTAAACCGTGAAAGATTTTATCGTTTACTTTTATTGTGCTAAGCCAAATCCGTACCATGAACCAACCGGATTATTACACTTGTTATTCTGATTTATTCTTCAAATTAAGGGAATTATTTTGTTCTCTCGATTTTTTTTGGTTTTTACGCCACTTTGCAAAGAACATAAAGTTGAACATATGTAGAGAATATTATTATTTACTTTTGCTTCTTAATACAATATTTTATTCGCGATGCGATACAAAATATTATTTAGACCTTTTTGAAGAAAATGGAAGAATTAAGAGAATGCGTGAGAGTTAATTTACAGCGACGAGAAATACTTTGATTTTGAAAACGCAATTATTGATTTTCTAATAATGTAAAGTTGAAATACGAACCAAGTAAGACAGTTCAACTAACTGAAAGTATTGGTATCAGGTAATAAACCATTGGATTTTGTTTGTATGTTTGCAAGAGAGAAAAAATAATGCTATTATAAAGAAATGCATCTGCCAACTAATTGTGGTGAAAAAAAAGTAAGTACATCAAGCAACAAAAGAAAGCGATGTTGTTGTATACAAACAGGCATGCACTATCGCCGACTCCACCTATCATCGTGAGTAATCTAGTCTGTCCGTCAGTGGTCGTACCACCGGCCCGCGCTAGACGGGACATGGGAGGTGGCGGGTGGCGGTGGCGGGGCGGTGGCGTGGCTTGGCGGCAGGTGACAGGCGGGCAATGGGTCACGTCCTGCTGTGACCTTCGGTTGACCTTGATTTGGTTTCCACTCTAGGTCCTTCACCCATCCCCTAAGCGGCACATACAGTCTCAAACACTTGGAACACCGGCGACTAGGCTCCAGTGATCGTATCGCGAGTTGCGGCTTGCAGCTCCTACCCGGAAGTAGGAAGCCTCTAGTTGATATTGCGTGAAAGACCGCGAGTGTGCAACCAGCAACCAAGGGTCACTTGGTCCGTAACATCGACATGTCCAACACATGACAACATTTATATCAAGACCGATTCAGTGTTCCAAGTCAATTTGGAACTGAATGTACAGCAAATACAAAACAATAATCATACAACCACAGCAAAACTACAAACAAAAAATATTTTAGTTCATCTGCCTGAGGAATGTTGAACTTTATACAGTAGACGTCTCTCGAAAATTGAGTGAGCGGCTTATTATTCCGATTCGGTAGGCACGTGAACAAGGTACCTGCTTTGCCCAAGAATTCCCGTTAGAATGGTAATATAAAGGAGTATTATATATTAAGTATTATTATGTTATATATAAATATTACAAACAATGGTTAGCTGGGGGTTGGTTAGTTCATAGCAAATAAAATCCAACATTCGGCGCCAAATGTGAACACATATTTTCTTGTTATTCCGGTGAGATAAATACAATAAATTAACATTTATTTTATGGCCAGCTTTGTACATTGCATTTTCCCAGAACGACTTTATTCGTGATGTGGTATACGATACGCGAGAAAATGGTTAAATAGTTTGGTGAAGATGCAATGCCAAAGCAATTAGTATGTTTTGGCCAAGAAGGACTGGCCATGCACACAGTCAGGTATTCAGGACTGCGATGGGGAACGATGCGCGGTTCCCTTCTCCACCAGCAACAGCATTCCTGGAAAGCCCTTAACACGGAACTATTAAGGTTTCTCGATAAAGCGTCTAATAATGCTAAATAGTGTAACCGACATAGACTGGGCGTACGTATTTAGCATTAGTAGAATTTGTTAACAAATAAGGATTTTCATTAAAATCCGTTTGACAGCCAACAACGATATTATGATGCCGAGAACGACAATGAGTAAAATAATAAAAAAATGAATAAAAAATTACTAGCAAAGTGCAATTTGTTCGACGCGAAGATGGCAATGAATGTAATAATTTAACGAACGTTTGGCAGATCACACTTTGCTAAGAAGATATCGGTGGATGAAAAACTTATTCAAATTGAGGATGAGTATTGAGAATGAGTACCATAAGCACTTCGGACACCGAGCTGATAGAGAGCACATACATGGTGACGCCCACTTCCACCGGAGGACCTGCAAAGTATAATCGTCTTCGTGTATATAACAGGTTTGACCAAAATAAGACGGTCGAACTTACTGGCTACATGTTCCGACGAATGAAAACCAAATCAAAGTAGTGACAGTGACGTTGCCCATCGCCTGCTCTAAATTCCTGAAAAGTTAAGACCGTCAGACGGACTCGGTCGGGACGCAACGGAAACTAGCACGAACAAAAAGGCGCAGTGTGACAGTGGTCGGACGATTTGGGAGGATGTGTGGTGTGAGGTGGGGCGCACTGGACGCTCGGGTACGGTCAGAGCTGGTCTCGCTACCGCGTCATGTCAGCAGGCGCATGCAACACTACTGCTCTACTGTGGAGGCTCTGTGTCACACGCCCGGCGAGGGAAAGTACCTCCCGCAGCGAGGAATCCGACTTCCCATTCGGGTACAGCTAGTAACTACCGAGTGCTGGGAACATGTTAACATTTATTTCTAGAATAAACTAACACAACTGAGCTACTTTCCCTTTCCGTCAAAGTTGTATTTTTGAATGAAAAATTAAATGTGTAGAGAAATGAAGAGACACAAAAATGAAATTATAACGGATAACCGTATTTTCCCGATCATTTCATGCCAGTAAATACATAATTATATTGTTTTTTTTATTTTGTTTTTGAGAAAAACAATGTTTAAAAAAACAACATTAACAAAGTTTTTTTTAAAAAAGTTTTGCGCTTGACAATAAATAAAATCAAGCCACACAATAAAGTGAGAATAATGATGTGTCTTTTTTGGTTCAAAATAAAATAAGAGAACATTAATTTGACCTATGACTGAACTGAATAAAAATATTGTATCGCTAACATGTTTTGTGTGTTCGTCAGATTGTATGTACGTGTATTGGAAAATAAATAAAATTACTCGAACATTTACAAAACTTAAACACAAAATACGGGTAATTAAGAAGCGGAATATTTTTTTGGGTCTATTTTTGAATGTTGATGCACAGATTTTTTGGTGTCAGTACCATTTTGACTTCAGACAGCGAGCTGATCGAAAGCACGTACATGGTGACTCCAACCTCCACCGGCGGACCTGCAAATCAACAAACACCACACCTCAAGTCGGACCCTGTGCTCTTCAAAGCAAAAGAAACCCCAACCGGCGAGTACCATTTCACCAACAAACTTCCACATTAAAACCCTAAATATCCACCCAAGACAACACAGAGTAAAACCATTTGACCCGCAGAAAGTAGTGAACTGAGCTTAGCTTAATTATGCTCGTCAACTAAGTTCTATGCAGGCCCTGCCTTGATCATCTAGAATTTCATCTTAATCAATTGATGTCCATGGCCATGGCCATGTTGCTTTTTTATTTACGCCCCATTAATAAGTCGATGTAACCATCCAACTATGAACATCTATGGGTACGAGAACTAAATGAACTCTTCTTGTTTAAATGTAAATGAACTTATTATCAAATCTAGTCAAATAATGCTTGTCATCTCAAACACAAGTAAGTCTTAAAACACGAATGCGTAAATAAACTAGTGATTAATTGCGTTATTCAATTCACATACACTACAAAAGCTTTAAGATTGATAAATTTCATTTATTGTGATTCAAAAAATATTTCAAGATATTTTCGACGATTTATATGCCCTACCTTCATATACTTTTGCTTGAGAATTTGTTCCTCTTTTGCCCTAGTGTACTCAATGCTATCTACTAGGGTTGTAGGTAATTCCAATGCATGTACTTATAGGGAAGTTCACAAGGGGAATATATAGGTGAAGGTTTTAAACTAGTCCCCTATATTGGGGAATCGTTCGATATAAAAGGGAGGACACGACGATTCCTGATAGTTTCAATTGACAAAAGGTATATTAGATGATGAAAATGTGCATTAGATAATTACAAAAAAGTAAAAATAGTGAAGAAACACGCGGTAAGTAATAGTAAGCGATGATGCTTAATTTCCGCATAAAGTTAAAGACCTTTTATGTAAGAGGATCCTATTTGCGGCCTTTCTACCCGCTTGGGTACAGGTACGGGAAAATACGAATAAGTTGAGTGTGCGATTGCGTAGTCCCTAAACGCGGGGTCATCGTAGCGGCCTATACGGTAAAGTGACTGAACAATCCGTTCCCGTTGTCATTAATCTCTTCCCGTCAGAGGGTAGAGTGAGTACTCTTCCCGTCATATCACTTGACCGGGTCTGCGAGCTATTTTTCCCGGAGCTCCATAACGAAAGATAATTCCCGATAAACGAAAACATTTTGGCGAGCGGGAGCGAAACGGGAAGCGCGGGAACGGGATAACTGCGAAGTTTAAGAGTAAGAGATACCACTACGTCTCTTTTCGCTTCAAGAGTACGCTTTATTCTCAGCGGTGTGTAGGCAAAATTTAGGCTCCAGGAAGAAAAGGGAACCGCTAGCGAGTATAGTACCCCCGAATTTCGCGATCGAATTTGGACCTTTCGGGTTGCTTTGCTTGTTCTTGTGGCTGCGCGCAAATATAGTCTCAAATGACTCGTGGATAAAAGAGAGAATGTCTGACCCAGAGGCTGGGCGGTCGCTTAGCAACTGACGTCAAACAATCGATCCGGGAAGAGCGCAACCCGCTTAACGCACCCGAGAAATTCGGTTTCGGGAAGACTTTTTGGTTCGGTTCTCGCACCTTAAGGTGCGAACCCCTGGAGTGGCAACGCGCAAAAGTGGCACTTTTATTAGAAGCGCTCAGAGCGTAGTGCTACGCACGACCCCGCGCCGACACCGCCGACGGACGACGCATCCACAGACTTCGTCTCTTTTGGGTTTATATATTTTGCTTGTAGCTTTCTGTGCTACTGAAGACTAAATATTTCCTTCTCATTTGCGACGTACTCATATACCCATATGTTAGGTCAACATTTGTGTAGTGTCAATAATACGAAAATAAGTCATTAAATCGCTATTGATATTTTATTTCTCGATGGATACATTTTTATTTAATCAACGTGATTTACAGTGTACTCTTAGAATGAGACATTATTTTAAAATTTTGATGTGATAGTTTAGGTAGATAAATGATTAGCGTTGTTCTTAAAATGCTTTTATTTAAAATGTAAAGCAAGTTGAATAGATTAGAACGTAAAAAGAATGACGATTAAAATAACGAAACTTACCTCCATAGTTTGGTCTTACTCTTTTGTCATAACTGACACTAAAAGAATCCAGTATAGCGGAAATGTTGACATCACCGAACATGCCACCTCCGCCTGACCTGTAAACCGAAAAATAAAGAAATTATTATCACAAAAATAAAGTCAAAATTTTTATTAAAAAATTAAAAGGTTAATTTTGGGTAGCGATCATTAAAAGTATATTATTTTGAGGTTAAAAAATAGTTCGTATTTTCCAAATAGCAATCGGTATTTTTTTAATATCAAGAAATAGCAATCCACAAAACGGCTTCCTTTAGCATTTATTGGGTACAAATTATACCCATAACAGATTGTTGAAAACCATTTCTCTTCATTTTCCAAATGCATTTTTTATATACTTATATTTTTAAAATTACAAACACAAGTTTATTGTATTCTTGTTAAATAAATATAGTAAATTAAAATTGATAATAAGCAGAAAACTAAAAATGATAAATTTCTAAATAATAATATTGTGTTTTGTATGTATGTTTGAAAAAGAAAATGCACTTTTATTTACTTATTAACCATTTTTTAAAACATTATATAGATAACAAACATTGTTTGGTGTCTCGTTAAAAAAATTCTTTCGATTCCTGGGCTCATAATATATTTGAATATATTGTAAGGGTAACTTGTATGAGCGCTTGGGGAAATTTGTATAAAGGTTCTATTTATAAACATAAAAGCAACGTTTTCACCTCACCTTTATTTTGAATAGACCTTTAATTCTTAAAATGAATTAAATCCTTAAGTAAAAGTCTTTATTTATATCACGAAAATGAATAAAAGCCGTCAAAGGAATTAATGTTAAAATGTATATTTTTAAGCTTGAATGGTTCGACTGTCAAAAATTTTAAACAATAAAATATTTTCAGTTGGTGTTATTTATTTAATGCATTAAATGAAAAAAAAAATGAAAGTCTGTTGAATATTATTTGTGGTTTTGAAAACAGAAATATATTGTTTGTATTTATTTATATAAAAGTAAATTGTAGTTATACAAAGGAAAGGTACTTAAAATGCGCGTCTTAAAACATACTTTTTTGTCTTTTTTGTCTTATACTTAGTTTCAATAAAAAAGTCTTATTTTATCTTATTTTATTTTTTTTATTATATTTTATCTCTAATTCTTAATATTTTAAATATATTTATATTTTCGACACTTGACACTTGTGCAATATTTACACACATGTCCACCCTCATTCCAATATAACACCCACCCTCTCACTCACTTACACTCACACAAACACACTAGTATGTATTGTACGTGTATTTAATGTATTTCTGTGGATATCTGTCATTGGTTTTATTCTCTGTTTATTTTATTTGTTGTATTTTTGTTAAATGTATTACTGTTGATATCCCCAATAAATAAAATAAAATTACAAATTACAAGGTTTCTCGATCTTCAAACTTTTACACGAGTTCAAGTCATAAGTGATGCTTAGTGTAAAATCTGATCGTTTTAGTCTTAGAGTATATATATACTCTAAGGTTTTAGCCACATATTGCAGAGAAAAAGTTTCACTGCGGGGCGTTCAGAAAATTATAAAATCTGTTTACAACACTTATTTGAAGTGACGAACAACACTATTTTGTTGTTGATTTTCGAACATTATTTTCAATGTTGTAAAATGTTCTAATTGTTATAAAGTCAGACTATTTAAAACACCCCCTGAAATAGAAGTTCTTGAAGTGGTTATGAAACTTATTTCGTAAAATATTGTACCTCTATTATAGCTTGCTTTTTATTTTCGTATCTCGATAATTGAAGTTAAACATAACTTTGGTATTCCCTTTCAGAAAATCCTTCAGATGACGCGCGAATTATTCTACTTTCGTATATTTCTTTCGCCCGACCCCCCGGGGTAGGGGTGGACGGAGTGCGGGTTAGAAAGAGGGTGATTGTTTGTGCGACAACAAAGGCTTCACAATGTGAGCGCAAGAAGCAAAGACACAGCGCAAAAAGGGCAACGACAGCGCATACAAATGCGATCCTCGTGACGTCTACCTCTCAGTGCGAACTTTGGCTGTTAATTTAATATTTATTCAAACAAATGAAGTTTTGCGGCTTTACGCCAAAACACAAACGTCCACAAAGAAAATGAAAATCTTACATTTGTTTTCTGTTTCTTAGTAAATTGATTTGATTCAATCTTGCTCTCTTTGACAAGGTTAGAAATTGTGTTTGTTTGTATGTTTTTATGTAGCCGTAATAGTATACCGACATTAAACCTATTAAAACTACCTTAAATATGGCATTAAAATTCTTACTATATTACATAGTTTTGTTGTAAAACGTTTTTATTTACAAATCAATCAGTGTAATTTACATCATTTTTGTTTGTGAGTTTCTTGAGATGTTAGGAAAAATGGGAACATACAAAACACTCGTAAAATATTATTTTCATTATTAAACAAAAGTCTAAAGAAAAGAAAACATAATAAGCTCTTTATTGTACCATTTTTAATACAATTTACAAGTTTTAAGCAAATATATTATTTTCATACTTACGCACCCATACAAACGCACCCTCTCCCTCTTTCATTCCCACTCGCACATGTATCCTCTCCCTCATTCATTCACGCATACACACATTCACATACACATGAATACAAACGTCACACAAATACAATTACTAAACTTCTTTTCTTATATATTATGTGTCATTATATTTACAGTGGATTTTTTTAATTGGCTTTAGTATTGTTAAGATTTTTCTAATTATTTTGTTGATGTAATAGCTGTAAAAATCCGAAATAAAATGAAATAAAATAAAATAAAATAAAATAATTAAATAACGTAAACTATTTGGATTGAATAAACTAAACCGTAAAGAAAATTTGGTTTTTAATGGTAAATTCTAATTACCGTGTTTTAGTAACATAAAAACTGATATTACCTTCTCATTTTTTCAGTATAATTTAATTTAATGCGAAATAACCACATTTTATTTAAAAAGCTACATGTCAAGTCATTAGAATAAAAAATGCGTATTTTATTTATTCACGGTAATGAGTGTCTATTGCAACTTTCATGGTTATATAAGGACGAGGACGAGGTTTTCAATTTTTTTAATGTTCGAGATTAGCAATTAGCAAAAATTTACAAATCTATTTTCCTTCCATACTTGTATTTTTATTTGCTTTTTTTATGTTTTGATATTCTTTTTCAACATGTATTTTTATGTTTTTTTCATTATGTATTTTTGTATTATTTAATTTAGCACTCAATACTATTTGGCACATTATTATTAATTACTCCTATTTCTTACTACAGTGTAAAGTGGGTTTCTAAATACCATATCTCAGTTATAATTTCAATTATGTTTTTATTTATTCTTTTTCTATTGATTTTAATGATACTGATAATTTTTTTTTAATACTACTATATTTTTCTATTCTTCTATTATTTTGTTGATTTCAATTATATTACTTTTTTAAAAAAATATTTGATTATGTATGAATTGAAATTTGTATATTTATATTTTAATATTTATGTCTGATTATCTTTTTTAAATTGTGTTCTTAGGAATTTTATTATTTATTACTTATACCTTGTTTTGCTAGATTGTTTTTGTATTGCATCACATGTCATTTGATTTGATTTTAATTAATTTTACTTTATTTTTTTATTGTTATTTATTATGGCTTGACACGGGCACAGCCTAAAAAGCCTTAATAAGTGTAATTTTGAATGAATAAATAAATAAATAATACTAAAGTGCCTACAGGAATTATAAATTCTAAAATATTTACAAGAGTCGAGTGTTAAAACTTCAAAACCAAAGTGATTGTCATAAGCTTTAATCTAAAATGTGATTGATGAATTTTGCATAGCAACAGTATTTACCAAACAGTATACAAAAAAATATTCTAACATTTTTTGCGATGTATTAAACTTTTAATTCAATAAATACAAAAAATATGTTTTTAAATTTGGCGATTCTGACCACGCAGTGTAACCTTGTAGACTTGTAATCAATCAATTATAATTCAGATTTGTTTACAAATGCTTCGAATACGGAATATGAGGTACAAAAAGTTAATCTTAAAATGATGTTTTAATAGTATTAATATTAATTGCCTACTTGTAACTGGATACACACGATATTTTTAGCATTGTTTGCATTATAATATAATAAATACAACTATTTTGAAATTGTCCTTTAAAAATACAAGACTTAAAACACCGCTCAAAAATAAATATAAATAAAGGAATAAAGTTTTATTCCAAACTTTCAAAATTTTTCTTCTTTTAAAAAACACTCACTATCCTGGATTCAAAATAAAGATATGAACTCTTTTTTTCTATGATACATTTTGTTGCCCTTTAATAATAAGGAATATTTTTATGTTTTTTTTACTGTGTTTTTAATTTCCCTTTTTAATTACTATAGAATAAAAAAATTCCTTATAATCTTTTACAGAATATTTTCTTTTCTCTTTTTTTATATTACACAAACATATAATACCTGTCTATTTATTAAAGGAGCAAAAATTCACAAACATTTCTTGAATACCCACGAACAGGCCATGCCTTTGTCAGATTTTTGTTTACTATTTTTACTGTTAATATGTATTTCAATTATACGTAATTATATTTTATTTTTTTAATACTCTGTTTAACCTCTTATATTGTTAAAAAACAAAAAAAAAACGATTGATAGAATTTATATTTTAACTTATACTTTCCTTGGTGTTTATTTATTGAATTAAAATAAAAATAATTTCTTTGAATAAATCGCTATGATCATAGAACAATGACCGTGTGTAAAAAATGCGACATTGACTTTCTTTTATATTTGATCTTAAAAAGGCTTAATATTCCAGTATCAAAAGATATACTATACTTTTGTTCTTATCAAGTTGTGACATATTGTAATTTATTCGAAAAACTGTTATCATGTTAAGTTGAAGAAAATCACACGCGTCGCATCATAAATTGCTTGGTATGTGAAATAATTTAATCAGATGAATATCTACACAACAATAAAGGTTTCAGCTGTTTAACTTCACTAAAACCAACAGATGGATAACTTGAAAAAATATGGATGTTAAAACATAGCAAAATGGTGAATGTTACACAGCGTGTAAAGTGGCTACCTAAACCAGCCAATGACAGGTCATAAGCCCTGTGAATGCCTAGACTTCCATTTTAACTTCTCTAATATGTTCTTCATCCCTCTTGTAATTTGTTAATCTTAATAACTCCCTAAGGGGTGTATCTAGTAAATCCAGTATTTTGTAGACAAACATTTGGACAAACTCAAAATATTGGAATAATAAGTGGTTAATTTTTTTAAAAATTATTTAAATTTTAATTCAAAATGAATGAATCTAGAAAATGGATGTAGATTTGTACTTTTTGCAACAGAACGACCCCGGGTTAGAAAATACTTTGTAATATCATGTAATCTTAGAAGGAATCAATTTAAACGTCTAAGCTCTAAGCGATTACATCACAGGGAAACATATATAAGAAGATGATTGTTATTGAGAGGGGAATATGGTAATATAAACAACTAGGGACAAATAAAGGAGTGGCTGTTCAATCAGAATTTATATGCAAAATATTGTACAGGTATTTGTGGTAAAAATGTTTTTTTTAAAATTGAACCTTCAAAGTTGTCATTCTTTCTCTGTGGTGGTTTTTTTTTGGCACCACAACATGCCAGGATGCCCAGAAACAGAGGTAAATTACAGCGCAGAACCCCAGGATTGAATTTTTTTTTGTCTTCTTACCGGTAATCGAACCCGGAACCTTCCGTGCGTGAGTCAAGTGTTATAATCACAACACTACGGAGGCCGCCGTTATTATGTAGTGTAAAGATTTATTTTTTAAAATACACTTTTTTTAAAGGATAAAAATTCTCTCTGTCTGAAGTATTTAAACATAAGTCGATTTTGGGTGAAAATATGTTTATTATTGCTTTTTATTAAATGTTATGTTTGATAGATATTATATTGATAGATCAACCGATGGAACCCGGTTTTTTGTACGATAATTCGTCTTCTTAATAGCCAGATTTTTATAGGCATAAAGTGTATTTATCGCACGAAACAAACAGGTATGTGACAGAATTTATTTATAAATTTTTATTTTATTAATTTTACATAAAACAATATTTTTTTTCTATCTAAGCACCTTACTGGGCATAAACCGTGTCGAGGCATTCATTGACATTAGTTTTGTATTTTGTTCTAGTTACAGTAGTTGGTATTTATAATAATATATGTACGCATATATTTACATATACATATTTAAACAAATAGTAAAATCAATCATAATAATAACAAAAAATCAAAACAGTAGTAAAATAAGTTATACACAAAAGTAGTGTGCAGATATTGAGCTGAGAAGCGTGCCACCGTCTTCTCTACACCGTCCAGCTGCCGGTCTTTCAACATACGCACAAATACTTATATACATATGCAAAAATATTATATATGATAGTCAAAATATAAACAAAAGCCATTTTTGAAAAAATAATTTGAATTTCTGTTTATTTGTGTTTTATTTTAAATTCAAGAGGTTGTAAATTTTGGGAGCAAGGTACATGTAATTCCCCTGACCAAACAATGTTGTCATTTTACATTTTCATGTTGGCACGAATTATTGTTTAATTTTTATCTTGTTTCATAGATTGTGTTATATTTACTCCCACCATTTTTATGTGTGTGAACGAGAAGTGCTCTAGCGTAAATTTGTCTGACGCCCAGAATACGTACTGGTTCAAACACCTCCGTTGTGGTTGTTCTGATAGGGACCGCGAGTAGAACCTTGAGTACATACTTTAGTGCCATTTCCAAGGTATGCACAGCACTTTGCTACCTCCATTCCATGCAATTATTTCATAATATAAGTAGTGATTTGACACTTTGAGTGGAATACTTGATTTAACGTTTTTTTTATTATCAAGAATGGTATTAAACTTATAAACAAGTTTTTAAACTATAGGGTAGAATCGATTTAAATTTTCAGATATTTTATATTTTTTACATTGTTTATAAATTTACATGTGTGCATTTGTCACTGTCTAAATCAGTTTTATTGCATTTATGTATAATTAATCTATCACCCTTTGGTTGTCATGCTAAAATTAAGGAATTACGTATTTTCTACGTTTAATGTCAGAAGATTCGAGTCTAAATAACCCTTAATTGTGGAAAGCGCTTTTTCCGCTATTTGGTAAGTTTCTTTCCAAGTAATTTCATCAATGAGAATAACAGTGTCATTGGCAAAGCTTATATTTTTTTTTTCTCGAAAATTAAGGTCATTTATATACATCAAGAAAAGAGTTGGTCCCAAAACGCTACCTTGAGGTACCCCAAACGTGATTGGTGATTGGTGACTAAAGATTCCATTTACTTGTATCATCTGTGTTCGACTTGTCTTTTTATTTACGCCAGTTCAGTGTTTTTAATATTTAATTCACTAAGTTTACTCTATAATTTATCAATAAGAAATGGTATCAAAAGCCGTACTTAAGTCTAAAAATATTCCAGTGTACTTTTTAACTTTGTCCAGATTAAAAATAATATGAATTGTTAATGCATTTAGCGCATCAGAAGTTGTCATGTTTTTGCGGAATCCAAATTGATTTTTTGAAATATATTATTTTTCCAGATAATTGGACAGTTGAGTTTTAAATATTTTTTCAATCATTTTGGAAAGGACTTTGAAAGTCTGTTTCGGAGTGCCAGGCACCAAGTTCAATAGCATAGAGCAGTGACTCAACATACGACTATAAAATGTATTAGGTATAAGATACATGCACTGAGCATAAGGACGTATGTTCTCCGTGCACCCTGAAAATCAGCAAACTTAAACAAATATTTTAAAAGCAAATTTCTTAAAATATTATATTCATAGTTTTACAAAAAAATGAGACAAATACCATCTTATTTTCATTTGCGATCATATTGCACATTAAAATTTGAAAGTTTATGGGCGGGAAAGCTAACTGACGCCCTTTTTGTTTTTGAAATATTGATCTCATAAGGTCGTTACTATAATTAAGCTTTTCTTAAACAGAGTTATAGAGGCGTAAAACACGACATTTGCGAAAAAAACATTTAATTAGCGTTTTATTTCGACAGAATATTTTTTTTAATAATCTCAACGGCAATCTAAAATATATACGAGTATTTGAACGTGTATTTATATTTGTAAATGGCATTTGACACGAAATATCATTTGAATTCGTTTTTACGCTATCCTGAAAATTAGCAAAAATCAAGTTACGCCCCAATGTGTTTGACCGGAAGATTGATATATTGGCACTGACAATCCACAAAATCATCAATTCTATGTTTTTTTATACATGTATTATTTTATGTTCAAGTAAAATAAAAATTGTATTACGGGCTCAGGACGTATCATTTTTAGGTTTTATCATCATATCCCTTATCCGCACTCGGTAGTGCATAGGGCACTGCATTTATTTATTTTAAATTACATTTGTTTACAAATTGAAATTGTTACACGAAATGCATCATATATCGATCGTAATGAAGGTAGGGTGATCAGTCAGACGCTTCAGGTGCTAGTCCAGGAATACGAAATATTGCAGAGTAGAATGACATTTTAAATCAATACTTCATTACAGGCAGGCGCCGTGGCGTAGATAGACAGACGGTGAACTGTGAAATTGGTGATCAATTCCCGCCAGTTGCAATAAAAAATCAAATAAATGATTTTTCTCAATTTGTCTGGGTGTTGTGGTATATTATTTTTCATTATTTACTTTCAAACTAGCGCAGAGCTCCTTTCTTGATTTTGTTGATAATGCTTGTCTCAGCCTTACATAATGTACGGATCTCAACATTTGCGCATCTATCGTACATAGTTTTACCACACATTCGCCTAAGATATCGCATTTCGACAGCATTCAGCCTACTTTCATCCCTGTTTTTCCAAGTCCATACTTCGCTCCCATACATCAGGGACGGAACCAGGACTCCGTTGTGAGCTGCCAATTTTGCCTCTTGAAACAAGCATTTATGTAGAACGAATGGACAGCGAGAGAACGGCTAAGAATATTTACAATGCAAATGTTAATGTATGCAGAAATAGACGAAGACCGAGAAAGACATGGCATGACCAAATCCAACAAATACTTAAAGATGGACATGTCAAAAGTCGGAATAATCGGCGCGCGTGCATGAGAAGATGTATGAATGTAGAGGAAGCGAGATCTGTATGCAAAGATAGAGTGTTGTGGCGTTCTTTCCTCTCTGCCTATCCTTACGGGAAAATGGCGTGATGGTTTGTTTGTTGTTATTTCCTTTCATAAACTGTCTTTCCCACCCGCTGACAAGCCCCTTTATTAGAAACTAAAGAGGGTTTTAACTTTAAAATATATATATATAAATATATATTTGTATCGACCTTCTAGGAATCAAATCAGGGACCTGAAGCATGGTAAGCGAACGCACCAACCACTACACTACGAGACACTACGGAATTATCTCAACTCGATTTTATTTTTCAAGATTTTTATCTGAGAGTAGCTACCAAGTCAAAAGCAATCGTTTAGATTTTTTATTTAATTTACACACAGAACTATATTCTTTATTCATCGGAAGACAAAATACTGAAAAAATTGTATACTGTACAAATTGTAACTTTACAAACATCAACATATGAAAGAATTTGAGGAATATAGATGTTCAAATATGGGCAGAATGGTGAATGTTACACAGTGTGTGAAATGGCCACATAAACCAGCCATTGACAGGTCGTAAGCGCTGTAGATGCCTAGACTTCTATATTATCTTCTCTTAAATGTTCCTCATCTCCGTTGTAATATGTTAGTATACAAGATAATCAAAATCATTTTTAAAACTGTTAAAAAGATTTCTATAAAAGTTTTTCAATTTTCACGTTTTGTCTATGCCCTGTGCTGTTAAAATGTTTTTAAAACATCTTAAACGCTCTTAACATCATGGCGAACTTGAATTAAGCAGTGAACTTGAATAAATCAAAAGAAGCCGGCCTGTTGGCAGTAGTCAACAGGTGAGTGACATCTTGAGGAGTTTCATCGTCGCATGGGCAGCTGTCGATTTCTGAGAGCTTGAAGCGATGCAGGTATCTCATGAACCCACCATGACCCGTAAGCATCTGGGTGAGCTCGTAGCCAGCATTCTGCATTTTTCTGAAATCATTGGCATGAAAAATTGTAGGGAAAAACATTTTAGTTACACTTCCGGTTGTCTCACTTAAATAGCGATCGTTCCAGAGTTGAAAGGTCCTGCTTCTTATTTTCCTTTTGGCAAAACTGAGCGGAAAATCGGCGAAATCGGGGGCTGTTTTCTTAAGCGCAGCCTCCCGAGCCTTTTCGTCAGCCTTTTCGTTGCCAAGGATTCCGCAGTGTCCTCGTATCCAGCCGATGTACACGTCCTGGTGTCTGCATCGTAGATTCTGGATATCTGTTCTTATGTCCATTACAATAGGGTTGACCGAATTTCGGTCAGTTACTGCATGGACTCCAGATTTGCAATCTGTCAGGATCGTTATTTTCTTCCATCTGGTGGCTTCTTCAAAACATAGACCGGGGCTTCTCTGATCGCAAAAAATTGCAGAGTTTTAACTTTCTCGATTTATGTTGTTTTACTGTGATAATCGTGAATTGATTTCATACAGATGTTAAATCAATATTAACGGTTTTGGTGTTATAAAACTAAACAGGTGCGTTGATTTTCACGTTTACTGTTATCAATATGTATCGCTTTTTTAAAGGTATTTCCGTGTCTGTTGGATTCGTTCAGGAACCATCTTGACATGGTTAAACCTAAAGATGGTGCCTGAAACGGTATATTATATATCGATACATATTACATATTGAGTTACAAGACTCAAACGCAAACGTCAAATGCAATGAGGAAGTTCAGCTCTGCGGGAAAATCGATATAAAATGTTTTCTCACGATAGAGTGTTGTGATGTATTTTTGGTTCAGGAGAGGCCAATAAATCAATCGGCAGAACTCACCGAGGATAACTCGTGACGTCACACGTGGGGTGATTTCAAAATTAAAAAAACTTTTAAAAACCATAGCGCTATTTTTCTGAGTTAAATAGTCTAGTAAAAATATTCCAAAAAAAACACTGTCTTTCCTCATTGATTAGTTTGAGCGATCGTGACTTTACACACCGTAAAACATTCACCATTTTTTGTAAATATCTGTCAATCTATAAAATTTGGACACACATTTGACATCATCATTAGATTAAAAAAATACTAATTTGAAAAATAATACTGTTATGTATTATTTTTTCCTCTTTTTCAACCTTGTTCTTTCCACTGCTAGATAAAGGCCTCGTCAAAACGTATCTACTCCTTTCTGTAACCGGATTTTTTTTTATTCCACCAACTATCGAGGCAATGTCGTTTGCCCATCTTTTTGTGGCCTTTTAATACCTTGTTTACTTGTCCATGGTTTCCACAGCCTTATTTTGGGTGTCCGATTTTTTAAACCTTTTAAATAAACTAACTAACTAACTA
The DNA here is from genome assembly GCF_059751315.1 of Micrasema longulum. Lineage (NCBI taxonomy): Eukaryota > Metazoa > Arthropoda > Insecta > Trichoptera > Brachycentridae > Micrasema > Micrasema longulum. The sequence goes on from NW_028277425.1 coordinate 875,928, forward strand.
ACTAACCATCACGCCATTTCCCCAGAGGGGTAGGCAGAGAGGATAGAACGCCACACCACTCTGTCCTGGCACACTTCCTTTGCTTCCTTCACATTCATACATCTTCTCATGCACGCACGTCGATTATTCCGACTTTTCACATGACCACTTTCAAGAATTTGTTGTACTTGATCATGCCATGTCTTTCTCGGCCTTCCTCGACTTCTACAACCAGACACATTCGCATCATAAATCTTTTTAGCCGTTCTTTCATCATTCATTCGCTCCACATGACCGAACCATCGCAAAAGACCTTTCTTAATTTTGTCGATAATGCTTAACTCAGCCTTGCATTCAGCTCTAATTTCGACATTAGGGCACCTATCATACATTGTTTTTCCGCACATTCGCCTGAGGGATCGCATTTCAACAGCATTCAGTCTACTTTCGTCCCTTTTTTTCCAACTCCATGCTTCGCTTCCATACATTAGGGTTGGTACCAGAACTCCATTATGAACTTTTAAATAAGAAAAACAAAATCATACATAAATGATTTCTTCACCAAAAAGGTGCTTTTGTGCATAAAAAACTGAATTAGGATACCAATTAAGAGTTGTCCTTATAGTTCATTTCATGATGAAAGTAAGATGACTAGTATTATGCTGCAGTTCCAGTTCTTTTCGTCCTTGCCTTTAGGACTGGTAATCTGACAAGAATTGTATTATTGCATTATTAAAATTATGTCCTCGGCAGCCATTTTTCAATTTGCAACTTGTAGAAGCTGGGTTTCGTCTTTTTGACGTTATTTTTCCACCTCAGTCTGGCTTTTCCAATCCTTATTTCACCTCCTGAATGTCCAGTCATAATTCACTTAAGTATTTGTGCATCAATCGTTCTTTGTGCGTGTCTAGCCTATCTCAGTCTGAGCAGTTTTATGTATGTTGAGATACCAGAGCGCTTAATAATTCTGTACAATTCGGTATTTTGCCTAGCGCGCTGCTACTTTTCATCTTTCACGGGACCACAGCTTTCTCTGTCTTCAAATAGAACTCTCTTTTCAAATATGTCGAGCATCTCAGCGGACCTTTCTGTCATTGTCAATGCACGCATCCGCACGGGAATACAGTCTTAGTACTATATTATTAGTAATAGTCTTGTGCAAGATAATCTTCTTTTTTATGGACGCTTCTGGACTTAAACACTGGCAGCAATAATAAATATAATCTATTGACCACTGATATTCGTTACTTTATTTCTTTTGTTTCCTCATTACATTCCGTAAAATAATCTAAGTCCGTGAACTGGTCGACTGCCTCAAAAGAGAAATTATGTGTTAACTGCATGCTATTTCTTGCTCTGTTTGATGGGTTTCAGCTTTAAGTGATAAACTTTGTTTTATCTTCATTGATTATTAAGCCCACCTTGCGCACGGTTTCCAGAAAATAGAAGATTTCTTTGAAAGTTATTAATTATCTTCTGAATTTATTTGGGTCATCTGCATATCCAACTATCTGACAACTCTTGAAACATATATGAAAGCCGGTATCGATTAATGCTCTGCGGATGACATTGCCAGCACCAAGTTAAAGAGAGTAGGATCCAGGCTATTCCATTGCTTAAGTCTCTGAGTAATTGTAAATGCTTCTGTTAATTCCCCTTCTACCTTAACTTGGCTTTTCGAGTGGGTCATTGTTGCTTTCACCAGCCTTATGAGTTTAGAGGATATGGAATTTTGTATGACGATTTCGTACAACTTTTCCGGATCTATTGTATCGCGTGCTTGCTCGAAATCGATAAATAATTGGTATTTATCAATGTCGAATTTCTAACACTTTGCCAAGGTTTGATCGACTGTAAATAATTAATCAACTATAGATTTTCCCATTTGAAAATCGGCCTGATATTATTTCGAAAGATTCTCCGCATATTGCTCAAGTCTTCGCTTTAATAAAATGGCAAATATCTTTTAAGCTGTGCACAACAGACAGATACCTATATATACCAACCACTATACTACGAGGCCGGCTTATCCCCTCGATTTTTCTTTTCATGATTTTTACTTGCAAGCAGCTTATCCATTTTAAATACATGGAAACGATTTGATTAAAAATATCATTTTTAAAATCCCTACATAACAAGTAAGACGATTCTTTCTGTTCAAGTCTACGGGATATTGAATAAAGATTTAGGAAGTAGGAATCCTTCGAATGAAACGATATTACTATGGTAGGTAATAGTAAACAGACCTTTATAAGTAATAATTATTTCTCCTCAATTGGACGGTTGGCCGCTTGTTGTTTACGACTAATGAGTCATTATATTATTCATGAAGCTGTCTATTTAATCGTCCGAATAATTTTAAGTATTTGTCGATAAAACATGTCAATTCTAAATGACAAAATTGTATTGAGAATCATAAAAAAGACTAACGTCTTTTTATTTAACAATAAAACATTAGTCGTTATATACACAATGTAATTAAGCATCATAATAATTCCCTTTTCATACTGATAGGTCTTACGCTTCTGGTTCCAGTCCAGGAACAAGTGCATTAAATTGGTTTGACAATTTTTTTAAGTTTTATAAACTTTGTATGTTCTTAGTACAAATTTTTATGTGTATTTATATTATTGACAAAGAAAAGAAAAATGGTTCATTGACGATTTTCTTTCCCCTTTCATGAACAATTTATACTTTGTCCTTTACAGCATTTCAAATTTTCGCTGATATGAATTTGTTACGTAATCGGGTCATACGGTGACGTATATGTATACTTAATTTAACCCTTTGAATGTTCGCTCTTTCGCGAATTCCACGAAATTTACCGTTAAAGTCGGAGATTTAATGGAATTCGTGGAATTCTGAGAAAAAGTAACAATTCTCAATTTGAATCATCGCTGAGATGACGAGCGACTGGGAATATAAGCTTTATGGTGCTGCCGAGCGGAATATTCCATTGTACGCTTCAAGACACTGCAGTAGTTCATATCGTATGAAAGGGTGAATGCCTCGCATAGAGCTGACATTCGCATAAAGGAATGCCAAAGTACGAATTTCTTTGCATTCAAATAATTTTATTACTCCAGCAGAGGCTAAAATTATTTCACAAATCTGAAAGAAGAGTATTTGTAATATTATTAAAAGCATATGGAAAACATATTGTAGGTTTGAATTCCTACAAATTCTGAATCTTTTTATCAATAAACTCTTTGACCGAAGAATAAGCGTATAAATTATTCCTACATTGAAGAAAAATTAAATAATAATAATAATGAATGTTCAAAGTAACTGACGTCACAAAGAGATTTGTAGTTGTAATAATATTTTTCAAATAAGTCAATAGGAAAATTAACGTTCAAAGAAATGAGGTTTGTTTTTACTTTGGCTTTTTTGAACTGATGAAATACGCAGGTCCAAATATGGAAAGCCAAATAAACAAATTATTAAATAAAATAATGTCAGCGCGTAAAATTCTCAAAGAATGTAAAGCAAGCATTACATTGCCAATATTTAAGAAGGGTCAGTTCGATGCTTAAACTCTCAACGAGCATTTTAACGACTAGACTTGAGCAAAGTATTACAAACAAAAAAGAGCAACAACGATTCAGAAGACATCGTTCCACAACTGACACCATTTTTATCATGAGGCAGATGAAAAAAATCTATTGGATACGTGCTTTGTCGATCTGATGAAAGCTTTCGATAAGGTAATGCTAAATGATGCTATAATAATAATAACCAAAAAAAGGAATATCGCCAGCATTAATTAAAAATATCTAGGATATAAACTCTAATAGCAGAACAAAATAAAAGAGGATGGTGAATTATCTAAGGAAATTCCCGCAGCCAATAGCATTAGGGAAGGAGATGGTCAGAGCCCTTCATGCAAGAGGTGGCATGTCTGAGATAAGGTTGCAAGATCGGTGATAAAATCATCAATATCATCTGCCATACCAATGACGTAGCAGAATTGGAGGAAGACCCCAAGTTCCATCTAGCATTCTAAAGGTTTAACATGAGCATCTCACTGAACAAAACAAAGGTCTCAACCATATCATATTTTTTTAGAAGATGCAAATTAATTGTAGGTGACAAACCAGTAGAGCAGGTTACGTAATTCAAAAATCTAGGTGTAGAGATCCCGAGTATCAGTGATCTGTAATCCGAAGTTAGGAAGCAGACCAATATAACCTTTGCCAGATCTGGATGTCTCCGTAATATAATTTGAAGCAATAAACAGATGCGTTCAGAGAGCAAAGTACAAATATATTAGACGTTTGTCGGGCTGATCACGGCATATGGAGTAAAAACAAGATTTGACTTAATCAGGACAATGAATCTGCTTAGAACATCGGAAATGAAAACTTTCAGGGCATTTACAGGGTAAACGTTTAGAGACCAAATCCGCAATTAAGAATAAAGACGGACCTGAACCACTGAAGATGTTGTGCGATGGAGTAGAGCAAGAAAAACATTTTGGTAAGGCCATGGAAACATAACGGATCCCTTTTATTGCTGCTAAAGAAATTCAACGTGGTCGTTGCCTTCCTGGTAGATCGTTCAAAAGATAAAAGAACAGTTGGATCCCAACGTCTCAAGAGTAGCAGCTTTCTGTTAAAACAGATCAAAAGATCTAAACGAAGAGGAAAATACAAAGAAACTGGGTTTGTTTTTAGTTTAATTTTGCTTACGATAGATCTAAAATGTGTTTTGGTTTCGTGGTAGTTTCGCGGCTTCCTAATCAGGTCCACCTCCGTATACTACTTGTTTCCTATTTTCTAACGTGGTTAGTACTTACACAAGAATATCCCCAAAACTGATGCATTCGTTTATAATCGACAATTTCAGTCTTTTTTTTATTTTATACATTTTTTTTTACATTGTTAACAATAATAAATAATTAAAATACCCGTGCCGACGATATACTTTAGATGATAACTTTCGCAAGATTTCGCAAGAAAAAAAACTGGCCATGGTGTGGCTAGTGTTGCGGACTGACCAGAGGTTCAAGGGTTCGAACCCTACCCTACCCAAACTAGAACACCATTTTCTTATAGTTATCAAAACTTGTTTTTTAAAATTGATATTTTAGTTTAATCATAAATAAGAACAAAATTATTTCTTTAAAAAAACATTGAGGTATATTAAAAATTTAATCAGTCAATCAATCATTTTCACATCTAATGGTGCATAGAGCACTTAATTGATACACCAATAGCAACGTATCTTGATCATTTTTGTAACATGAAGGTAAGATGACCCCTCTAATGTTTCAGGTGCCAGTCCGGGGAATATAAACAGTAATATTGTAATAACACCCTTTTAAATAAATATTCTATGTCAACCATGTTTGGAATCGAACCGAAGACCTTTTGCATGGTAAGAAAATGCGCCGATCACTACATATACAGTTAAATAAATATAATAAAAATACAGTTTTTAATATCAGTGGTATAAAAGGGAATATAAAATAGCTTAGCGTGCAGAAACCTCCTTACCGTATGGCCTCCATGGAGCTTGTAAAATATTAAGCATATAAAAAGACACATTAAGTTTTATATTAACAAACGTGGTAAACAGTTAAGCGCAATTAAATTGAGTTGTACAGACAATTGTGAAGAATAATAACGAGGAAATAGCAATCAATGAAGAAATAAAAAGTGAAATGTTATTGATAATAATTTGACGTATTTAAATAAATTATTCTCCATGGCACTCAATGGTACATGCGGCATTGTATTGGAACACCAACCCCAGTGGTTCTTGATCATTTTTTTTCCATCATGATCAGTCTAACGCTTCAGGCTCCCAGTTCTAGGACAATGACTTAATATTCTAGTTTAAAGCACCTTTATTAACATATATTTTATGACAACCATGCCGGGAATCGAACTCGAGGTATGCAAACGCGCTGATTACGAAATAGACTAATGAATACTCTTATAACGCTGACTGATATAAAGATTTGAGATTATTGAAGAATTACAAACGATGATGTATGTACTAGCTTAAAATTAAATTAATAAATGTCGTTAATGTAAAATTACCTGATTTGGGTTTTTTCTCTGCAATGTTTTAAATTTCGTTTTAAGACTTGAGCGTAAGACTGGTCATCGTCATCATTATCATCATCATTATTCTTTTACTACTACTACTAACATCATGTCATTTTTCCGTAGGGGTAGGCAGAGAGAATGGACTGCCACACACGTCTATTTTGGCATACATTCCTAGCTTCTTACATCTTGTAATACATGCCTCTCGGTTCTGCCTGCTTTTGACATGACCAGTCTTAAGATTTTGGCTTATCTGATCATGCCACGTCTTCCTTGGTCGTCTTCGTCTCACGTAATCGTTCATTTTTGCCGTATATACTTGTTTTACCATTCTTTCGTCGTCCATTCGTTCTACATGACCAAACCATCTCAAAGACCCTTTCTTAATCTCATCAATTATACTTGACTCAGATTTACACTCTCGCCTGATTTCATCATTCGTAACCCTGTCATACATTGATCATTGTGCTTTTATCTGCACCCAATTTGGACGAATTGTATTCGAATATAATTTATATTTTTGTATTTTTGGCACAGTATTCAGGGAGGACTTTGCGAGAGAGTGACATCAAAAACTATATTCAAACTGAAACAATGAACCTCTGTACATTTTAAAACTGTGAAATAAATCAATAAAATAAAATAAAATATCCATTTATTAAAATACTCTTCCGCCAAGCTTTCACCGTAGGGCATGTAAATATTATTTTGATATTTTTCACTGCATGAAAATAAGATACCCAGACAAACACTCGCTCGGCAGAAATTTGTGGATGCAATATACCTTCTTCACAAACAAGGATATTAAAGACAAGTATGCGCTGAAGCCAATCTACTCAGGAGTTTAAATCTACATTGATGGATATTTAAAAATAATGAAGAACGTCTTTGAGAAGGTAATATGGAAAAGTGAACATAAGAGGGGAATTTCTCTTGTGAGTTAAGTCCAGGACTTGTATATCCGCCTCGTACGAGTAGTCAAGTAGTTTGCACTTTTCCGAACAAAGCACGTGGCCTCGAGTTTGCTTCTTGCCAAGACTGACATGATTTTTTTAAATGGCGTTTTTGCACGGCATCATATTTGTACGAAGACGGTCGTTAATGCAAGTAAAAATAACTCTGCAGTAAGTTATATATATTTTTAGCAAACGGCAAATGGAGAGATATTAAGATCGGTCTCACTATAGACGGTCGTGAGATAGAATAGGTTACCCATTTATTTACGATCCTGGCCAATTAACGAGTGGAATCTGGATCCAGAAATAAAGATCGAAATCAACATTGCGAGATTAGAATTCTGTAAAATAAGAAACTCTTGTGCAACCGAGATCTGAGACTAAGTACAGGATGGATAGCAGTAAAAGCTTATGTATTGTCAGTGTAGCTGTATGAAGCTGAGGGTTGAACTCTCATAGTCTCAACGGCGAACAAAATTAAGGCCTTCGAATTTCGGTTGTGCAGAAAAATGCTTCGAATTTCATTGACAGATCGTGTTACCAATGAAGCGGTTTAAAGCATTATGAACAAAGAGAGGGAGTCACTGACCACAGTCAAAAAACCATATTAGGGAGGCGTTTATCTTTATTTCCAAAAAAGGAAGAAAAAAATGCAATTTATAACGTTATTTTGGGACGCATTTTTTGGAAAGTATACTGTTGAATGAGCCGTAGCGATAATATTTGGGGGACGTAAGAGATGACCGGAAGCGATTTAAGTATCAGTTACGATTGTGTTCTCCGAACCGGACGGACGGACGTCCGTGCGTGCATTTTCTTTTATATTCAATCTAAAATGAATACCGTTTATGCAAAAAATAAACAAATTAAATTAACCAGAGCACAACAATGCGAGTAAGCCTTAGAATCCAAATTGCAATACTAATAATGAAAACTACGTCACAGATTCATCTTGTAATAACCAAAGTTTTTTATGTCAGACAGTAAAATCCTCGATAAAACAAACCCGTTATTTGTAATTGGTTGATTTTAGACTAATGTTATGTCATGGATGCCATATTTTACTTTTCGTTTATTTAAAAGTATAATATCGTATATCATTCATGTTTTTTCCGAAGTATAATATCGTTTGCGCATTTTTATAAAAATCGCAAAACATTTGAAGTTTTTTTAAAACTTATATAAAAAAATATATAAAAGAAATATGCAATTGTTATGTATTTAGATTCATACTGGACAAAAATATATTTAAATCCTTCCCCTGTAAAATTGCGTCTCGTGGGTTACGATATTACGCATAGAAGGTGTCGATAAGCTGAAAATAGATAATATTCATTTTTTAATATGCAATATATTTTGAAATTCATCCACACCCAATATCGTATATGGCACGTAACTGGATTGTTGCGTGTATTAAAAATAAAAGCTTTTTTATGTAGTAAAAAGTGCATAACCATTAGACATGTAGCGTATGTGTTGGGTTTTATCGTAACACGAGATCTAATAATTATTAGTTAAATAACCAACCATTGGTGTCAGGGTTGTTGCGAACATAACGAGGAAAAACGAGTGACCTTATTAAACACATGTTACTTTTCTTTGAACAAAGCGTTTGTCCTTATTATTCTTTATTTTACTTCTATTCACTTAAAGTAGTGTATAGGGCATAGCGTTCATAAGCAATTTTTGGCAACGCTAATTAAAGGATAAACAGTAAAATGAAATGAGATTATGAGACTTTAGATAACTATTATAAATAATTAGAAAATCATTCGTTGGATTCCAACTTTTTTTTAGTAAAAATAATTTATATTGCTCCTAAAGTCCGTAATTTGAAATTCTTGGATTTGACAGATTAAAAAAACAACCAGATCTCGAATAACTTAATGAACAGCTAACACATATTCATACTCCATTGCTGTATACATATAAAAGAATTATAAATTTACTTGTAGAAAAACATGATATCTTACGAATACATATAATAATATCTTCATTTGTTTATTTATTTTAAAGAAACCAACAGTCGACAATGATATGATAACATTAAAAAAAACCAGCAAAGTTTCTAAATAAATTGTGTTACAACAAAAGGGTGTGTTTATGTGTATTTGTATGAGCGAAAGTGTAGATGTGTACAATCTTAATATATTACAACGAGATGAATAATATTTTAGATCAGGGATCATAGAAGTCTAGGCATTTACAGAGCTTATGACTTGTCATGGGCTGACTTAAGTAGTCACATTACCTACTCATAGATTTGAATATTGGAATTGGATTTTGTCTAGAAGAGACCATTGCAGGAGACTGCAGCGAAACATTGCTATCGATGATATTATTATTACTATTTTTATTTTTTTTAAAACGTGTATGCTTCCATTCTCTATTATGTTGTATTCCAACTCAACACAAGACTTTTGGTAGCACGGATTCGGGACGCGTAACTGTTTTATTAAAATACATACTGTTTTAATTAATGAATAAATAAATATAACAAATAAATCAATTCGGATGTTCAGAAATGGACTGAAAAATGTTTCATTGCGTAAAAGCAAATTTTTATTTTGTAATTATGAAAAGTTTGATAAATGAGCAGGCTTTGATAAAACCGAATCAAAAAAATCCCTTCTTAAGTGTTTCAGCAAATACTTAAGAGTAATTTCCCTTTCCCGAAACTTTTTGAAAGGAATGGGGTCGAGACAATTAGAAAGATGTTGTGGCGATAGGAATCGAGGCTTAAAAGAAGTGTGCTTAACTCAAAAGAGTGAGTCGCCAACGAAGTGACAATGATACTTGAATGCTAAGCGGAGGAACCGGATACGAGTTTGAAGAAACGTCGATTGCTAATGAGCGAATACTCAATCAGGTTATCTCTCTTTAAAAATACGAGTAAATTTAAGATTTTTCCACCGCATCGTTATTGCACCTTTCATAAGCCCTAAAACTCAAAAAATGTAAACATACCTACAAGAGAGAATTACATAAGACTTCGATTGCATAAACACATCCAAAGTCTTGTATACGACGTTAATAAGGAGTTGATTGGTTCACAATTCTTTGGTTTAGGTATCAAACTACTCAATCCATTCACAATCAACAGAACGGGTATTTTTTTTTTAAACTATGTTTACTTCAAAATAAATTTGTCATTGCATTGCGTTTATATTCAATCGCTTTGTTCGCAATTTTGATTAAAGCTGAGTGATAGGAGAAATCTGTTTGATCTGATCAATTTAAACATAATCTATGAGTTGAGTTGGGATACAACATCATAGAAAGTGGAAGCATTCATATTATTAAAGAATACAAACAATCTATATTAGTTCAACATACGCATTTAGTTGTACATAGGAAATAGGTACTACTGACATTACAACATCAACCAAAGAACAAAAAAATAATTAGTTAATAAATATTTATAAATAAATATAGTTTTTTACTAACGTACACAAAAACATACATAATGTGCTTATGTGTACGTCATAATATGCATACAAGATTTATGAACTTAATATACGTATTATATTGTATTACTTTATAACCACTAATTTTTCTTCGTCCTCTTCTTATCAGCCCGTTTCTCTCAACTGCTAGATATAGGCCTCTTAAAATTCCGTGTTTTTCTGTCCTGGACACTCTGTTTCTATTCATGTCCCACGAGTTTGACGATTCAGCCTGTTCATCTACTCTGTAGTCTCGCTACTTTCCAAATAAATTATTATGAAAATAAAATTTTGTTATTACTGTTACATAATTTTTATAATTTTACGAGAACACTAATTTTGGGAGAACACTTATCCTGAGATATCTATCACCCGTCGATGGGAGAAGTGTTCTTTCGATACTGTAATATAGTTCTTGTAAAATGATAAAAATTGTGTAACACTAAAAACAAACATTTATTTTCATAATAATTTATTTAGAAATATTTATAATAAAGATTTGCGGAACGCATGCAGATTCAATTAAACCTTATTTTCTTTGATTTTCATAGGGTATTCAATTTAGAATTCTGGGAGTCTACCTATCAACTTCTTGTCTCCCCATATGACCCACCTACTGCCATTTTTGTATTCCCACTCTTTCTACGACACCGGTCACTTTTGTCGATATTCGATATCTTAAGAAGACGCCTAACATTAGTTTTCCATAGACCGCTGAGTGCACTTAATTTTGTGAACACTTCTGGCAGTAAGTGACATGGTTTCAAGACCGTATGTCGCCACCGGCAGAACACGAGAGTTGTAGACTTTGGCCCTAAGATTGTTTGTGATTTCCTTATTTCTGAAAACGTGATTCAGCTTTCCAAAAGCAGCCCAACTTAACTAGATTCGTCTTAACTTTTAAACTATGTTACACAATTTGTATAAATGAGCTTACGGGTTTTAATAAATAAACATATTATCCGCGATTGTAAAGTTACTTCAGAAAGGTATATGAAGGTCATAAAGCATTTATTTATAGGGTTGATGAAATGTCAGTTAATTCTTATATACATCGAAACACAATTTAAAAAATATGTATTTAGTAAATATATTTATCTTAACGTTTACATTGAGTAACAGTTAAAATGATTGGTGTGTAAACTTCTAGTGGTTGTGAACAATATATATTTTTATTACAAGTGCATATATATAGCTTTAGAATAGGTATTTTTGTATCCTGTTAAGCTGCTCGGAATATTTTCTTGCAATTTTACAAGCTAAGCACTTATTTTTATATGATTTTATTTTTCGTATGTATGTGTTATATTTTTGCAAATAATTGCCGTATTTTGGCGCTTAACTGAACTGAATTGAACTTACCAGGAATTTAACTCGATACCATATGAATTATTGTATAATTTTATATATATCTACTATTTTAAAACGTTGTATGTATGAAATTACCCCATAAAACTTTACAAATGTCAACCGATTTACAAATATAATATCTAGGTTTCACCAACAGAATGCATTAATTCATTGAAGCAAGTTACGAGATGATCGCATTTAAAACTTTTTTATTCATTCAACGCATAATTTTTCACACATTTTTTTAAAGCTTTGAAATAGTAATCTTTATTCTTGGCAAAGCATAAAAATTGAAATCAACATCTTACCCTTATATGTAAACATATTTGAGATATATAAAGACTGTTGACTTAATGCACTCTGTCAGTATGCCTCGATATGTTCTTTTGTCAATGTTCTAGTTAGTACGATCAGTTTCTCACCTCCAACGTTAGTTAAGAGAAGATAAATATTCATCGCTATTTTGATTACGGGTATTTTTCAAAGGAGATAGAGTCCAGTAGACATGGACACGATTTTACTCAATTTTACATTAGGTATAAATAAGTTACTTTTATGCTCCACACATAAGTATTGTATTAATATTTTTTTTAAATGTTATTCGACAAACTAAATAATGAAACAATTAATAATATGATAGTTTAAGTACTTAAACTGCAAAGTTCACAGGTACGTTTAACTCTTAAAAGACTGTGGTAAAACATCCCTTTGCGCGCGGTGATGTAACATCGTGTTACCACTTGTAAAAGACGTAGTATTTTAAAGTTCAGACATTTGAAAAAACATAGAAACATACTGTTGAATAACTCATTTTCCATAATTTATGCAAATAAACATGTAATTTTTCCCTGTTGTAGCAAAACAGATTAAAAATCTTAAAAACGCCTCTCATATTAGGCGCGTGCGTCCCCCATCACTGTCATAAACAGATTTAAAACTGAATCGGTTTTTCCCAACACCCACCACAAACAGCGTCTCTCTCTTCCTTATTATGAGTTCTATCTTCGTACTCTTACTTATAAGTACAGTATACAGATGTGTTGAATTAGAGGACATTAATTATTCGCGTAGCAAGGATAAATACTTTTTGCATTAACATCCAGAATAGTTATATAAATTTTACTTTCCAAATCCGATATGAAAATATCCATTTGAAGTTTATATAAAATACGAGCACATAATTTAAAAAAATAAGAGAGATATATCAAATCTTGTGTCTTTTGTCGACTAGTGTGACATCACACAAGAGTTAATTAAATAAAATAAAAAAAAACTTTTAAGCCTCAATATCCTTTTAATACTTGATAACCGGATAGACTTTCTAGACAAACTAGAAAATATAAAATCCAAGAACGGACGTACACTTCTATAACGAGCGTTTTGAGGATTCGATGGTAGACCTGGCTTAGACACGTGCTGCGAATGCCTCAGGAGAGCCTCAACCCAAGTTGCTTCTTCTTTACACCTGCGAATTCCCATCCTGGAAGACTATTGATGACGATCTATCTGATTTATTTAGTGAAATTAAGGACGGGTTTGACGTGAGATGAGGCGAGACTGCTGGATGGCGATAAGGTCTTCTGGAAGCGTCTGGAGATTTCTACAAGCTTCAGCTAGATAGGGATGTGAAAAAAAATTGATCACAACCATCCAATGAACATCTAACTTTTATGTTACCTTCTCAAATAGATTTTCTAACTCCGTTGAATTTAATTTTCATTAATTTTCAATTAGAATACAAGTCGGTTAAACTGAGTTAAAAAACATTTTTTACTCTTAATGTTGTTACATAATTGAGTGTTATTTTTAATTTATTAGAAATTATATATTTCGTAGAATGAAGTTAGTTTTTAATAAAAATCAATTAATTTAGTTTCTAAAAAACTGCTTTGATGAAGTATAAAAAGATTTAACTGACAACAGCGAATTTTGTAGGAATAAAAATATCTTTTCCTATTATCTCTAAATCACTTTGATGTGGCGCATAAAAGTTTGAAACTCAGTCGGCTATTAGGAAATTAATTTGCACAATAACCTTTGTGAATCGACACCACTATTTTAAGGTTTTAATTTAACCTATTTTCCGGTTTCATAATTTAAGATTTATCACAGTTCAAAAATTTATATCTCTCACTTTATTGTAAGAGCTTTATTTCAAAGTCATTTATTTTACGTTAGTCATACGAGCAAATTTCAGTATTTTTTTGATTGTAAAAAAAATTTCGCGCCTGTATTCAAGTCTAGTGATTTTTGTATTATAAAGATAAATTGTTTTTTTTTTATTAATGCACCTAAAGATGATGGGATTCGGCCAAACACATTATCGTATACAAATGAAAGGTACGCGGCAAGAACAGGCTCAGATTTTCTTTTAGAATTTGAAACTTTTAGAATATGTGGCTACGTGTATTTTGATAAATTGCAGACAATATTGGGTAACAGGTAGCAAAAACACAGTAAACAATGCTATAATTGCTGTAATTATCTGTTCAAGAGTTTTTATGTTAAAAGTAGGCGCTTTTTCAGTTACAGAATGTTCAAAAAATATTTTATTAAGTATAAAATTATCCTATAATAAGGGTTTTTAGTTAAATCAGCAATGTTTTGCGTATCTCCAAATGTTTGAAGGCGGGCTATATTTTACTCCCTATGAAGTTATAAAGATTTTCATGTATTCCCTACTCGAAAATATTTTCCACCTTTGTTGCTGCCATTCCTAAGTATACTATTGGAATTGCATTTTGGGAAGTTTACAGGAGAGCAAAAACCGACTGTTCTAAAAGAAAAAGACCGTTCTATTTTTATAAAGATCTTTTTTTCCAATAGTTAAAAAATTAAAAATAAAAAATGTTGTCAGCATACCCTCAGTAGCTTTAGCTTTCTACGCTTTGCTTCTAATCATAAGCCCTTTATTACGAGCAGTTTTTAAAAAAAAAACTGAGAGATAATTGATTTAAATGTATTCGGTGTTAACATAAGTTTTGTCGTTTTTATCCAAATTTACAAAAACAAAATGGTAAATTTGAAAGAAAATTTTGTTTTTTTTTTGTTTTTTTAAAGGTTTTATAGAAATATACAGTTTATGTACATCTGCCCAAGAGCGGGCATATTGCCTTCAGGTATTTTTTTTTTACCCTACGCTTTTACATTACATATATTATTGTACTTTATTACAACCCTTTAAAATGAAATGCTAAGTAGATGAAAGTGAGCATTTATTTTCAAAATGTCCTTCTCTTAAAAACTGCTAAAGCTGATTATAAATACAGCGTACTGGGAAGATCCTATTAATTGGTGTGTAATTTAATGATTTTTTTGTTGCTGTGCTCTCTTATATTTGGAAAAAAAAGACCAAACTTATGTTGACTTAACTACCCAATATTTATTGTATTGCTGAACGTGAAAGGAAAAAAAGCTTAACGTAATAC
This sequence comes from Micrasema longulum, assembly GCF_059751315.1. Lineage (NCBI taxonomy): Eukaryota > Metazoa > Arthropoda > Insecta > Trichoptera > Brachycentridae > Micrasema > Micrasema longulum. The sequence continues at coordinate 891,143 of NW_028277425.1, forward strand.
AACACAGATGGAGAAAATTACAGAGTACGGAATATGTAAGTGTAGGAGTTTGTAAGGCTGTCATTGAATGGTTTAAGTGGTCACATTTCACAAAGCGAATGTTTTACAATTCTATACTTGTTTGAATATTAACATTTCTTTAATCCTCCCATTTGTTGATTTTCGCTACTATTAGTGTTCGCAATATGATCATCCGGATAAATGACAACATCCGACAAAGGTCCTCCATTTAATTTGCCAAATTCACCGGAAAAAGGGCACTGAAAAAGGCATAATAAAATAAAATTAATATTTCGAAATATGAAATTAAAAATACCAAAAGAGTTACTCGTTCATTGACAGCGAAAAATTTAAGAAAAATAAGTGCTCGATAATAGTCAAAATGGTGAATATTTCACAGTGTGCAAAGTGCTCACTCGAACCAGCCAATGACGGTTCATAATCCCTTTAAATTCCTAGATTTTCGAAATCCCCTTTCTAAAATATTATCCACATCTGGTCTAATATGATTTCGTTAATAAATTTCAATAGAGTTGATCTAGTTTCCGTGTTTAAGATCAAGAAAAACTTAAAATATTGTAGATTAAACCAACCGATGCAAGAATAAAAATATTAGAGATTTCCTGGTATATAGATAAAATAATTCAGTCAGATGAATGTCACCCACATTAATAAAGATTTCAGTTATTTATCTTCGCAAAAATCAACAATTGGAACGATGAGGAAGTTCAGTGGTTTTATTTTATTATTTGTCTGTAGCCTTTTAAACTAAACCATAATTTAAAAAAATACGAATCGCATTATCAGTATAATAATATTTTTTTTTTAAGCTCTGTATTTTTTCAATTAGATAGGTACTCCATATGCATGGGTTTAAAAATCAATATTCCAATAACCCATACCCTAAATCCCCTGATTCTGTCAAAACAAGCCATCGAAAGGGTCGAGAGTTTTAAGTACATGGGAGAATATGTTACGGAAAATGGCAGCTTTCAAAAAGAACTAGTAGTGGGGCTAGGTATAGCAGGCGCCACATTCAATGGTATAAAGGCTGTCTAGAGATCAGATATTTACGCAGTGAAAACCAAATGCCACCTATACAACGCCTGCATAACATCTGTTTTCCTCTACGGATGCTCTAATTTTTGCCGCGCGTACGAATACATTTATTAGTTCCAATTTTCAGTAGGGCTGAGCTTCCTCATTAAAGAATTCCAGATGTTCAAACAAAAACAGAATTATAAATGTTACACAGAGCAAAAAGTGTACACTTTCATCGGCCAATAATGATTTTCCGAACGTTTGAGTTTACTGTTTACCATATTGATGTGATATATATAAGTTTTTTTTAAAAATATTTTTTTGTTTCTGATCCTATATTTGTGGTGGTATACTTATGTGTCTGTATCAACTAATTGCTTGCCCCATCTTAACACAGGACTTTTAGTCCCATAAAGTTGGGACTTATGTCTCAAATAATGAACAGTAATCTTAAGTATGTAAATAAATAAATAAATAAATGACGGGTCCACCTCAATTGTAATATTTCGAAATTCAGTACAAGTCAGCAATCGTTCGGACAAACGCAAAACGTTGTTAAAGAAAAGCTTGTTTAAAAAAAAAAAATGAATGTGATTCACTTTATCGAAGCGCATGATAGTAAAATACGAGAATAAATAAAAATTACTGTTTCGCGTTGGGGAAAGTTCAAACAACCATAAGAAAAGAGAAAACTGAATCGTTTTTTAGTATTCAATGGGGAGAGACCCTTTCATTCCGGCTCTTAGACACTGAAATATATCTTGCAAACGTCGATGCTAAAGGCTGGTCTAGAAAATATCCCTAGACAAACGTGAGAGCACTGAACGACACGAGTACTTTGCTTTCAAACTCTTTCCTCCCAAGTTTCTCAGATTATTTTAATTACTTGCTAAAATATATTTTTTAAACAATTTTTATAGATGCTTAGTTTTTTTTCTACGAAGCTTGGAAAGCTTTTAGAGTGGTCATTTTTAACCATTTTCCGGAAAACTGTGTTGTTGACTGTCTGATTATTATAACTTTTCAATTTTTAGTTTAAGCAAGGCGTAGGTGTATATTATATTCAAATAACTTATTTATGATTGATCATAATTTGATACTCAGAGTGCTGCATGTTGTTCAAATGGTGATATGGAATTGATATTTACGTTTAAATTTTTACTATTGTATTTTTCTATTTAATAATTATCGATCATTATTTTTTTTTAAAAACCCTTCAGGTACCCCAGCGTCAAGTAGTTTGAGGAGGTTGAGATCTTAGATAGGAGGGAATTTTACATTTTTAGAAAAAAGATTTTTGTAATTATTATTAAATAATAAATAATAATTTAAAATTCAGGTTTCTGGGCCCCAAAATATTTAATATATTATTTAAATATTGCAAAACCATAACCCGGATTCAATCAAATAAATTTGTAAACAAATTGGTTCCTAGGTTTATGTAGAGAAAAATCCAAAAATATACTCGAACACATTCTCAACTAACATATTTAACTATTGTATTTCTGTGTAATTAATTAACTAGAAGGTATGTCATTGTTTATTTTGCATAAAAATGTCTGCCTCAAAATAGGTTGTACCTAGTTAGGGAGACTATACATAATCCACAGAAATCTATAACCTAAAACATGTAGATAAAGAAATTGTAATTTTTGTAAACAAAACATAATTATTAATATTGTATACAGTTCGTTGACAAAAAAAGAAATCAGCAATTTAACAGAGCGGCTAGGCTGTTCATAAAATGCCGGCACTCAACTAAATAGCTAGGCCAATCGTTGAATAAATTAAGATAACTCAGTCTTTTTGAAACGCCCGAACCAATAGCCGCCGGGTTAGATTAGGATAGGTTGGGTTTAGTTCAATAATTAACAAAAGTTTTTTTTACAACCTATCCTAACCTAACCTCATTTTACACAACATAAATTAAAAAATAAAACGTTTATTACTGTTGTATCAAAATTAAAGAGTCTAAGCCATGTTCAACCGTTTCGTTCATTCAACGAACGGCCTAGCTATTCAAGTGAATGCCGGCATTTAACCCTTATACTGCTAAACAACGATATATCGTTGTTGTTAATCCCTATCATAAAGTTCTAACTAGACTGATGCTGACGTCATAATCCCCAAAAGGGTAAATGAATTCGGGAACTGCTTGTTGCACTTAACCGTCAGTGGTATAAAACATTTTCAAAACATAAACATTACTTATTCGACGGGTTATTATTTAGTTTCGTACCTTTTTCAGGCCTACGGAAAATTTAATACAAAAAATATTTTCTTACGCGCAGTAAAAATTTAAGCATTAAACTGTACAGCAAAGTTTCTTGAAAATGAATAAAAAATAATTTAAAATATTTTAATGAAAACGAACAACTTTGAAAGACGTCACTTGTTCATATGAATCAACCAATGATAAGAGGGTTGTTTAAGATTTCCGGTTTGCTAATCGTCAATGGACCAATCAACAGAACTAACCGAGAAGAAGCGGAAGAGACCTTGCGACGGGGATTAATGTCAGAAATACAAAACTTTAAAAGATCGTAGCGCTTACGATACATAAAAATTGAAAAAAAAAGCTTTGTCTATTAACATTTTTTTTTTTAAACCACTAAACATCCTCATTATAAATTTACTTATGATGTTTAAATTCGCAGTGCTTTTAGGAAAAGAGAAACGTCTAAACACAGGAAACTTCTAGCTAGTCGGGACCTGAAACAGTGAACTTTTTTACATTCCAGAAATAGTGAAATAAAAAATAAATCAATGTTAATAGTAAGATTTTTAATCACTTATATGACATTTGAGGAAAATAATTATATTCGGTGTTTTCCCCGCTATTAAACCCGATTCAGTGATTACGAAAATATCGATGTACTTCCGTAATGAATAACTAATTGAATACTTTACCTTTAATATAAAAACTCTTATCTAGTGAGGTCCCTATATCACCGGAAAACCCCATAATTAAGAATATAAACAAATAAGTAAAGAGCCATAAAACATAAAAATAATTCACCATGGAACCTAATGATTGTCAATTAGGACGTTTGAATATTAAAAAAATCATTTGTTAATTTATTATAATGGGTACCCACAGTATTAAGAAATCAAAATGTTTTAGCTGTTCATTAGGTAGTAATTATTACTCTACTAACAAAACGTAATTATTACTATAAAACTCTTTTCTACAAACTATTCTACAAACAAAACGTAAATGAGGTATATCAGCTCGATATTGATCCAAAAATACTTCAGAAAAAGTTTCTTCGATTTCGTGCTTTTCGGAAGAGTCATATTATTAATTATTATCACTATCACTTTAAAAAATATCGTTATTGTCTTATTCACTTTCGGAATAGGTTCAGCTGCTAAGCCTCCGAGTTTCTCGGCGAGGTACTATTATTTCTTTATCACTTTCACTATCCGTTATCATTTTGAATGATATATTTTGTAAATTTATTCATAATAAAAAGGACGCTTTGCAGAGTTAAATTGTTAGTTAGAGTAACAAAGTAAGATTAAAAATATATATAAATGTAATAAATATGTAATTTACCTCAGCTGTTTGTAATTTCGGCAACTGTTATCTATCTCGCTCAATCTATTATGCGTGAACTAGCTATTAGTGAAACGGAATATTTTTCTTAGAAGAGATATCAATTTGTGAGACAGTTGTACAAAAACATTTTTTTTAAAATTAAAATTATATTATAACAACTACCAATAAATAATATCACTTAGTACATTTACCGGTTACCTTTAAGTTTCAATCTAAATAACTCCCTACAAACATTTGGACTTACTCAAAATATTGTTGATTAAAATAACTTGAAGAAAAATTTAAAGTATTTTTAGGCATTACCTATGAGGTAAAATAATTTATCCAGATGAAACTCACCGACATCAATAAAGGGTTCAGCTCTTTTAATTTGCAAAAGTCAACAGATAGAAGAGTTGAGGTAATGTAAAAATAATCATGAATGTGGATGTGTAAACATACCCAGAATAGTGAATATTTCGCAGTGTGTAAGGTGGTCATTTGAACCAGCCAATGACAGATCATAAGTCCTGTAAATGCCTAGACTTCCAAATTCCCTTGGAAAAAATGTTTTCTCTCTCTATTGCAACAAATTTCAAGATATATTTTACTCAATTTTTGTTTAGATGCATTGATGGAAGTTGTAGGTTTGATAATATATAACAGAGCACTTTGCCCCGCAATCAACAAAAAAACTATCATAATTATTTCGTTTCAATAATAACAATGCGCCTTGAGATTGCAGTACGAGATCAGTTTTGCTTGTTTTTATTTTCAATTTAGAAAAGGTTTACAACCGCTGTACGAAAATTGTCTATTTGCGGCACGAATTGCCTATCTTGCTCACTCCATTGGGTTTGAATTAGATATTTATGAAATGGAAGATTTTTCTTGGAATTGTTATTAATTGATAAAACAGTAGTGTGTTTGGAAAACAACGTATTCGATAAAATATTTTTGAAATGTATAAATAAGAGGATTTCTGATTAGATTCTTGAAAAACTGCGTAGCAGCGTAAGGGTTAATGAACAGCCTAGCTGCTCTGTTGAATATCTGATATAAATATATGGTTTCTAATACGGTTCCATTTTCCATTATGGTGTATCCCATAAGGCTTTTGGTCTCAAGGACTTTAAATTGCGATGCTATTATATCTAATACCTACATGTTATTTAGTTATAAATAACTCCAGTTTAAAAAAAAAAAAAAATTAAATCATAGAACACAAAGTATTTTACAAGTATAATACGTTGAATTACATTCCCAGGAGTTATAACAAGTCAATTCGGGACATAAATAATGTAAACATTTAAAAAATAACATATTGAGAACAACAAAAAAACAAAGCAAGTTTAGCACCTTTATAACTAAATATAACACAACAATTTATACGCCGAAAACCTTTTCTTACACAAAATAGTTGAATACGGTAATTCATAAACACAGTAATTTAAATGTTAATTTTTATTTAATCGTTGAATACACTACACTACGTAAACATCTAAATAAATGAACTGTTTATAAATTATGTCGATTTGTTTGCCTCGTAGTCGAACGGTCAGCGTATTTGCCTACCATGCAAGAGGCCTAGGGTTTGATTTCTGAAATGATTTTTATGAAAAAAATGTTGGAAAAGGTGTAGTCCCTGAATCTAAATCATCTTACCTTCATGTAACGGAAATAGTTACGAAACGGTGCGGTTGGTGGACCGATACAATGCCTTATGCACCATTAGGTATGGAAAAGTAATAATGATGATAACGGTTACGATTTTTTTGTAACTAGCTTAAATAAATTTCGTTATTATTTTTTTAGTAGAAAAAAATATGGAAAGAAGGTGCCTAAAGTAAAGAACATAAATTTGTTTAATCAAAGTTGAAATAGCAGAAATATATTTTTTTAATGAAAAACAATCAGTTCATTTTATTTGTATACGAATACGCACTTAAAATGTATATAAATGAACTTTTAGTCGATATTATGTCATGCTTTGTTCTAACATGCAATATTGAACGTGTTAAGTCGATTAAACCTTCAATAAATACATAAATAACACAATAATAAAGTTTTAGTGATCACAGGTGTTAATAGGTTTATCTAAGTTAGAGCTTCATTCGGTCGATACTGGAACGCTCACGAGATTAATTTATCAAAGGGTTGAAGGTGCTGTGTGTGTATTCTGCCAAGAACCTTCTCCTTATTATACTGGCTTCGATAATTACTGATACTTGGCTTAAGAGCTCTTAAAAATGTTTTGAGGAACTTTGAATCGCCTCGTATCTTGTTGAGAAAATTACTTGAAGATTTTATTTATTTTTTCAATGCAAATTTAAACACTAAAAATATGACAGCCAACAATTTAATCTGTGTTTAAAATGTTATACATTTTATATATACTGACGCATTTTTTAAAAATTTGATCACAAACATATCTTGAGCGTCACAAAAAAACTGTAATCTTAAAAACCGTTGCACAAATTAAATAAAAATTTAAACACAGTTGCTAAATAAGTCTTGTAAAATTGATACAGTTTTCTAACAGAGCAATCATTTTATTGTTGCACTAAACTTTGTTGCATTTACACGCGTTTTCTATTAGGAGAAATAATATGGCCAGATAAATCTCGCGCACACTAATAAAAGTTTCATATCTTTTACCTTACAAAAGTCATGTCTGGCGGAAGAGTTGAGGAAATGTAAATGTTTAAACATAGGCAATATGATGATTGTTACACATTGTGTAAAGTGGCCACTGAAACCAGCAAATGACGGGACTTCCATATTTCCTTTGCAGAAACGTTTTTCCTCTCTGTTGCCGTACACTTTAGTAATATCTCAAAACATAAAAACATTGGTTTAAACAACAGTTATGAAAACAACAACTAGTTTGCATATTTAAACATATTCGTTCTCAATTATTGCGAAGTCGTTTTTCTGCTCGCTTTTATACTGAAAATACAAATCTTCATTGTCGACGTGGTGTCTCGTCGACCGTATAAACATATGTTAAATTGAGTAAAACTGGTTTTTTAAAGTAATTTTTTTTTTATCTGAGGATGTAATTGACAGTAGAAATTTGTTTAAAAACATAATAATTTTAAAATTCCAACCATAGTTTTAAGTGTTTGAAAGATATTTCTAAATTTGAAAGTATTATGAAAGAAACATAAAAACTGAAGGGAATTTTCGTACAACGGTTTCGTAAATTGTATTAAATTTGGTAAGATTACACTTATATTATTAAAGCAACTTCTTAGTTTCACAAAAAATAACAGATGGATGTTCAAACAAAGACAAATTAATGTATGCCGTAAAGTTGTCGCTGGGCAATAGATCTTTATTAGTTTGGCATATTTTGCTGTCAAAAAGTTCACCGTCTCATATCTATTAATCTCGATAAAATATCTCGGGGTCAAAATTTATTACTTGTCTGTCTACAAACATTTAAACATACTCTAAATTATGCTGAATAGTAAAAAAAACATTCTTATTTTTATTTGCACCAATCAAAAGTGCTAAAAAACTAAAATATGAATATCGTCATCATATTCCCTCTTTCTGCACTCAGGAATGCATAGGGTAAAACAAATTTTAGTCTTACGTTTCAGGTGCTTGTCCAGAAACAATGAAGCATTGTTTAAAAAATCTTCTAGGAAACGACCCGGGACCTCTAGAACTGTAGGCAAATGCGTCAACAATTACAAAACGAGGCGTACAAAGATTATCTCCACTCGACTTCATTTGTCAGGATTTTTACCCAAGAGTAGCCATCAAATGGAAAATACTCGTTCGGGGTTCTGGTTTTATTTAACACATAGAACCGTATTTTATCCACTTAGACACAAATAATATATTCGATACGATTTATATTGCATCTTTTCCCAGAATCCTTAGTAATTAATTCAATTTTTTTCTAAAATTTAAATATATTTTCTCACTATAACAACTATAAAGAATATGCTAGAACCTTTTTTGCAAATAAAAATTAATTTGATTAAACTGTACCTATTTAAAAAAATTTAACATTTCTTATTTTTTTGTGTACTTTCTTATTATAATATTTTATATTATATTTATTTTCTCTTGTTTGAAAGAAGAAAGGAAGTAAGGCTGATATGGGGTTAACGAAAAGATTTTTTTAAGACAGTAAACAAAAAAAAATCTCTTCATAATATGTTCTTTTTCATTACTATTGTGACATTTTATTATTTTAAAAGTGGAGTTATACGGAGTGGCTTTTCACAGGTACGTTTTTTTTTTGCAAAACTAAAAAAACAAGAATAAACCATTAATTTTGGTTTATTTGTAAATATTGTAATTTTTGTTGTTTTCTTTTCTAATAAATAAAATAAAAATAAAATAGTGATTTATAATGTTTGAATTGGGAAGTGTTGGCATGTTGGTTTTATATTTTTGTGCAACAACTATGGTGAAGGTGTATATTTGTTTTTTGCACGTTGGTCTAATTGATGTCCCGACAAAGAAAAGGGTCCGTCTCGAAACCGGTAGACATGGAAGAGTCGGTAAATGGTTATACGAAAACATTTAGTTGAATTATTCCAATTTACATTAAGTGCTCTTAATAATGAATTCTGTTTTTATTTAAGATAATATTAAACCAGTTTTTTTTATTATGTCAAAAGCAAACAAGTTCAAAGAGAGAAATAAAATTGGAAAAAAACAATATTTCAAATAAACGAAAACCAGTGAAAACAAATTAATTCTAGTTTTCATTTATTCACTTTGAAACCAATTTGCTACGTCTACGACTAGTCAATATTTACTTCAGAAAATCCAATATTTGCAAAAGCAAAGAATTTTCAATTCAATTTGCGGATTATACGATGGTAGTTTTTCCCCTTTTCAATTACGTTGACGGGTCACATTTGAGTTTGTCGTTTTGTAAACCTGCATACATGTTAATTCCTTGCCAAAGGAATCGTTTTGTTTTTTCCATAACTTTATCAATAAACTGTCATTTCATCCAACGTCCAAACACCGTATAAACTTTTTGCTGGAATGTATATTAAACGAATTCGCCTCGAATTTCAACAGGATTTTACTCATTTTATGAAATGAAACAAGGTTTTCATATGCGGTGTAACTTTTGTGATCATGAAAAATATGAGCACTGGATTTCGAAAATTATTTTTTTAATATTTGATTAACTGAATAGTCTAGACGAAAATATACCGCGATGATTAATTTGTAAATTTTGTTATTATCACTTTGAATCCCGGAGCCGTGTAAACACGTGATTATATAACAATACGTTGTGTCCCTGTCCCGTGTTTTCACGTGGTCTAAAAAAGTGCATTTAATTGACGTCTGGTGACTTTAATTAGTACTTTTTTGCTGCTGGTAAACCACGTGAAAACACGGGACTGTCCCAACACAAGGCATGGTTATTATAATCACGTGTTTACACGGCTCCGGGATACAAAGCACAAAAAAAGGAGTGAGACCCTGTATATGTGTGAACATTGTAATGAGCAAAGTGGCTCTCCATAAAGGCCAATGTTGGCAAAACCATCATAAAAAATGATTTTTTTTTATTGTCTCTAATAAATATAAGTATTTTGAATTGATTTAACCCAGTGTTTTTAAAATTATGACACTTTTAAGAAACACTTAACAAAGCATAAAATTTCACAAAAATGAGCCGAGCACAGGGTAAATTCTATGTGTATTCGGCCGGTTCTCAAAGTTTCCTTGCCTCCTCTCAGTTCATCTAGAGTCGGCCTTTGTGGTACGCAGTCTTCAACTCTTCTTGTCTTGTATCGTTTCACTGGTCAGCTGCTCCCTCCTCAGGTCCCTCTCAATATTGGTCTACCGGTGGCTTGTGGACGACCCCGAGCCCTCGCTTGACTGGGAATAACCAACGCAAGTCTGGCCGCGTGATCGTCATTCCGTTTATTAGCGCGTGCGTAACATCGGAGTCAGGTTTCTTTTAGTTTCTCCGGAATAGGCACGACCCCAAAACTACCAAAAACTTTTTTATTTTTTGTCTTTTCAATCCTGGTAACACCTGCGGACCATCTTCATTTTAGCAGCATGAATTTTCTGCTCTTGCTTTTTCTTCATGGTCCAGCATTCTGATCCGTTAAGCATAACTAGAGAAACTGCCGTCTTGCATATTTTGCCTTTGGTTTTTATCGACACTTTTAGGTAACACATAACATCTAATAAGGTTCTTCATTTTATCCATATTTATTCCCGAATTTGCTAATTGTTCATATTTTATTAACTTACTTCTTTATTAGTTAACTCAGAAATTGTTCATATTTTGGAAATTTAACGTTTTAATTCATATTTTGTGCATGTTTCTTGAGGAAAGAGTTTGCTGCGTCCATTTTCTTATTTCTTCATTCCTTACAAAGTCAAACAACCGCAAACCTAAGATTCTCCCGAGACACCAATTTTCATAAAGTATTTTGCTGTTTTGGGCCCTAGTTAGGTGCATGAATTGTACGTAGATGAGAATAGGTATTATGGCAGGCGTTATTTAGGCGGCATTTGGTTTTCACTGAGGAAATATCAGATTAACAGACAGCCTTAATTGTTGAATGTGGCGCCTGCTACTCCTAGCCGCACTCCCAGTTCATTTTGAAAGCAGCCATTTTCTGTAAAATATTTTCCGAGGCATTTGAAACTATTCCAATATCATACCGTTAACACTCATTTAATAATCGCCCTGAAATGGAATTGCATGTTTGCACTAGTATTACATTTTGCCCCTCGCGTAGTAATCTGGTATTAAATATTAGTTCGACTTAATAAGGATTAAGGGTTGGGGTTATTAAAGCCAGCCGCATGTTTCTAGACACGCAATGAACGATGATTCAAATCTACCACCGGTAATAAATTAAATGACAGTATTTTGTGAATGGTAAATCTATCTTTTATTTATTTTAAAACTATTATATAATAAAATATATTATAAAATTAATAAACTTATTATTTATTTCGTTGGTAGCGATTTTAAACAAAAAAATATGGCAGGTTATAACATATTTCTGTACTTCGTACAAGTAAACACATAACACATATTTTTTTAACAATATTTTTAGCCTATCCAGATTTTTGTAGACAAGAAATGGATTCAATTCCCTTTCTATAAAGTGTTCTTCATCTCTATTGTAATAAAATAATATTAATAACTCCCAAGGAGATTGATTGTTTTAGATTTTTATATTTATTTATTATTCTTTATTCGGATAACCAACACCTATATTTATCTTTTATATAAAATAAAACAAATTACAAATAAGCCAATTACAGGTTTTCACAAGTAGATACAATCGGTCAGAATGTCACACGCATCAATATAAGCTTTGACTCTTTAAATAAATAAAAATGAACAGATGTAAAATTTTAAGGAATACAAATGTTCAAACATAGGCAGAATGGAGAATGTTACACAGTGTGTAAAGTGGCTACTTAAACCAACTAATGACAGGTCATAAGAACTGTATATGTCTAGACTTATATATTCGCTTCCATAAAATAGTTTTTATCTCTATTATCATTATCACTAAACTACAATGTATCATATATAAATACAAACCTACCATGCACGGTCCATCCATGTATTGGATAGAACCGATGCGATGTTTCCCTAAAAAAAATGACATCTTTACAATAAGCATATTTTTTTTAAATTTTATATTATCATCTATAATTTAACTACTCTTTTAAATAACTATAAAAAATACCAATTTTGTTATTGGTAGACGGGATCGATGATAATTCATTAATAACTTCTAAAAAATTACGACCACCCCACACGACATTCCGACAGCGCAGCTATGCGCGGACTGGTATAAAATACACTGCGCTTTGTCTAATTTTAGAATATGGAATTTCGTAAGTGTTTTAGTTAATTTGATGCGGTCTCCCAATACAGAATTTCACAAGTCCGCAGATGCGCAAATAAAGATCTTCAGTATGTGTGGAACAAATTCTAACAAACGAATCCAGGTTTATTTTTGTGACGGTTTTATAACAACTTTAGCACTAAAATTGCCTGAGACAATAGTATTTCCTTTTATACCAAAATAATTATGGCATAAAATTGGTTTTTAGTTTTTTCCAAAGCACTTAATTTTAATTTCTGTGTTAGTAGTACGCATAAATTTTACCTATGTATGTATTCGTATGTAACTATTACCAAGTGACTGCTTACCTAATTGAAAACCTCACCGCCCGCTCCTGATATCTGCATATATTATATTAGTTTACTATAAACTATACGAGCTGAGCCCGGCAATGCTTTGTTATTGCTAGATTTGAGTACATACTCGTGAATGGGAAGATTAAATCAATCGAAAGTTAAATATCAATGATTATATTTGGAGTACTTGTTGTACCTAGGTACTTTTTTTATGATTGAGTTCAAGAACTTAAAATAATCAATTTTCAAATATATAATATAAATAGTTACCTTGGTACTTTTTTGTGAATGAATTTCAAAACAAAAAAATAACTAATTTTCAAATGAAGAATTCTTTTAACAAATGTCAAACTCTGATCTTCCAATCAACAGGGGTGCACTGTATGTTGGAATACGTTTTTCAAATGTCAGTTTATATTATTTTATCCTCACTGAAAATACATTAAAAATAAAAAAATGGGTGGAAATTATAAGGAATTTAAGGTAAGAATCTGATTGGAATCTATAAACATCATTTTTATATTTACAAAAAAATAAGGCCTCTGCAATTATTTTGTAGATGCATTCTCAGCGAATGCAGCCTTGATAAAAGACAAAAACAAATATTTACGCTCCTTTCATTTTTTCTACAGAAGAAATAAAAGATTATTAGAACTATAAATATGCTCATGGCAAAGATCTACATTTCGCTAAAAACCGCACGTAAGTCGGTCCAATAATAATCAGTCTATCGAGAACACGCATACATACATTGCATTTTATATATAGTAATAAGTATATGTATGTCTCGGTCAGTTTGGTGGTGTAGCTTGAACCGAGCAAAGTATAACTATAACATGCATAAATTTGGTAAATTCCAAGAATTAGTTAGTTTGAGTTGAATAGGTCGTTATAGAGAAGTTTCATTTCACTAATATTATGTAATCTGTTCGTTCTAACTTATAGTTTGCGAACTAACCGAACTAAACCTCATGCATTTCTCAAGAGTTAAAATGAATGTATCGAGTTGTTCGACAACTATATCAACCTAGGCGGAATATTAAAACACTTTTACTCACACTACTGATGTTTTCAGGCTTCACATTAATCAGAATTCTCAAATACCTCAAGCATAAAATAAAGTCCATGTTGAGTTTAGAAATACCTATATCACTTTAATTAAATAAATAAAAGAAACATAAATTTAACTTTCAAAATCAATACGAATATTGTGGAGAAATGTATTCATACATAACTTTTAAAATGAAATTGTTAAAAAAATGTCTGATCAAAAACGCAATATCTTTGGCTTTGACAACGTGAATTAGTAAAAAATAAATCATACTTTTTATTTTGGGAATGGATCACGTCGGGGTCACCATTTATATAATGGGTGCGCGTGAGTTGACTTAAGGTTGAATGAAAAAGATGGATTAAAGCTGAAGTTATTAATTAAGCAGTTACACACAAGTTACATCCTATTATTTTTTACAGAAGGAATTTACAATGGCGAACACTGGCGGAGACCTGGTAGCCGGGCGACATGAAATGCTAAGATGAAATGTAATGTGTTCTTCCGATGAAAGGCGTTTAATATATTATTTATTGTGTATGCAGACAATTGGTAGAATTCCATATTTAATTTGGTAATGTATCCAAAATAGAACAAGTTTATTGGATTGTAATTCTAATTATTGTAATTATTGTAATTATTGTACTTATTGTAATTATTGTAATTATTGTAATTATTGTAATTATTGTAATTATTGTAATTATTGTAATTATTGTAATTATTGTAATTATTGTAATTATTGTAATTATTGTAATTATCGTAATTATCGTAATTATTGTAATTATTGTAATTATTGTAATTATTGTAATTATTGTAATTATTATAATTCTAATATATTGGCCAAGCTGACTTTGCAGCGGGCTACGCGTTCGGACCTGTCGGCTTCGACCTCGACCAGCCAATGATAGGTAATAAGCCCTGTAAATGCCTAGACTTCCATATTCCCTTCTCAAAAATGTTTTCCCTCTCTGTTAAAATAAATTTGAATATGAATAACTCCCTAGGGCGGAAATCCAACCAGTCTGCAAGCATTTGGACATACTCAAACATTGTTGAATTAACTACCCGGAAAAAAAAAGTATAACAATTGGGAAATTGTTTTCAAGCATTGCCTAGTAAGTGATTTGGTTCAGCCGGATGAATCTCTCCCACGTGATAAAGGTTTCAGCTCTTTTACTTCACAAAAGTTAACAGATGGAAGAGTTGAGGAAATGTGGATGTTCAAACATTGGCAGGATGGTGAATGTTATACAGTGTGTAAAGTTGCCACTTAAACTAGCCAATAACAGGTCATAAGCCCTGTTAATGTCTAGAATTCCATATTCCCTTCTCAAAAATGTTTTCCCTCTCGGTTGAAATAAATTTCAACATCAATAACTCCCTATGGAGGAAATCCAGCCAGTCTGCAAGCATTTAGACATACTCAAACATTGTTGAAGCTATTTTACTATTACACTAGAAAGCTATCGTACGTACGAGTATTTAAACTAAGTATTACGTCACAGTGACGTAGTAACCACGTGAGGTTACATTTATAATTGCCTCCTAAAAGACTGCGTATGGATTTATATAATACAGTTTTGGTCCTATAGAGAGGGTTGGTTGAGGGTTGGATAAAAAAAACAGTTACTTTTATTCTTCTCACGCAACATCCTGAGATTCACGCAAAATACTATTACGACGTACTTGGTTCATATGGTTTTCAGGTGAATACAATTAGCGACCCTTTTAAATAAAAATACACGACTTTTGTAATTGCGTCAGATATAAATATAGGTCTATGGGGATTTTACCAGATGGCTGAGCGTCAAATGCATCTGAGCCCTAAGACTATTACGTAATTTCTACCACCAGCTAACTAAATACAGTATGTGCTAAGTACGTTCATGACAAATGTACGCTATAGGATCTTTAACTTATAAACTATAAAGGAATTACAAAAAAATACATATGAAAGATTTTAGTACTCACGAGAACTTATAGTCACGAGCCATAAAATGCACCCAAGTACAGCCGAACGTAATCTGACACGTCTAGTACGAAGGTTTCGGTTGAGTCAAAGTTTCGGTCAATTTTCAGCCGAATCGAAACTCGTTTCACTGGCCGAAACTGTCCGAAATCGAAACTTCGGTCGGACACTAGCCATCAATACCCGAGTTAATGAGTACATACGTTATTATGTCAAGCTTAACCTGATGATGTCACTATACCCCTTTGACTAAATGATGCATGTGCGTAACATTGCATCGTTAGGCGTCGGGAATAATCGGCAGACCGATGAGTTAAATCTCCCTTTGTTAGGCGTGAATTCCGTAAACTATTGCACCCCATTGCCTTTCCATTGAAAATATGTACTTTAGGAATAAACCACGTGGTTCATTATTGCACGTGTGATTCAACTGCGTTAAAATCCCGTAACTTTTCATTGTTTGCAGCAAAAAAGAGTAAAACCGGCATCAAACAACAAAATAAGCACTATTCAAATAAATCTTCGCTGACCTCATTTGACTTGTGCAAAAATAACCATCGGTAGATTTTCCCATAGTGACAGTGAAATAATAAAAGTTAAAATGACACAATATGAAATTACTGAGAATGGGGTTATACTAAAACAGTTAGAAAATTTTCTGTATCTAGAAAGTATGTTTACTAGGGATGGAGTGACTGAGAAATATATTAAATGGAGGGCGAGTGCCGGGAACAGAGTGAACGGTGCACTCAAATCAACATTGGCAAATAAATGTCTGTCGCAAGAGGAAAAATTAGAAGTTCAAAATGGAGTCCTGGTCCCGACTCTGATGTATGGGAGCGAAGTAAGGACTTCGAAAAACAGGGATAAAAGTAGGCTGAATGCTGGCGAAATGCGATCTGTTAGGCGAATGTGTGGTAAAACTATGTACGATGGGTGCGCAAATGTCGAGATCCGTACATTGTAAGGCTCAGATGAGCATTATCCACAAAATCAAGAAAGGAGCTCCGCATTGGTTTGGACTTATAGAGAGAATGGACAGCGAAAAAACGGGTAAAAATATTTAAAATGTGAATGTTGATGGATGCAGAAATAGAAGAGGACCGAAAAAGACATGGCTTGACCAAATCCAACAAATACTTAAAGACAGACGTGCCAACAGTCGGAGTAATCGGTGCGCGTGCATGAGAAGATGTATGCATGTAGAAGAAGCTAGATCTGAATGCAACGATACAGTGGTGTGGCCTTCTATCCTCTCTACCCACCCTTACCGGGTAACGCGAGATGCTTTGTTTGTAAAATGGATTTCTTTTGGACAACGCATTAACTTTTAATCTCTCTTCCCATGGTTCAATATTCTTCATTGTCCCAATGCGCCTAGATATTTTTTATTAGAATTTCGGTTGCCTTTTTATAAGAACATGGTTGTTATAATTGTCTGTGTCCAGACGGTAAAAAAATACAGTTCTGTGTGTTAAATTAGAACCAGAATCCTGGAAGAGTAATATGACTCTATGGCTACTTTCAAGTGAAAATCCTAAAAAAGGAAATCGAGTGGAGAAACGTCCATCTCGTTGTTTGGTGGCCACAGACAAAAATAAATTCACGAAAGTGAAAAACAGAATGGTAATTTTACAAAAAACACATTTACATTTTACCATATTCCATTTCCAAAAAACAAAAAAAAAACAGAATAAATTAACCGAATTGAAAAAAGTTGTTGTCTTTATCTTTATTTAAAAATAAATAGAAGCTCGTCTTTTTATATGTCAAATATTTTAAAAAGAAACCACAAGTCACAATTATATACTTGTCATAACGCGTTACCCCATTTAATAATGAATTGTGGACTTTAATTAAACAGCCGAAAAAATAATGACCGTTTAGTTACACAAAAAATAAATAAACGCTGAGTAAAACACAAACATGTATTTTGATGCAGCCAATAATCAAACCTGAATAAGGAAGTTCAGTTATATGGGAAATCGGATATAAAAATGTTTTCTTACACGCGCTAAAAATAAAAGCATTTAATTGCACGGCAAAATTTCTCTAAAATGTATGAGAAAATGAAATATTTGAATAAAAACGAACTGCTTTGAACGACGTCACTAGTTTTTCCAAATCCACCAATGATAGAGTGCTGTGATATAATTCCGGTTGACGGAAGTCTAACTCACCAATCAGGACAACTCACCGAAGAGAACTAGTGACGTCACGCGCGGAGTAATTAAACAATTACAAAACTTTGCTAGTTGATAAAAAGATACATGAAAATAGTTTTTAAAAAAGTGGTTAAGTCTATTGACAAATAAGAAATACCCATAAAACCACTGAAATTCCTCATTATGAAAGCCATTTCAAATATATCAAAACAATTGTAGAACGGAATATTTCTTAAACTGATATAAAAATGCTAGAATTTTCTGTGCTAAGTTAGGCGGGTATAAGCTCTGGTGACCCAACATAATACGCGCAAATAAATATTATTTTCGAACCGAGACTGGTGCTTTTTTACTTCCTCGCATGCGACGGGAATCGAAGTCAACTTTACAAAAGCGCAGGCGCCACGCCGCGCTGTGCTGGGAGAGACAAATCTTTTATTTGTAATATGCCCCCGAAGCTTTTAACGCGTAAGTTCAATTACCACGTATTTTACAAAATTCGTACAATTTTCACCAAAAAATGGCAAACACTCAATTCAGATTGGATTTTGCAGGTGAAAACTGATGAAATTCTCATAGACAATACGTCAGTGACGTGTTTAAATGCATTTATCAATAAATATTGTTTGCATTGAAAATTCAATTCAATTCACCTGACTGTTAAGCCGTTATTTCGCTCAATAACCCTACAGGAAACTTATTTGAATGGATTCGTGGTTTTAATTATATCTTTTGTTTTCCGTGATTTCATTGTTTGCGAAATTCCCAATCAAACAGAGATAAATATTCGCTTGATTTTTAAACGAAAAACACGGAAAAAATGCCACATTTTCATAATGTTTATGGAAGTTTTATTATTTTATGCAAAGACTATTTAAATAATTTCTGAACCAATCCGAGCTTTATCTCGATCAAATAAAAAAAAAATGTGTTCTATAAAAAAATAATTTTAGTTCTCCGTACTTCTGATAAACCTTTAGACATTGATTTTTAAATATCATGCTTTGTCCGTATGTTGCGAATTGATTACGCGAGTTGAGACTAAGCGATGCCACACACTAACATAACATATTATACTTGTGTTTCCATTTGTAACACATACGTTTTTGGCTATAATACTACAAGGCAAGTTCTACTTGAAATACATTTCAACAGTGTCCTCCGACTTATGAAAGAAATTTTTAACGTAGGGACTGACCTTGTCGTTAGTAAATTAACCGTGTGATAAATATACGGTCGAGCAAATTATGAAATGTATGTATTCTAAAAATTTTAATATGGAAAATATCAGTCAAGAAACTATGTGAAAAAACTTAGAAAATATATTATTAAATCTTCTTCTTTCCATAATAAATATCAATCGTTGCTATTTGAAAAAAAACTATCCTTCGTTTGCCGACCAATAACTAAAACAAAAAGTATGGGTAGTATATTAGAGGAATCACTTGAGGACGCAACGAATGTTTTTTTTTCTGAAAATATTTTTTTTTCAGAAGTAAGGTAATTTATTTTGTTCATTAACGCCCAAAATGCATTTACAAAATATAAAAATGAAATACATGCTAACATACTAAATAATAGAATAGAATAGAATATACAGAAAAAATATGTGAAATTAGTTAAAAAGGATATAATAAAAAGTTTTACAAAGTAAAAAAATAAAAATAAATAATAACAAAGATATGCAGGAAAAAACAGTAAGCATATAAACAAAAAATGCAAAGATATAAGCTTATGAAATAAATTCTGTAAATCAAACAATAAATAAAGTGTTACGGTAAGCAAGAAAGATATTTTTAAGTTAAATTAATAAACAAGCAAGCATATATCATCACAAAAAAAATAAATAGTAAAAATATGTATATATGAAATGCGTATTTGCCAATACAACAATGCAATTTGATAGAATAGTAAAAAATAAAAAACAAGTATAAGGTAATAAAAATAAAGTAAAGTAAGTATTTTTTTAATTTATGGAATTGAATTGTCAATAATAGTTTGACGAGCAGCTACAAATAAACTTGATATTGTGGACTTATAAGATCAGTTGAACAACAAATAAATATGCCATTTTAATTTAACGCATAAAAGATGGAATATTTTATTGAAACCATTTCATAAACATGACTCGAGATTTTGACAGGCAATCTCACAAACAAATTTATTTGAGCGTGAGAAATATTTTTATACCATCTCAGTTTGTTACAATTCTTTTGAGTTTTTATTGTGTACACATATCAAAATCTCCAATGCACTCAGTACAATATCATAGAAACTTTGTAGATGCGAAAATCCAATATCTTAGAGGAAATTGTTATCATCTGTAGACGTTGATATCCTGAACGCTCCGTATTTCATATCCGTTTGTTTGTGACTTGCAGTTACTTTATTTTGTTTCAATCATATTCAGTACCCTATCATATCATCTGTTAAACTACCTTCCAATTTCATAAAGAATATTGAATTTCAAAGTACACAATATTTCCAGTATTTTCATTTTATTAAGTATTTATTATAGCTTATTTTTTCTTTATATTTTTTCTCCACCTTAGAACAGGCTGAGTCATTTTGACACCTAACTAAGACAATGCACAATGTTAAAATCATATTTTGATGTTCTGATTCCTTGATTATAAATCTATTACCCGTAATTACTAAAATATGATTTTACGCGCCAACATTTATTTCCTAAACAAATTGATGGATATAGTCAAATATCAAATAGTTTACTTAAAATCCCTTATTGTAAATCCAGACTCGGGCAAAGACACTCATTTTTCATAGCTACAAAACTGTTCAATGCATTTCATAAGGACAATATGATAGATAGTATTATTCTAATTTGTTCCGATTAAAATTTTTGGTAAAATTCAAAAAGCTTCTTAACTTAATGAATAACATATACTTTTACTATGGATTTTTCATGTTTAATGACAAAAAAATTGTGTTCTAAAATTGCATTAATTTTACACTTTTTTTATATCTATATTTTTCTTCCAGTATCCGTAATTGAAATTAAAAATAAAATGCACACTGGCCTTTGTCGGATTTTCTTGTTTTTTTTATGTAAAAGTTTTTTTTTGTGTTTTTGATTAATGTAAAAAAAATATGTAAACAATATATGTAATAAATTGATGCATGTAATTTTGA
The DNA here is from genome assembly GCF_059751315.1 of Micrasema longulum. Lineage (NCBI taxonomy): Eukaryota > Metazoa > Arthropoda > Insecta > Trichoptera > Brachycentridae > Micrasema > Micrasema longulum. Next base: position 912,233 of record NW_028277425.1, read on the forward strand.
TAGTAGTAAATTTTTATATACAATGTAAAATATTATATAAACGGAAATAATGACATATTCATATGTTAATTTAAAATATGCTGAAGTACGTATATTTATTTCTTTGACGTCTCAAGGTTTGATTTATAAGCCTATTTTTATTCTTATTTTTAATGTTGGGGGTCAGTGCTATGCAAACTCCTGACGTCACTGCTACCAGCGAAGATCTTTTGTGACGGGTCTCCGTGAATAGTTCTCGCCTTCCAAGTCCAGGTCTATAAAGAGCCTGGCTACTGTGTGGAAGGCGAGAGTTTACATTTCGCTAAATCTCTCCCTCCAAGCCCAGATCCGTAAAGTATTGGTCTACTAGGTACGGGGTACGGGGCTAGCCCTTTAACATCCCCGGGTTTAATCAGTGGTCCCCCGAGGATGAAGTTCCTTTAATGATGTAAAGCATCACATTAACATATAATGTGTATAGGTGTTCCTCCTCTGCACTGCAGAACCTACATCTTGAAGTTTCGGAAAGATTAGGTCAAAAGTAGAACTTTTCAAGTATCCTTTTAATTTATGTATAAGCCTAACACGCTATCTATCAAAAGTTAAATTTTAAAATTAACGGTATCTCCACCCCAACGGCATATTTATTAGTTTAGATCTAAGAAAATAATGATGTAAATATTTCAAAAATAATTTAACGGCCGCCACAGACGTCGAATTCGACAAATTAGGTGGTAAAAAATAGTTAGATATTAAAATACATTTTCTTTAAATATACACAGTTTAAAAATACTACCGTTTATTAATTAAAAATATTTTATATGAAAAATACTTCATTAACATAAGAGAAAGGTATTATTATGCAATCTGAATTTAAACAAAACGGCTAATTATATAAGAAAAAATTAGAACTGAAGAAATATAATTCAATCAAGGAATTATTTACAATAAATCTACTCTGCATCGCTGCCCTCATAATCGTGCGCTATTATAAATTGGAGCAGTTTCGACAAATTAAAAAAGGCCCCTTAAAAGCCGACTACCTTTTTTCCGCGGAATTTTCTCAAAAATTGATGTTCCGGGATCAGATGAAACAAATAAACTTTTTATAAGGTCAGGACAAATTTCGCAAAGGTCGTCTAAAATCGGCTGTTGTGCCAGAAAAAAACGATGCTTTGCGTGAACTAATATTGCAAAAGCGTCATGTGACATACCGTGATATTGAGTTATGCTTGGACATTAGTTTCATTTGCATACATTCAATATTGCATGAACATTTGGTCGTCAAAAAGATTTGTTCGCGTTGGATACAGCATAATTTGACAATCGCTCAAAAAAAGGCTCGTGCCGATTGGTGCAAATCAAATCAATCGAAAATTCAATCGCGGTGTTTTAAAAGACGTCTATAAGATCGTGACAGGCGACAAATCACGAATTTGTGCATATAAACCCGAAACTAAACAACAATCGACTGAATGGGTCTTTCAAGACGAGCTAAATGCAACAAAAGTTGTTCGTGCACGAAGCACTTCGAAGTTTTTTGGAATAACTGGACATGTCACCACCGGTCTATTAGAGCAACGCAGAACGATCAATTCTGAATGGAACACCACAATTTGTTTGCCAAAAGTGTTTGGAAAAATAAAAAAAGCCAATTGCAGAAGACAAATCATTCTCCACCACGACAATGCAAGCTGTCACACATAAGCTGACACAAGTGAATTTTTGAGCATTCAAAACATCGGGTTGATGGGTCATCCGCCGTACAGTCCTGATTTGGCACCCAATATTTTTTTTCTTATTCCCGCATATCAAAAATAAAATGCGAGGTCAACGTTTTTCGACCCCTGAAGAAGCGGTTGATACGTTTAAATTACATGTTTGGGAGCTATAACAATCGGGCTGGAAAAAGTGCTTCGAAAATTCGTTCAAACGCATGCAAAAGTGTATTCATCTTCAAAGATAATATTTTGAAAATCAATAAAGCCATTTTTTTAACATAATTATTGGTTTTTACTTGTCTATCTCAGAACCTAAGTAGCAACCCTCGTAGTACATACTTTTGACGATGTTATGCATTTTGAAAATATTTTTTTTTTTCACACAGAACTAAGAAAACGACTTATCACTTCGGAGAAGTGTACGACACTGAATTAAAATTTGAATCCCCACCTAGACAACGCGCGTGGTTGCCGCTGTTTGCAAAGTTGCCAATTATTGCAGATGCTTGTTTATTTTTTTTGGTGTTTTGCTTTCTACGTTCTAGACAGTTTATAACAAAGACATATACTTTTTTCTAAAAATAAAATTAATTGCAAACATACGAGTAATTTCTTTCCCATAAATTTCCAATTTCAACGTCCGTGAGCCGTCGCGGGTCGACCCAATTTACTTGAACCTTCAAAATATTAAACTATTAACTTACCACAGGTAATTATGTAGTAAAATACGTTTAAGTACATGAATTCATATAGTTAATAAGATAAATAGGAAATAACAGCAGTATCGCTACAATTTTTATAAATGGCTTTATTACGATCAAAGCTGTTACTGTTTATTCGAATCAACGTCTCTATTTAAGGCAATTAGTTTTTTATTAATTTATTCTGATACAAACATAAATTTGTATAACTGTATTTTAAATATGCCCAAATTTTTGGAGACAAGACAAGATTTCACTTCCTAGGAAGTTTTAGGATATAAATTTATTGCTATAGAGATGGAAAACAGGAGAGAAAGGAATATCGAATTTAGGCATTAAAAGGGCTTATATCCTTTCATTGACAGGTTAACCAGCCAACAGCAGATCATAAGCCATGTAAACGGCTAGACTTCTATATTCTCTTCTCAAAAATGATTTTTTTTTCTGTTGCAATACATTTTCATCAAATTGAATTCCTGTAAATTATAAAAACTCAATAAAAAGTGTACTTACAGTTCTGTTTAGTGATTGAAACTCATGTAAACATAAGCTCAGATTTTGTGGTAATTAATAATGAAATATTACTAATTTATGAATGAATCCAATTTCAAAGCGTTTTCGGTGATTTCCAACCACAAGTCTGATGTAATTAAATAACATTGATGGGTTGGTATAACTGTCAAATGCTGCGAATTTGCTATTTGTGGTCACGGGTAATGCGAAGTTAGGTAGAACTGTCATTGTTAATTGATAGATACGCAAAAACACATGCCGTGTGGATTTATAACGTGTTGATTCCAGAGTTAGTGGAACACTAGAAACTGGAATGTCAAATACATTTATTAACGGTCAATATTTATTAGGCTTCCCTTTCAAGGACACATATTCATCATTCTTAGTTTGACTGCAAAAAGGAAAATTCCTAGAGTACAGAGCTTAAACAGAACGGAGCAGCATAATCTTCTTAGCTGGGTTTATACTTTATACTAATTTATGTATGTATCTTTGTTGCCCGTTAGCGCAGTAAGTTTGCTGGAGGATTACGGACTTTGGCGTTGCATTAATAATATTTTTATTAATGCTCTACTATGGGAACTGAGAATTCCAACGCTTTCAGGCAGCCTGCTTTGACATTTGTTGGATGTAAAATGTAACCATTAAACATTCAGTTTTAGAGGACATGGAATTGCAAGTTATTATTAGCACTTGAAAAGCAACATATTATGCGTATCTTAAAATTATTATTAGAATACCACTTCTGTTTTTTAAATTATGACAGTTAAATATTCAGGCAAACGCCAAACGAGTTACAGAAATTGTTTTAAAAACTTTTATAAAGTGGAAAGAATAATTCTAAAAATAAATCTATGTTTGGAAATTCATTAAATGTAAAACGTGAGACCTCATAGTTTGTTGCTATCAATACTCTGACAAACAGTCATTTTTCGAAATAATATGATAGTAATTTGATTGAAAGGCACATAATTAGTTATAAAAAAAAAACTGGTCTAAACCAACGATAAAAATAAATTATGATAAAATAAGTACCTTTGATAATACGTGGCGTTTGAAGCAAAATTCCACTATTCTATAGACAAAAAAAACAATACTTTAATGATGAACTATTTGATTTAAAAAAATATTGTTTACAGACATTTCAACCGGAATGAAGAAACTTTTCGACAATGGAATGTGAGAGTCACTCACACGACATTTTTATGGAGACTTAGACGTAGGTACTCAGAATTTTGATAAAAAATAAAAATGTGAGAAAATGAAGTACGAAATATATCAAAATATACATATATAGGCTAAATATCAACAGATGTGGTTCTTTACTCGCTCGAGGAATGACGCTAACGTACGTTTGAACGAATATAATATAGATATAATGATAAATGTCACCAAACATGTTAAGTGATCCCACAAACCAGCCAATAATAAGTCATTAGCCTTGTTGATTCCGAGATAAATATGTTTTTTTTTCAATAAGCGTCTTTAAACAATTATTCAACTAAAAATTCAAATCAATTAAATTAAAAATGATTCCTTTAAAATATGGTATGCTAAGAATAAGGATCTCACTGAATAAAAACAATGTGTTAAAATTCCTCTGAGAATATCTTCATTTGTGTCAAGATATTTCTCTGTCGAGAATCGGGTTGTGGTCCTGTAGCTAGTGTCTCGGACTCACGGACCAATGGTCCGTGGTTCGAATCCTACTCTACTTTAACTTTATTTCCATTTTCTAATAGTAAGTTATTCACAACTCGTTAAAAATGTCTCCAAAAGTTAAATATTTGAGTAAATCATAAGAACGCAAATATTACTTTTTTCTGTAAAAAAAAAAAAATGGCATTAAAAATAGCCCTAGAAAAGTTGGCTTGCCAAATAACGAAGCCTGATCCAAATGCTTCCAACAACACGAAAAAAATATTTATGACCCTGCAAAAAATAAGAACAAAAATGTTTTTTTATTTTAATTTCGCTGACTTGAATTTTTTTTTTAAAAAAGTTATCGAACTTTCGTGTGTATGTCGTGGATAAAATTTCTTTTCTTTTGCACTTTTCACCTTTTCTCGTCATAAAAAAGCTTTGACTGAGAGTTATAAAATCTTAATTGAAAATGTTCAGGCTTTACGTTGCTAAAGCTATTTTACCGCTTGCATACTGCGGAAAGGATCTGCTTGTAATTCAATAATCTTGCCACAATTATTGTACGCGAAATGTTTTAAAACGCGGAGTAGGAAATAACGCAGAGATACAAAAGTTAATCACATTTGCGCAAAGCGGGATTTAGAATCTACGCTAAAAGCTTAACAACTAAAACCTCTGCAGTTATAACTTTGTGACTCCAGTTACCACAATCGCTTTATTAAAAACACTTTAATTTTTATTATAAATAAGGAAATTTATTGCTACTTAAATTGTATTGTAAGAATATTTTCTTTCTTTCTTTTATAAAAGGTTGGGGAAAAAGAAATTTTGCATTTTTCGCTTTATTTTAATTTTTTATAAAAAGTGTTACAATCATCCAATTTAAGTCAAATATGCGCCGTTCTGTTTGATAACTTGTCAACAAGAATTACAATGCTCCTTTCGTAGAAGCCCTTGTTCCTATTGACAAAAAACTTGGACAACCAATTTTCACAGGCCTACTCGACGCACGATAGTTCACGACTGAACCAACCAAGCGCAATATTGTAAACAAAACTTTTGTAGTATACACTTACATCTTTTCAACGCCGTATCGTATGATTTAATCTGACTAATAATAAACAAGATATCCTTAGTTAAAAGAGAGCGCGAAATACGAAATTCCCCTTTCCACTACCTGATATCAAAACGAACATGTTTAATCAAACAGCGATACTTAAATAAGGAATTTCAGCCCTACGGAAAAATGGATTCAAAAAATGTTTTCTTGTGCTCGGTAAGAATAAGAGCATTAAATTGTAAAATTTTCTTGAAAATTTACGAAAAAAATAAAAACGCACTACTTTGTTTGTCGTCACTGGTTCATATGAATCAACCAATGATGGGAGAGCTGTGAAGGATATACGGTTGGCTTACCATAAATGTACCAATGGGAAAAACTAACAGAGAACAACCTCTGACGTCACACGTGGAGTTTTTTCAGTCTATTAACAAATATGTTTTTTTAAAAAGACACCGAACTTTCTCATTCAAAAAAATATAATGAACATGGTTTATATTTGAAATGAAATATTTAAAGGTCTTCAACTTAAAAACCGGATTTTTTAAAGGAAATTTGAGCGTTTATTAGAGAAAATCTTAAACAAATCTGTTATTCTAAGTATTGTCCATCGGAAATTAGAACATTTTCTCATCTTTCTAACAATTCGTGGGTGCCATCGCAAAAAAAAAAACGGTGATCTTTTGAATCAAGGAATGAATCGAACAAATTTTTGATGCCTTGGACTGAAGTGAAGTGAGTTCCGGAAAGTCCATTCTGCATCGACCAAAACAAATGGAACCCAGAAGGCGCCAAGTCTAGACTTTATGGCGGGTGGGGCAGAACTTTCAATCCGCTATTTTCCAAATAGTTTTTAGCGGGTTAAGCAACATGTGGCCAAGCATTGTCATGTTGGAAAATCAATGTCTCGTGAGTGGTCTCCCATTCTGGCCGTTTTTCCTTCAATGATCTCTTTAAACGAATTAGTTATGGTCGGTACAGCTCTTTACCTAGTTTTCACTTGGTTTTAGAAGCTCATAATATACAACTCCCTTCTGGTCTTCATCTTCAAACCTTTTTTGGGTGTCCAGGCCGCTCTTTGTCTTTGATATCAAAATCGCCACTTTTAAAGCGTTGAAACCAGTCAGTGTTTTGCAAAAGCATGTTTTTCATACAATTTCACGAGCAAACGATGACTTTTGGCTACAGTTTTTTTTTCAAAAAAAGGGACTCAGCAAAACAAACAGCATTTGTGGGAAGTTCAAATTTATCAAAATTTAAGTATCAAAATTATCCATGATTGAAAAAAATATGATGCGCCAAAAATATGCGCACTAGCAAATCAAACACTGTTGACTGACTTTGACAGCTTATGAATAAAGCTTGAAAATGACATGTATGTCAGTGATTTGCCACAGCGTATACACAAGTGTTGACATCTAGTGTCAAATTTCGGTTTATAAATTATGGAACATATACAAACCGACGGCAAAAAGGCTAAACGTTTCTTAAGGAAGCTGTGCCATTATTTAGCGGCCATTATGCGGTGAAAGTGACACGACGGCTTTCTTAACTATTATGTGGTAGTGGTGTAACATGGATCTACATAGTATCTCACTCATCAATCCGTGCCTCATGTCTGAGGATGGTGACGCCTGACTCCAGGAATGACTCGTCTGTGGACAGTCTCCCTCTATCTGGAACGGTCTTGTGCTTTTCTACATAGTATACAAGACTTGATACATCTATCTGTATATCTGTGTATAAAGGCGTGTTAAAATATAAGATGAACGGTAGTGAACGCTTTTCCATTCGCTAAATTACCCTAAAACTGCGGGAAGATATCCAAATCCAAAACTGTTTCACAAGTACACACAACTTATTGGCAAAGTAAATACATATAATGAAACAATAGTAATAATAAGAGCTAAAAGGTTTGGTAGTACCAAGCTGTTTTAATCATGGAAGTACATCTTAAGCTATGCTGTAATTATAAAATAAAGATATATCTAAATGCTTTTTTACAAGACGTGATGTGACGGTGGAAGACTCGACTTCAGCAGCACTTTCAACTGGGTAGATTCTGATTTTTTGTTAGCTAAACTCAAAACACTAAATATGACACACTATTCGGTTATAAAATAGTTCAAATCATATTTGTGAGCTAGAAAACAATGCATCAAAAACACCAGATCATCAATTGGAATGGGTTAATATTGTCGCTAGAGTACCTCAAGGTAGAGTTTTATCACCATTACTATTTTACCTGTTTATCAATCCGATAGCAGAATGTCTCAATTGTTAATATCATCTCTATAAAGAGGATTTACAACTAAATCTTCATTGCAGACCCGAAAGCACCAGCGAAGCAATATAATCGATGTATAATACACTAAATTGCGTTTCAACATGAAAATAAGAGTATGGTTTACTTATAAACCCATCTAAAACCCAATTTATGTTTGCAGGTAGTCAAAGATTACTTAGTAAGTTAGACGTATCTTCACTTAATCCTCTTAATGTCAATGATACCAATATCCAATACAGCAAATATATAAAAAAAATAGGAGTACTAATACATGAACATCTATGCTGAAGAGCTCATACTAATGAATTAAGCCGAAAAATATTTTTCTGTCTACACTCACTTAGACTGATGCGAAAATTCTTACCCATTAATCCTAAATGCACTCTGGTACAAGCATTACTACTACCCATTCTAGATTACGCTGATGTTTCCATGACTGATTTAAGCTATGAGCAACTCGATAAACTTGAACGACTTCAGAATACATGCATAAGGTACATTTTTGGACTCATAAGGTTATATTCCTCTGAAAAACAAAAAAAAATGTTAACAACAATTTGAGTTGGTCAAAACTTTTGTAGACATGTTTTGGACTGTATTCAACTTTCCGGGGAGCTGAACTAACAATATTTCTGTTTTGGCGTATGTACGAGTATGTACTTGTAAGAAACGAGTACTCGTATGAAGTGAATAAACAAATCTGTTTAAGTGTATGAGAGAACTAGAGACCTTGCATGGTAGGCGTTCGCGCTGACCATTACACCACGAGACCGCATATTATATTATAGCAAAAGGTATTTTTCAAACATAAAAACATATATAGTTGATCTATACTGCGTACAATTACCATTTTTAAAGATATTTATAGATATTTATTTGATTCTTACGTCTTTGCTTTTTTATTTTATTTTATTTGGGAAATCAACAGTTCTACATACATATTTATAGTAAACAAGCGGATAAAGAGTATAAATTATTCAAAACTAATAACAGATCTCCACAAAGTATACAAAGTTAGTGAAGAAAAAATAAATATAACATATTAAATATATACATTTAAAAATGTTATTTTGATATACTCGGAAATATTTTTCAGTAATCAAAGATTTTTAAATATTTTTTTTTAGAACAGTTAGTTATTGTGAATCGGGCGGGATTAGGACAAGAATGCTTGAAGAGAGGATAAGGAAATGAAGGAAGTTGTACATATTTATTATTATAATGTCTACCGAGTTACATAATGCATTTTTATTATTAAAAGAGATTGAGAAATAATTTTTCGAGTTGAGAAACGCACAAAATACTTGATGAACATTAATTTTTCTTTTCTCATCGGTTGTTTCAAATTTGTAGAAAAAAATTGACATTCCAAATGTTTCATGAAATACATTTTTAACCCACATGAACTTTTAAAATTAAATATCAAGCCATTTAAATTCAATTTTTATTCTTGTTTTGCGCTGAAAGTAAACGAAACAATTTTTTGATTAACTACTAAAAATTTAATGGCATAAACTCATTTATTGGATGGACAAGTTAAATACGAATAAACTTCGAAAAAGAATTCAAATGGCGGCTTAGTAATATATTCTGTATTTTTCATTTAAAAACCTGCAGTTTTAAACTGAATTTTTAGTGGCGAAATTCGTGTTATATTTTTCATCAATTTAGTTGGAGGAGAAAAATTATAATCGTATGTTTTAAAATCAACTCAACGGAAATGAAAATTTTCAACAGTGAATACCGTAAAGCTTGTATACATCGGTGAATATTCCATATTCTCTTACATTTGTATTTTACCATTTGAATAACCATTTTTCTAATTGAAAAATACCGTTTTACGGAAATTTTAATTAACAATTTTAGTTTCCTGATATTCGACGGCCTTAAAGTTTTATTTGCAAAGTGTATTTTTTATTCCTAGTTTTACTTGCATGACCAATTAAATTGCTTTCATGTTCAGATATGTATTTATTTAAATTCATGTTCTAACAGTAAAGAATAAAATGCTTCAAAGTAATGAAGTTCTGTGTATTTGAAGGACTGATAACCAATTATTGGATGGTAAGTTATAACTTTACGAAATATAAGTTCACTTTTTTTAAAAATGTAATCTGTTTACATTATTGAAGTAGCTTTATCTTTCTCGTACAAATGTGAGATTCTTCCAAATCATTTGATTTGTAAGGAAATTACGGAGAGAATTTCGTTTTCTATAATAACAATTAAGATTCTTATCATTTACGAACATATTATTTGAAAAAAAAATTCCAGCCAGTTGTAAATAAATTATTCAGAAAATGAGAATAAAGTTGTGGTTGATTGAGATTTTAAATTTTAGACCACTACTTACAACCTGGCTTTTAAGTTAAATCAGTACTTACTAGTTGGACAAAGTGAAACTGTGTTCACATGAGGACACTATAACAAACATGACAATGTTGTCCTGTCCCAGCTCCACGACAGCTTTGACCGCGCGGGACAGCGCAATGGAACATTTATTTATTTATATACTCGAAATTACATTATAACAACAATTCGGCGGCCTCCGTGGTGTAGAGGTCAAAACGCTTGACTCACGCACGGAAGGTTCCGGGTTCGATTCCCGGTGAGAACACAAAAATTAAAATGTTATTTTTCTCAAGCCTGGGTGTTCTGTGATGTAATTCACCACTGTTATTGGGCCTGCTTGCCTGTTGTGGTGCAAAAAAAAAAAAATTCGACTCTCGGAACGTTGCGAAAATGAATACACAAAAACGCGTTTTATGAGCAAGTACTGATGCAGTGCTTTATGCATCACCAGGGGCAAATAGGGAAATAATATTTTTCAATCGGAAGTTTTATCACGACGAAGGAATCAACTTTTTTATGAATATTACGTATACGCGAGTCAATAATAAAAATAAAAATAAAAATGAATAAACTGTCGTAGAAATTACACGTGGGTTCTGACATTTTAATGTTCCGTGTCAGACATAAGAGCTTACGGGCAAACAAAATGTCATGGTATCGGGTTGATATTGGAGCGTTGTTCAAGCACTTGACATAATACGTTTTGCGCTTCGTAAATGACATCAGAAGTAAAGCGAGGTATTTACTGAAACACAATTTTCTCGGTAAAATGAAATGATATTTACCATCAACATCTAAACGTACTTTTAGACATTTAAGAAAATAATTTTAAAAAATCTTTTCCCTCAGCCGACAACCGTTATAAATTATCCATGAAACATTGATTTTTCACAGTTCTTGTCCTAATTAATCAATTGATAAACTTTTTGTCACCTACTTTTATTATTTATTGTTCATGTATTTATTGAATTATGGAATAACATAAAAAACAATCGTCATTAGACAACTTTAATTCGTTCAACGCATTATTACAAAATTAGAAATCATAAAATAAATACCAAATATTATAACATTTAAATCTAAATTAAAGAAACACACGAAACTCACCCTATTCGAAACGCCTACAGTAAAAAATTATGTTTATTTTAATATTTTAATTTTTAGATACTTGTTAAGAAATTAAAAATGAATGTAAACGAGCTACTACTCTCAACACGACTTTTTACTCTATTTAAAAAGTAGAAATGTAATTATTGATTATGTATCTACATATCCTATATAATTTTTATTTTAAGAAACAGTTTTCTTAAATCAAAAAAAAAAAATGGAAAGATGCGTGCTTTCCGAAAATGCTTTACCAGGTAACCAACCCGAGACTTCAAGCTTGTTACGTGAACGTGATATCCACCACACTACATGGCGTACTTATCTCTAGTTCATTTCCTTATTAAGATTTTTACTTGACCGTAGCATTGAGTCAAAGTCAGAAGCATTCAACCAGGATTCTGGTTTATAATTTCACAAACAAAATTGCATTCTTCACCCGCTTGATAACGGACGAACTCTAACCTTTAATCTAAAAAGAGCTAACCTTACCAACTAAACGACCAATTAAATAAATCAAATTCATGGTTTCGATTTCTGACAAGGTTGACCTACAAGGAAAGTGTTTGTACACTGAAATTTTCGTCGTTTATGGACAAACGTAAATTTGACCTAACTTTTTGTTAAGACGACAATAAAAAGATAATTAATAAATAAAGAACATAAAAAAGTGATTAAGATGCACTCTAATTGCTAGATTAATACAGTGCTTGATACACCTATAGGTGATATGTAATATATCTCATAATTAACATATTACAACAGAGATGAAGAACATTTAAGAAAAGGTAATATAGAAGTCAAGGCATCTACATGGCTTATGATCTGTCAATGGCTGGTTTAAGTGCCCACTTTACACACTGTAAAATTCACCATTTTGCCTATATTTGAACATTTATATTTCTTCGATTCTTTCATCTGTTGATGTTTGTGAAGTTAAAGAGCTGAAACCTCTCTTAAATGTTCTTCATCTCTGTTGTAATGTGTTAATATAAATAGCCCCCTAAGGAATTGAATCCAATTCTTGTCTACGAAGATTTGGACAATCTCAAAATATTGTTGATATTTCCTAGTTGTGAATATCAGAAATAAAGCTCAAATCGCCGCGCCCTATAAAACTAAAAGATGAATGTTTAAAAATAAACTCCGTATTTGGGTTGCAGGTTGAAGATTCCCCAAGCTTGAAGTCTTTCGCCTTATTTAGCCGAGCACAGACGTCCACTTGAGAATATTTGAAGAGCGTCCGGAGCAGACACAACAGAGTGAGGTGGATGTTAGCAGGTGCCAACCCCTACCGCGGAAAGGTACCGCACGCTACCGCGATATGACGTAAAACTATATTCAAATAAATATATCGCAATGGAACTTCGACATTTTTTTTTCGTTTGTAATTTCATTGTAAAATCTAGTTTTTCTTTTCATTTTTTCCATAGGTGGTAGGCGCGTTCACCTACTATGCTCGAAAATTCATGATTGATTCCTGGCAGGGTGGACGTGGAATATAAGTTTTAAATACGGTTCTCCACTGCACCATTTCAAACAACCTTGAAACTGCTTGTGCTTTTTGCATGATTATGGGTATTCGATTTTCGGTGAGAACTCAATATTAAATGTGATTTTTCTCTGGCCTGGAAGTTTTGTACTGTAATTTACCACTGTTTCCTGTCCTGTTGTGGTGCAAAAATAAAAAAAATTATAAAACTCATTAAAAATATCAAAAATATGTATAGGTTGGTATATAATATACATGTATAGGTATTTTAATATATTTTTTTGTAACTGAATTTTATACAGCTTGCCCTCCTCATACCGCACACCGCATCTGAGGACTCAAGTCTCCTTGGCAGTGCTCACATGCACAGAAAAGTTGCTCGTTGCCGAACGAGAGAAGCTGCTCGAAGGAGTTTTCTGTAATCTGATAGTCTAAGCATCTTTGTGCTGAAAGAAATAAATCTACAAGCGTTAAACTAATAGGACATGATCAATTCGCCGAAATGATTACCAAACTTTTTTAAATACTGAATTTAATACAAGTAAATAAACACAGTTTTTTCTACCTAATGTCTTATTGCAATATGTTTTTCGGGAAGTAAGACAATATTTTCCGACATAAGTCTTCCATATAATTCGAAAAACTTTTAGTGAAAGGAGTAACGGAAGAAACATAGTTAAATTCCACAATTTATTCAATTAACAGAGACGAAAAATAAAAATATTACATACAAAGATATCTAATTTCGTAATACCTGTAATTCATTTTTGTACCTATTTATACTGCTTGGTTATTGTTTTTTGAGGGAGAAAACATTTGGGTTTGGGAATTATGAAATACTAGGCATTTACAGAACTTCACCTGTCATTGGCTGGTTTATTTGTTCACTTTTTTTAGGCGTTGCTTAGTAGGTGTACAAATTGAGCCACATGAATCTCACCCATATTAATAAATATTGTAGCTCTTTTAATTCACAAAAGTCAACAAGTGAAGAGTTGATGTAATGTGGGTGTTTAAACATTGTATTTAAAGCGATCACTAAAACCAGCCAGCGATAAGTCATATGCCGTATCTACTCAAAAATGTTTTTCTTCTCTTATGCAATACTTTTAAATCTTATTAACTCCTAAGGGAGTGGAATCCTGACTTGTATACAAACATTTGGCTTTATTTAAAATATTGTCTTCAATGTCATACGATAAAGCGGAAAACATTTTTAATATAAAACACGTAGGCGGTATACGAGTATTTTTGCTTACGTCGACACAAGAGAAAGCGTGACGTAAATTGGTAAATTAAAATGTATTTTTTGTGCTTCTGTTCGTGAGGCATGCATAATCTATATCGTGAATCGTATGTTATATGCATTTACGTATTTGTATTCATTGTCTGTAGTTAGTCAGCGGAGTCATGCTTGCCATTTTCACGAATATCGCAAACACGATACCCTAAATTGTACCGTATTGAAATATATTTCCTACACATACTATCCACAAATAACCGGAATTAGAAATTTCTCATCTATGATTCGTACATATAAGGAATTTTCAGTCAGTACAAAATACTCTAGGCCAATGGTCGGCAAACTCATTATTTAAAAGAGCCAAAGATCAGCAGTACAACAATTAAGATTTCTTTTGAGAGCCAAATTTCTTATCGTCTTAAACTGATTCCCCTTGAAAGCCAACGAACCTTATTATGAAGCAAAGATCTGCGTATTTACTCCATATTTCAATTAAAAATTAATTTAATTGGCGAATTTTAGCGACAACTGTGATAGCAATCTTGATCACCAAATCCATAACATTGAAAATTTCTTCTGGAAATGTCTTTGCACAAAGCGCTTCTCAATAAATTATGCAACGCTAAACAAGTATCCGGTCGTGAATGTTTGCCCAGAAATTAGAAACATGCCCTTTTTTTACTATTTCTTCCATAACACCAAACTTTTTTATAACCTAATCAGTGCATATAAGGGTTGTTCTACTAAAAGCATGTGGTTTCAAATCAGCATGTTGATTTTATGTTTTTGCGCAACACTACGGTGAAGGTGTAAAAAAGGGTTTTGCATGATGGTTTAATTGCTGTCCTGGCGAAGAGATGGGTGCGTTTCGAAACCGGTAGACAAAGAAAAGTCGGTAAAAGGTGACATACAAACATTTAATGACATTAAGCTAAACCTTTCTCACTTCGGTCACACGTTTAGCCTCATATTATGTTTAAATTGGTACAATTCCGAGTCTAATAATGAATGATGCTCCTTCATGCATTCAATGACATCATTTGCAATATGCTCAATGAGCATTGCTCAATAATCCAAAAGTCCTAGAAGTTTTTTTAGGACCCGTAGACAAAGTAAATTGAACAAACAGTGCAACTTGCGCTGTGTGAGCCGCATTCAAGTGACTAAAGAGCCGTATGCGGCTAGCGAGCCGCGGTTTGCCGACTACAGCCCTAGGCGAACATTTATTATTTACGTTTATGTGATGGGTTAAAAGAGCGTTTCAAGCAATATTTATTTATTCAACAGTTAAGTGAACTATTTACAATGTTTTTAAAAATAGAAACCATTAAAATGATAAAAATAGCTGGATTAATTTTTACAATAATTTAGCACATTAATCAAAGTAATAAGAAAATATGTTAAAGTACAGGAATTTAACAACGAAATTAAATATTTTGAAAAATTAATCCACGTACCGCAGCGAGCGTTACATCAGTTATTGTTTCCAGGTTCCTGTCCGGTACCTAAGTTGAGCATATGGTATCCTCTATTGTAGTTCAAATTTGAGCTGGCGACGGACTGTCAGTCGTGGACGTCCAGGACCTTGAGAACCGGACGCTTTGTGAAGTAGGCAAGCGGGGTTAAGGCTCTCGCGAGATGTTTGCAGCATATGCAAACAAGCAAGCCACGTCTCCTTCGCTGTCACCGGAGGGTGCAGCGTCTATCATTTTATTTCAAAATTCTCTGCAAAGTTAAATCTCCGCGCATCTAAAATTCTCCTATTTACAAAAAAAAGTGAGATGCCGCGATTTGCATCCGCAAAAAAAATGGTACTATGAGTATACTATACACGTACACTCGTTGCATAGGCAGAAATGTTTTTTTTTAAGTTAAACCTGATCAGCACACTACCTTCATACGGTTGAATGTAGGACTTGCCGATTCTTTTGTTCAGGTGCCATTTTCCGTTACGTACACTCCTAGGTTCAAAATCATTAGACTTTTTATTAATTTCAAATATTATATTTTTAGTTTAAACTTATTTGAAATTAAGGATGATTTATGAATTGAGGAAAACACAAGGTTTTTAATGTATGTTAATTTGTTTTGTAATTAATTTTCAAAACATATGAAATAATATTCTTCTAGTGGTTAAATATATGTTACACAGGGAAAAAACATACAATAATTGTGTGCGACAAACCTATTGGATTTCTAAGAATATGATTAAAGTAATATTTGATACTCTTAATAACAAATTATTTAGCCTGAAGAAACACAGCGTCAAGAAATAAATAACACATGTTTGAATTTGCTCTTAGACGTTACTTAAACAATATTAAAATGAATAAATAAGTATGTTTGCTTCATACCATAAAGAGAGAAGTAAAATAGATAATTGAGATATTTGAATTATAATTTTACTAATTACTGGTTAGGACACGAAATTCTTTTAAGAAAATAAATTGCGAACATTCAGATAATAGGCCGGTTTTTTAAGGACCTGGGACTGAAGAGCGAAATTAAACTAAGGATTTTTTAGAACTTGCCACCGTTTACTATTTATTCATTTTACTCAGTAATTCTTATTTCACCTGCACAACGTGAATCGTGAAATCTCACCAGGGAGGGTTCAAATCACCAAGCTATTGAGCTTCAAAAATAGGCGCCTTCGAAGAACTTTAGGTGTGTGGTGGTTTGACTTTGAAAGGAATGTTATATTAATGTTGTCGCCAACTGGAGGCGATACGGCTAGCCGGGTTATGTAGATACTGCGGATTGTCTTCCGAGACTCTAAACCACGCTTGCCTACTTCACAAGGCTTCAGGTCCTGGCAGTCCAGGGCTGACAGTTCACCGACATATTTAAACCACGGGACGCGAACCTGACTTAGGAGGACGCACAGGACGGTGTGTACGATTTGCTCCACCTAGAAAGCAGACGTGGGCTAAGTAAGAATGACTGGTGCATTACACCTCAACGTGTAGAAACCAGGGTCAATTTTTTGACTTGGCTTAGGAGGACGCACGGAAGTTGGTTGCTAACAGAAAGATTTGGATTGAAATTGTAGATACCACATTTACAGTGGAAAGAAAAAAAAATCGTGTAACCAACTTTACAAGAGCCGATGAAAGTTTTATTTTATTGATAAAAAATCTCATCTCTTAAATTTTCATTTTAATTGTGTAGGAATCATGCTTAAATAATAGGTATATGAGGATTTTTAATTAATTAAAAAAAAAAACTTTAATTGGCTCTTCTGTAAAGCTGCTCCATGTCGTTAAGGAACTTTTTTCTTTCGTACATCGATATGTTCCACCAATAGTAGTGGAAACATATTAAGAACATAAGCATTCGTCTCCCACCTAGTACTTTGGTCAATGGATGACCTAAGCGTAGAAGCAAAAAGCTGCAAGTAAGCAGTTTAGATAATACATAAATACTCTTATGTGTGACAGTGACCCCTGTTTGAAGAGTGTACTGCCTCCCTTGAGTTTTGTCTTTGAATACAGGAATAAATTACAAAATGCCTAGGAGGAATGTGCAGTGCATGTAACCAAGCCCATGCGCATATTAAATAGTCCAGATAAAAATTTCACGCTGGTATTCAGGACAATTGCAGCGTTAGTTCATATCTCCGTACCAGCGTTCGTTGATCGCAGACAATACACACGTCAGGAGGGTGTGCTTCCATTAAATGAGCTATTTCGCTATATACGCGGATATCGCGCATCTATCTTGCGGCCATTCACGAGTAGCGCATACGGGGTATTGCATTGTGGCCGGCAATGCGGAAAATGTATTCATCATTCACCTTATAATTATCCTAGCGACATCTTTTGAATACAATATAATATTTAATGATTATGATAAAATTATAAATAAACTTATCAATGAAACTTCTTGGTTTAGTTTTACTTTTTATTATTTTGACCAACGAGCGCTTTTGCCTAAGTAGGCATTTTCAAGACTGGTGAATTGTTTACAACATTTACAGTTTTTATACTATTCTTAACATATTTTGGAGATAAGATCAAATAAGTATTTTAACAGGGAACAGAAACATAAATATTTACTACTAGTTTGCTAAACAGTTCATTTTTTGGGAGTTTTTGGACCGAAATTGGGATTTAGCTTTTATTATTTAAATGGTGGGAAAGGAACACATGTCGAAATACCAATAGGGAAATACACATTTTAACAGATAAAGTTAGCATAATACTTTTTTGACAGGGAAGTTTACATGCCTATAGATAAATGACGAAATATTTTAAGATACATACTTAGATAATACATTGTTAAAAGAATGAAGTTATTCATTTTGATAGTTAAATTTATGTTAATTATATTATTTAAGTAGTAAATAATTCAATCAAAAGGAGCGTAGTTATATATTTAATTAATGGTTTAAGTAAAGGAGAGTTCGATAATTCCAATTGCTGGTTAATTATTACTGCATTAAGTTTAATTCTATT
Source organism: Micrasema longulum (assembly GCF_059751315.1). Classification (NCBI taxonomy): domain Eukaryota; kingdom Metazoa; phylum Arthropoda; class Insecta; order Trichoptera; family Brachycentridae; genus Micrasema; species Micrasema longulum. The sequence continues at coordinate 930,786 of NW_028277425.1, forward strand.
AATTTCTAATGATTCCAATTTATCTAATTTTTCCCCTTTGTTTTCAAAATGTAGTAATTTTGTATTGTTTTCGCTGTCAAAAGTATGGTTAAGCGAGTTTAAATGTGTTGCAAAATTAGATTTGTCATTTTTTAACCCATAGGAGGCAATATGTTCTTTGAGTCTTATTTTTATTGATCTACCACTTTGACCTATATATGTACCTTCACAATCATTGCACTTTAAACTATACACTTTATTCTTATCTAAGGCCTTAATCTAATCTGATCTTATCTTTATTATTAACAAGATATTAATCATTTACTATGGAGTTTTATCAAGAAATATTAACAAAAAACATCAATATGATATTTATTTAACAATGTTTCCAGTATGCTCAAACCATATTTCAGTAGAGATAAAAAGATTTTAGAGAACGAAAAAATCAATATTCTTTATTCTTATTTCAGTTGATATATTCAGATTGCTAAGCCAACATATATATTTTTGTGAAGACGAAACGATTTTTTAACGATTTACGCATAGAATTATAATTTACCAGAAAACGTAGAACCAAGTTGGCATACATTGTACTTTTTTTGCACAATCGCACAAAGTTTCCCAATTACCCTCCCTCGCTCCTCCTGCATGACATCCCGTCTGCGCGCATGCGTGAAGTGGCCGCATAATGTTGCCAGACCGTGAACAATATATTATTATAACACAAATACAAGATCATTTTGTGTTATGTTTTACCACAAAAAAAAATACTGACTGAACCATAAAAAGAGGCACTTTTTTAGACAAAGGTAAAAAAGTAAATTAAATACTAATTTTGGAATTGAGTAAATTAAAACCGTTTAATAGTATCCTAAGGCTTATGAATAGAAAGCCGGGTAAAAAATTCAACTGCACTGGCAGTACTAACAAAATTAAACCAACTTATTTTATATGAAATAAAAATAAATTGGTGAGATGTTATTTGACGTTCTAATTAAACATCTACAATTGCATTGATAAGTAAAAATCCCTTTAAATAAAATTGTTTTTAAGTAAACTTTTACTATACAAATTTCTTAAAGTTACGTCTTGTTGCAGTGTAGAACCGCATTTAAAATCAATATTTCACTTGCACCCTGCCAGGAATCAAACCTAGAACCTCAAGCATGGTAGGCGAACGCACCAACTTGTACACTATTAAGTGAACTGATATAAAAAAATATAAATCCCACTAATAAGTGCAAAAAAATATTTTTTGTACTTGACAGTATTTTCATACACCATATTAATATTAATAACACATGTTTTCCCATTGCATGTGAAATTATAGATTTTTTACGGACTCTTTTAGTCGATAACGCCTTCAGGATTATAAAACATCACATTAAATATTTTTGTGACTTCTTGGGAGTCAACCAAGACACCATAGTTTAGGGAAGCGGCTTAGCCATTACAACACGCTGGCCTTCAAAAATAAATTAAAACTTCTTTTTGAAAACTGAACTTAGTTTCAAGTTAATTTATTCACCTGGTGGTTTTTTCTCAAAATGAAATGTTTGTAGTGACCTCGGCATTGATCGGTAAAATACCTTTATTAGGTGTTGAAATAAAGCACTAAATTAATTAGGTGAATTACAAGATATTTCTTCATTAAGTTGATAACAAGATAATTATATAAAAAGCATGTACCTCCGACACGCCATTGGCTACTTAATTACTGATTACCAACGCTTCAGAATAAAATAGATTAAGTATTTGTAAAGGAAAAGTAAGGCACATTTGTTTATTTAAGGCGTGTTAACGTATTAGTGGTAGCTAAAGGGGCTGATTTATTTCCACCTCCAACGTTAAACATTTATTAAAGCCTTATTGTAGTCTCTTTTTTCAAAAAATAGTTTTGCTATCTGTGGAGTAATGATTGGTAAACGCGTATATTTATATATTTATTTATTTATTTACACTCTTTATCAAAATACAATTCCATGTTCACTTTGCCCAGCTAACAAGGGTACATACCCCGTTCCAAGCTAGGCAATTACATTTTAATATATTATAATAGTTAACAAATTAATATAGAGCACAGACAAACAAAATATAAACTTATCCGTTTACACATTTTGATACATATACATACAGACATACACATATACACACACATTTATATATATATATATATATATACACATATGTATATACACATGTAAATACACACACACGTACACATATTTATGCGCATACACATTCATACATTCATAAAAACATAGACAATTTATTTATGTGAAACTTCATGGTTGTCATCTATAAATATATATTTTTTTAATTATTCCTTATTTTTTATATTTTATTTTTGACATCCAGTAAGGTTCTCCGTGGTATGCATCAACTTTTCTGACATATAAACAATATTTCAACAATATTAGTACAAATGATATTTCGATCCAATATCTTGTGTAACAAGGCAGCTAAACTTGAGTGTATATCATCGTAATAAAAAATATACATAGTTTGTCCAAGTTTTTAGAGACTAGAACTGTATTTAATCCCTTTGAAGACCTGTCGTGGACTGGTTTAAGTGGCCACTTTACACGCTGTGTATTATAGACTATTCTGGCTTTATTTAAACACCCATGTTTCTTAAATTTTTACATCTGCTGATTTTTGTGAAGTTTAAGAGCTGAGATTTCGATTAATGCGGGAGAGATTCGGACTGAATTATTTCACTCATATTTTTTCTTAGATTTCCTTCCCTATACTATTTTTTTTGTCTCGTTTTAGTTTGCAAATCGTTAAACCGTTATTTCGTTGCATTATTGATGATTTTTATTTATATTCTAGACATAAATTATTATAAAGAATTATATTTTTGTATTATATGTTTGATTAATTTTAATGCTATAAATATTTTGTATACTGGTTTACGCTTGTTACTTTATAGGCATGATTTATATTATATTACTTTTATAAGTTATAAATATCATTTCTTTAATTTGGATTACTATTGTTTTATCAAATTGTAATTTCTAATATTGTATTATTCCAAATTATTATTATCAAAGTATTGAATGTTATTTCTTGTATTTGGATTGTAAACTTTTGATCGTATCATATGAAACAATGGATTGTTTTATTTTACTTTATATTTTGTTGGTGTAAAAAATTTTGGCTTAACACGGGCACAGCCTAAAAAACCATAATATGTTGGTGAATATGTATAAAAATGTAATTTAAAATAAATAATGATACACATTTTAGGAGACGCCGGGAAATGATATACTTTTATATATTCCATTTTTATTCTTCTTTCTAGACTAACTGGTTTTATCAAGAATATTTTCGGTTTTATTGAAATCTTTCATTGTATAGCAATGCAGTGTCCTATGCACCATAATATGCACTTTGAAGGTTGCAAAAATTCTTACCCATTAATACTAAATGCACCCTTTTACAAGCATTACTACTACCCATTCTAGATTACGCTGATGTTTCCATGACTGATTTAAGCTGTGAGCAACTCGATAAACTTGAACGACTTCAAAATACATGCACAAGGTACATTTTCAGTCTTAGGAAATATGACTACATTTATGATTATCATAGGCAACTGAAATGGCTCAAAATTAGACAGCGGAGAGACTATCACTCCCTCTCACTTCTGTTCAATGTACTTCTTTTTTTTTTTACCACAACAGGCCAGGAGGCCTAATTACAGTGGTGAATTACATCACAGAGCACGGCTTGAGAAAAATTACATTTTAATTTTTGTGTTCTCACCGGGAATCGAACCCGGAACCTTCCGTGAGTGAGTCAAGCGTCTTGACCACTACACCACGGAGGCCGACTTCATAGTCCTAACGCTCCTATATACCTGCGTGAAAAATTTCAACGCTTATCAGTTCATGGTTTACCTCTTCGTTCTAATTCTTAAGGCACTCTCTTAATACCCATCTACAATTCCTCTTTTTTCTCTAACTCATATAGTGTCCATGCGGCTCACCTATGGAATCATCTCTCATCCACCATCAAAGATGTTACTACATTATCTCTGTTTAAATCACGTCTGAAGAAACGTCTCCTTTCTCTTCCTTAATCTCTCCTCCTTTCCTTTTTCCTCTTTTTTCCTTTTTCCCATTGAGTAATTAAGATAATTTATAAACAAATACGTTTATTTCTATTTTTATAGATCTTTGGTTTTTTATTTTTTTTCCTATTATATATGTTCTGTAACTTGAATTATAAAAATTGAACTTTTATTTTATTGGTTGGTTGGAAGAAATTGCCATTTGGCAATAAGCTCACCAATGTACAAATAACATTATGTACAAAAAGTAAAATAAAATAATAAAAAAATCTATGCAGATAGGAAAATGAATGACGGAGTTAAACTCTGTGTAGACATTTTCTGAGTTGTAATATTGAATTAAAAAATTTATTTTATTTTAAGAATAAAGCACATGTGATATATGTGTTTACATGCTTTTAATTACTCCAACCTTACTTCAAAAATTTAATGGTAGGATATCTTTTAGGACTATAACGAGTCATTAAAAGCATAATTGCTAAACTCCATCGCGGTTTTTAAATTTATTTATTTATTTAATAGTTCACAAGAATACATTATAAGGTTGAATCAACAATGTGTTTATCATTAGGAAAACCCGGGCCAAGTAATTTATTAATTTATAACCTAAATTTGGTTTAATTTATTTATTTCTATTCAAATAATTGTTAAATTTTAATATATTGCTACCCCTCACGAACTAAACTAAATAAATAAAATACCTGTTCTGACTTAGGCAGCATTAACTTTTTTTTATACAGTATCTCTGAGGTATGGTATAATTAAATAAAGATGATGCTTTTAAAACGATAGTTTGAAATTATGTTCTAAACAATTATAGTTGTCGAGTCAATATTGCCGTGCAAAATGTAGTAGAGAAAAAAATAATTATAGTCTATGCCAGTTTACTTTAATTTCAAAGCTGTATGTCGCGCCGTTGTATTCCTGACTGCACTTTATTTCCGTTGTTCATTTCATTAAACAAAAATATTCCAATTATTTCTAGTATGGATTCCTGAGTATGAAGATAAATATTTATTTTAAATCTGGAACATGAAATTATATGTATAACAAGAAAATAATTAAAAAATAACACAAAGCACATCAAAGACACATATTAATTTGATTTACCTAAAACAATCAACTCAAATAATTTGAAAAATCACCAAGAAGTTTCTAACTCTAATCACTCCCTCCGAGGACAACCCTTTCCTGTAACTCTTTCTTAGTTTTGTCCTTGAGAGCTTTACACGCTTTTCCAAAATATTAAAAACTCGGTGCGATAAAGGAACTTACTAAAAAACGAATACTTAGTTACTTTACGGAGTTGTTAAAAAAACACAAGAGAGGTCGTGCTCTATCCATTTAGAATTAAGTAACTGCTTTATACTTGCTTGTTTTAACAAATCACAGTCAATTTTATACCGTTTTTCTACTTATATCATTAAAATTTACGCAGTAAAACTCTCACTTTGAGGAAACTATTTTATAATTCATACTGTAGAATGGTTGAGCACGTTAGGTAGTGTTGATTTTCACTTAATTAGTTAACCTGGGTAAAGTAGTATTACATGGACATGGTCTCGGTAAGTTTGTTTGTAAGTCGTTTTAAGGATCTTGTACGAACATAAACAACTTTAAAGTGCTCCGATGTGATTTCTACTTGAGAAAATTCGATGGATTAATTAGATGTCTTATTAATTTTAACAGAAATTCCCAATTTAAATCGTTAATAAAGATTTCAACATAAATATTGTAAATTTAATTGATCTCATTTATTCAATTATTGGTCATATAATTTTGTTTGTTTTGACAGAAAATATAGTATTTGCTTCTAATAAAATTATGTCAAAAATTATTCATAACATTAACAAATTTTCTTTGCGTGTCATTACGAGTATAACAATATCTCACTGACTCTAAATTAAGGTTTTGCGTGCTGCATAAAATAATCCACCTGATAGTTAAGATATTTGTGAAATTATATAAAATTTAGCTAGGAAAATACGGCAATTATCTTTGATAATATTGTTTTAATAATGGATATAAAAATATTGTCAGTGTATAGAAATATTTAAGTACTAACAATGTCAATAAAAAACAGTGATATCACCCATTTTGCTTTCGATTTTAAACCTATCTATGCCCAATTTCTTGAATATTAAAAACTACTCCTTAAAATCAAAATATTTTAGTTATTCATAAGATTACAATGCTTATAGAAAAGAGTTTATAAATTTCATTTTTATATCTTAATATCTAAAAGGCAACGTTCTTATGTGTGTCCTCGATAGACCAAAAATAACAACTGGATCGATTTACGTGCTGATTTTTGAGAAATGACGGGCTTTGGTCTGGGTATGTTTATAGGCCTTAGAATCTTTAATTTGTTCAGTTAAAAAAAGTTAGGAGTGTAAATGTTTTGTTCATTGACCCACAAGGCTGCGTTCGAAGAGAATGCATATACTAAAAACGAGAGAATGTTATTTTTTCTATCTAAAAAAAGTTTGTACTTAAATGTTTATACTTCAACAACTTTAGTATTTTTTGCATCTCAATAAGATTCTTTCATTAAATTCCTTTTAACTTCTTCGATTTTTTTGTTTTTAATGGATTTTTAATTGTTTATTCAAGAAAATCAAGAATAATTATTTAAATGTACATAAATAATTTAAATTAAATACAATAATTGATATCAAACATTTGATTGTGTTCATGTAATATATTATATACGAGTATGTACTCAAATCTAGCAATGGCGAAGTATTGCCGGGATTAGCTCGTAATTTATATTTTTCGGTGAAATTGAATTTTAAAGCAATCGTTGGATGGTAAGGTTGAAAACATTTTCGATCCAAAGTGTAATATTAATGTGCACATATTTAATCTGTGAAATAGAACCAGAATCCTGGAGAGTGTTTTTTACTCGAAAGCTGGCTTCAGATAAAAATCCTGAAAAAGTGTGCGAACGGAGAAACGTTAGCTTCGTAGTCTAATATTTGTCACGTTTGCCTACCGTGATTGAGGTTCCGAGAATGATTCCGTGAAAGGTAGAGATAAAATAAAATATGTTTTCAAAGGCGGTCTTACCCTGAAGTTTTTATTTGTCCCAGGATTAGCTCCTAAAGCGCAATACTTATCACCCTTCCGTCCTGTAACAGACGATCTAGATACACTGCATTTGGTTTAACAATGTAGTGCCTTATACACCACCTGGTTTGGAGGGGTTTGATGATTATGAAAAAATTTATTTTATTTTTTTAAATACGAGTATGTATGATAAAAAACCAAACCTGTACGTTGGAAAAAATAAACATTAAGTGCATCTTCTTCTTTTTTTACAATATTTTGTATTAAAACTAACTGGCCTAAGAAAAAGTTTAAGAATTGGAAAATTGTTTTCTGGCGTTGCCTAGTATGTGAAATGATTTGATCAGATGAATTTCTTCACAACGATAAAGGTTTCAGCTCTTTACTTTAACTAAAATCCACAGATGGAAGAATTGTAGAAAAATGGATATTCAAACAGAGACAACATTGTGAATGTTACACAGCGTGTTAAGTGTCTACTTAAACCAGCCAACGACAGGTCATAAGCCCTGTAAATGCCTTAACTTGCATATTCCTTTTTACGAAATTTTCTTCATCCCCGCTGTAGTTCGTAAATGGTATTATTTTATAAATAATACTTGAATACAACATTTTAATGATTGTGTATTGTAGTTTTGAAAACATTTAAAAAATAACGACGAAGACAAAGCGCGACGTCGTCAAGTTTATAGAACGCTACGAAATACTGACAAAGCTCCTTAAATTCTACCCGGGGAGTGTTGGCACAGGGTGAGGTCTAGCTGAGAAAAGTCCACGAGAATCTAGGCTACATTTAGTTGGTGGAATTTGGGAATCGGTTGAATCTGACGTCCAAGGCAGCACGCATGCGTCCAGCAATATCGAGGTATTCGTACGCAAAACGAATGGGCGGTGGCTCCCAATGGTCCCAAAAATTCGGAACTAAATTACGCACCAATTGGACTTTTATTTCGAGTAAAATCATTACCGCTTAATTTTTTAATCGCAAGTTGCAGTAATAAGATTACTGAATTAAAATCTAAAGTGAAGCAAAACCTTCATGAAAATATAACAAAATTACGATAGGATACGAAAAGCGAAGAATACAATTTTTTTTAGATTATTTTTTCTATGTTACAATTTCAAATAAAATAATAAAGATAATAATGATATAGCTGAGTAGAAGTAAAACGGATTGTCAATATTAAATAAACTGCTCCACAAATGTAAAGTTAATGTTTTGTTTTTGTTCTTTTATTGTACGTTTTATAATAAAAATAAGATATGTGTACCCAAATTCAGTATAAACTTATCGTCAGTGTTTAAAAATGTCTGAATATTTTGTTAATTATCTCTGTATATTAAGTTCTCTTTGTTTGTTGTCTCATGTAAAACTATTTTTAAAAATTAAATTGTTAAATTTCCTCGGCACGGGTAACCCCTCAAAATGAGGTCAAATAATTTTTATTATTAATCTTTGTTTATAATAGAAAAAAAAAATGAATAAATATTGGAGTGTATATTAAATGTAAGCTTAGTTTTTAAATGTATTTGACACAACAGTATTGCGTATCAACATTTTATTTTTTGATAAACATATTATTTATAAATACCTACTTAGGTTTTATTTTTTTAACTAATTTTTTTTCCGTGTCTAAGTGGATGAATCATACAGGTCTATGTGTAATAGAACCAGAACCATGGACAATGTTTTCGACTCGATGGCGGCTCTGATAAAAATCCAATATAAGGAAATCGGGTGAATGTAAGTCCGCCTCCTTATATAGCGGTTGATGCGTTTTCCTATCTGTTTTGAAGTCCTGGGTTTGATTTCTAGCAGAGTGGATGTAAAATGATGATTTAAAAAGCTTTTTAAACTGCTATAATTAATTTTTCCTGAATCGGTACCTAAAACATAAGACTGATCATCTTACATCCACGTAATATATGATCAGACTAATGTGCATTTGGTTTACCAAAACAGAGTCCTATGCACTGCTGGGTGTGAAAAGGGGATGACGATGATTATTTTAGTGATGAAATATTAGAGCTTTATTTTGACCGGAACATTTTTGGAATATTTGTATAAGGACATTGGAATCGAGTTATGGTAAAATGGGCTTGTAGCAACTGATCTGTGACCCGGAGTTCGCTGGTTTATTACGTTACCATACTTAAAATAATTGTTACTAATAATTTTTTTTAAAAATTTTCAAGAACAAAAAATTTTTTTTTTTAAATAATGAAACTGACTAAACCGCAAAAGCGGCTTGTCAGCAGGTTTCTTATTTTTCCTTTACGAAAAAAAGGAAACATTTGAGTTTTTATTATTTACCCAAATATTTCGATTTTTGAGGCCATTTTCAATGAGTTGTACATAACTCACTATTGGAAAATGGAAATCAAGTTGAGATAGAGTGGGATTCGAACCTCGGACATTTGATCTGTGACACTAGCCACGGGACCACAACCCGATTCAATATGCAAATGTAATAACTCAATACAAACTGTAAATTTTTTGGACATATTTTACAGTTGATTTAATACACTACATATATTTGATACGTCTAATTTGCCAGATAAAGTCAAGTTTAAGTAAAGCGTTGTGAGTCATTTATTTCAAATAAAATATTGATAAAACAATTTACGATTGAATAAAGTGCCATTTTTAATTCTTTTTAAATTTTGTAACAAACTAATAAAATACTTCAACAAATTATCCACCGCTTTAATAAATAATTTTCCACAATATTTTGAGTTTGTCCTAATGTTTGTAGACAAAAGACTGCATTTCACTAGGATTAACGAATTGCAACGGAGATGGAAAACATTTTGGAGAAGGGAATATTCAAGTCTAAGCATTTACAGGGCTTATGACCTGTCATTGGGTGGTTTAAGTGGCCACTTTACATACTATAACATTAACCATTTTGCCTATGTTTGAACCTCAATATTTTTTCAATTCTTTAAGTTTATTTTCGTGAAGTTAAAGAGTTGAAACCTTTGAGATTTATCAGATTCTGAAAATGGTCACTTTAACTAACCAATGATAGGCCATAAACGCTGTAAATGCCAACGTTCATATTTCTTTCTCTATAATGTTCTCAATCCTTGTGGTAATTTGTTAATCTGAATGACTTCCTAGGGGGAGAAATCTATTTCTGTCTACAGATGGAAGAATTGAAGAAATATGGATGTTCAAAGATAGGCAAAATGGTGAATGTTGCACAATGCGTGAAGTGGCCACTTAAACCAGCCAACGACAGGTCATAAGCCCGGTAAATGCTTAAACTTCCATATTCCCCTCTATAAAATGTTTCCCATCTCTGTTTTAATTTGTTAAATAATTTTATTTTCCGATAAAATTTTCAATAAACTCTAATGTATTAATTTCTCCTACATAAATCCATTGAAGTGTTAATTTTCTCACATTTTATAAAAGGCATAATTGAGTTTCACACTTCAGGTATTTCTAGAATGTATTAAAATTAATTTAATGCATGAGACAATGAAGAAAATCTAACGTGGGTTTTACGGACAGATGTTTAAGCAGAGAAATAACTTACATATTATAACAGAGGTTTACGAGTGGAGGCGTATAAAAAAATAAAAAAAATAACAGAGGTTAAGAACATTTTATAAGAGGAATGTGGAAGTTTAGGCATTAACAGGGCTCATGAGCTGTCATTGGCCATTCAATTAATTTATTAAAACTTCGGGTACAAAAATATATGAAATTTGGCGGGTGTATTGCTTAAAGTAATATTTTCTAGTCAAAAAAAAGATTGGTTAAAAAAAATCATTTAGTGGTCACTTTGCACTATTTACCGTTCAGCCAATGTTTGTACATTCACATTTCCGACTTTAAATGTAATGACCGACCGAAACAAGATTTTCAGCCGAAAACGAAACATAATTTCGGCCCGGAATTTAGGTCGAAACCATAACTTATTAACATTCAAATAAGTTGAAAGACACCTAAAATGCCCAAAATTAGCCGGTCTTATTGTAAAGCTAACGAGTTCATTGAAATTGGCGTCAATTAAATAAAATACACAATGAAACTATTAGGCAGACATTTTATGAGTAAATTTGTTGATTTTTAGAGCTTTTTGGTTCGTTGTTATGTTATACATAAAAATTAAATATAACAGTTCTTCGATGTACACTAGAGGAACTTTAACTGACTAACTATAAAGGAATTTCAGAAATAAAAAGATATTATAACTAACTATGGTCAATAAATCACAAAACTATTTTTGCTGATTCAGATTAGACCAATCTAGTTTATATTTTTCATGGCAATACAATAACTAATTATTTTAATGGACAAGAATTCAATAACTCTATTTATGCTATCTTTCCACCCGAGTACAGCCGACCGTAATCCGAAGTATCCCAACTGCAAGTTTTGATGGGAACCGTGGCCGAAACTAGTTTTATTTGTCGAAAGCGAAATCGAAACTGACCCTTCGGTTGGTCGCTATTTTAAAGTGAAACAGATTAAACCTTTACTAATGATGGGGAGGTTCGTGTGCCTGTACTACTTATTAGGAAATTCCATAAAAGACCTACTTTTTTAAACCAGTTAGTTTGAAGTAAGTGGGTACTTCCAATTCATACCTGTTACCCAACACGGTTTCATTTGAGATTTTAATAACAGGTATAAAAAGTAGAATAAACATTGAAAAGCATTTTCAGGTGTTGCCTAATGAAGTGAAATAATTCAGCCAGATAAATTCCACCTTTATCTATGCGAGGTCATAAGACCTGTTGATGCCAAGACTTCTATGTTCCATCAAAAAGTTTTTCCTCTCTGTTGCAATAAATCAAAATATTTGTTTATAACTTGTTTCAACATTGTAATATTTTACGGTCCCTAGACTGGTACACGAAGCATAACACCTAACCCTTGCGTAGCGGATGATCGAGATACGCAGCATTTGGTGAACCAAAGCAGTGCTGTATCCATTGTCGGTTTTGATGGTGGTAATTATTCATCCTCTTTCAAATCAATAATTAATAATTTTACATCAATAATTTTAAAGCATTTCTTTCTTAAACTGTAATATCAAGTATATTATGTTGTAGTTTTTGGCGTATTATTTACTTAATGGTATTAAATAATCTGTTTTAAGTATGTATATTAGTTATTTTTTTAACTAACATGTAAAAGACAATGAGTACCGGTTTTTAAATAAAATATGAATAAAGTGCACTCTGAAACATTGTCTCTGCCACTTTAAATTTGTTTATATTTAACTTTTGTTGTTTTGTCATGTGTGCTTGAGTTATGGATTTAAATATTTGCGTTTTTTTTTTCTCTTTTGCTCCTGTTTTGAACCAGTTTGTTGTCCCGTCACCGACTAATTGATCAAAGGCCCGAGAGTTGAAGCCCACTCTACCTTAAATTGATTCCAATTTTCTACTAGTGAGTTGTTTACAACTCGTTGAAAACGGCCCTAAAAATTATAATTTTGAATTTTAAGTCAGAAGATCGCAAATATTTTTTTTTATCTAAATAAAAAACAAATAAACCATAGCGCCGTTTCTCCGTAGGGGTAGGCCGAGAGGATAGAACGCTGTTTTACTCTGTATTTCAAACTGTATTTGCAAAAATACCTCGTTTCCTTTACATTCACGGACGCTGATTATTCTGACTTTTGGAATGTCCGTCCTAAGTATTTGTTGAATTTGGTCATGTCACGTTTTTTCCGATCTTCCTCGTTTTCTGTATCTATAATAATTCGCATGATGATATTAATTTATTATAATATGTTTCTATACAAGCGAGTAATGTATTCTGTTTTTAAGATAAACATTATATTATATGAATGTCCTAATATTAACTTAAATCTAATTATCATTAAACTGTATATCTGTACCTCAGACGCAGACGGATGCAAATCCAGAATTTTATGAATTGACATTTCGATTTTCGTATCCAGTTTATGATCATGGCGATTAATTTTGAAGAAATGTAAGGCTTATAATGAAAGAAACAATGTATTAAGATACTTAAAATACAAATGAATGCCATGAATTATTAGAAATTAATCAGAAAAAGTAGATTCTTCGGGCTTGTTTTGAACATTTGATGTTTGGATTTGCATCCGTCTGCCTCTGAGGTACAGATATTAATTATCAATTTTTTTTACTACCGACAATTTGAACTAACATTTTATCACAACAAAGAAAGAAAAGAAAATGATTGCAAAGAAAAAAACGTTATAAATTTTAGGAGGAATCATAAGATTTGTTGGATTCATGCAAAATCACCTACAACACAATAATGTATTATTTTTTATATGTTGTTAAGGGGGTAAGCCGTTGGACAAATAAATAAATAAATAATTTGTTCTTAATGTCGTGTTCATTTAATTTATGTAAGAATCGAAAAAATATTTAGCTTGAGTTTAACGTTTAGGTTAGGTTCGAAATTCACCAACAATTTTCAATTATTCTGCATGAATTTCCTCCATCCACTTCTAATACTGCACAAGGCAGCGTGTTGGAACACCAAATAGAGCGTTATCTCGATCGCAAATTACATTAAGGTGAGATCACCTGTTTTACGCTTCACGTGACAGTTTAGGCAAGCGTAGCCAGGATAATTTGTCGTGTCCGGTTGGATGAGACTGGACGGCCGCAGTAGGTCGCAGCAGGAATACGAATCCGAGACTGATGTACGCCATATGTAAGTTTTATTTTATTTACTAAATGAGCTTATGTTATTTAATGACTGACATTATTAAAGTGCTAAGCACCTCACAAAAAACGGCAATAATTTTATGTTTTTTTATTTTTTTTTAGTAAAATACAATTTTACAACACGTAAAAAAAAACATAATAAAGCAAAAGTACAGAAACAAAAATACCACACCTAAAAAAAAGCAACCTCTTGAGCTTGCGGTGAGATTATAATATTAATAATTTTAGTACAAAATACACATATATTTAAAAAAATAAATGAAGGCATATAAAAAAAATTCGATACCATGTGTGCTGGATTTGTTCGTATTTTGGACGTATTTTGTATGAAGTAGCGTATTTTTCACTATTAATAAAGTCAGTTGCAAAATCACATAAGGTTTTGTATCTTAATAACTCCTAAAGGGGCTAAATCCAGTTCTTGTTCGGAACAATCGGGACAAATTAAAAATATTTTTGATTAAACTCTCTGGTTCATGAAGAATTAAATATATATATATTTAAATACATTCAGACGATGCCTGGTATGTTGGCGAAATGATTCAGTCAGATGAAACTCACCGCACTTATCAAATCAGCAGTTTGAGGAATTTAAGAAATATGGATGATCAAACATAGGCAGAATTGTGAATATTATACAATGCGTTAAGTGGTCATTGAAAGTGGTCAAAAGCCCTATAAATGCCTAGACTTACGTATTTCCCTTTTGAAAAATGTTTTTTATCATTGTTGTAATAACTCTGAAGCCGGTTAAATGCAGTCTGCTAAGATTCGAGCTAAATGTTTAAGTTTTTGGGGCTGGTATCATTTAAGTTCATTTACATTTAAAAAATCAACAAATGGGAGAATTGAAGAAATATCAATATTCAAACATAAGAGAAATACAGACTATTTAAGGTGTGATTATTGAAACAAGTCAGCGACTGGACAGTCCTATAAATACTTAAATACTATACTTCCGTATTCCTAAATAATTTCATTGTGAAGATTTCGCGAGTGTGATAAAACCGGTAGTCGGTATTCAAAACGAAATGGACTGAAGTGAAGAAATCTCATTTGAATGAATACTTAGTTTGAAATAATTCTTTTTGATTTGAAAGAATATACTACCAAAGAATATACTAAAATATTTAAAATGTTGTATAAACTGTAATATTTCATTGTACCTGGTCTGTCATCTGAAGCTTAAGACTGATAACCTTACCTTCGTGTAATAAATAATTGAAATGCGCTGCCATTGGTATAAATGCAGTGTCCTTTGCATATATCAGGTGTAGAGAGAGGAAGGGATGATTTCTAGACAAAGGGAATCAAGATCCTCCGAATCTCTGATCCGTGTGTCTGCGACATTCTCACTGTACCACAATTCGGTTCCATATTGCAATCAACGTAATCACTTAAATATCAATTCATTAATAAAAATTCAAAAATATTTTTACTTTAGTTACTCTAAAACATGGCATGTAATAAAAGAAAATGATATTTGAATAAACATTGAAATTAAAAAATATGTAATTTTTATAACGTTTTAAGTATATTACTTTGCTTTTTTATCCCTAATTTATTAAGCCATTTTAAATCAGAATCCTTTTAAGCACTTTTCTTAAGCCAGTTTTCCCAAAATAAATATGATTTAATATAAACCGTTTGAAAAAATGTTGACTGTTTGTGACAACGCCAACGCAATGATTAGACAACCATTTATTTAATAAGCAACTCAAAGGCCTACCAGATAATTAGATAATGATTTTTTTGAAATCTAAAAACGGTGTAAAAATATATATTCACAAGAGATTTACGGAATATGGCATACGTTCCTAATATGAGATGACGGTGGTTCTCAAAATGTAAGCAAAAACGCCTTCTGGAACCCAGCGTACCCACTTCCCCACCGACCCATTAAAACATGTTAGTACACGCACGGATCCCAGACACACCACGAGGGTCAGATACAGTGATGACGTTTTTGTGCCTTTCCGATTTTACATTAATGTCCGTTTTACTTTTTTTTTTTTTAATTTTCTCCTCAAAATTATCAATATTTTACTGATTGTCAATATCATAGCCTAAATTTGATGTTTTCACAATGTTTTGAAGTTAAATTCAGGTGGATAATTTTAAGTGAATACATTTGTTAGTACTAATCTCGTTCCTAATCTGAAATGAAGAACATGATTTCTAACAAATATATTTATCTATAGTATTCAGGTCCCTGACCCCCAATAAAACATACTGGAAGGTTTATAAAAGAAAAAGAATATTTTTAAAAAATGCAAAAACGAAATCAAAGTGAATTCCGTGTAAAACCTGCCATCATTGGAGATTGAGTGTTCGGGGGCCCTAATATCGATTATTTATGTAATTATTGCGTGCAAAATTAAAAAATATATTAGTATTCCATATAAGGAGCATTTTTTTGAAAACACGAAGTTTGTATTGTTTAACTTTTTGTTAAAAATAATGACATTTTACCGATTTTAGCATTTCGGAGATATTTTATGTTTCTTATATTACTATGTTCCCAAAGATTTCAATGTTTGATTCTTTATAAACAATATTTATGATAATTAATAAGTTTTTTTCTTAAGCTATTCGGTATTCGGTACATTTCCTCTAATAAAGATATTATTTCACAAAGCTTTCACGAAGACAATAAATGCTGCATTATAGAAATTTTATTAAACAAACGAGAAAATATTTTTTCCGTTTAAGATTGCTAAGGTGGATCACATTTAAGCTAGCTAAGATGCTAACTTTTATATTGTCGTTGCGCCGCCAGTATAATGTAAAACAACCTTTTTTAATTGTTAAAAAGATTTGTGAAAAAATATTCGATTGTGGGTTTATTTTTATTTTTATTCGCAAATAAAGGAAAATAACGTAATTCTCTTTTGACTAAATATAATAGTTAACATATTTCAACAGAGATGAAGAACATTAAAGAGAAGGTAATATAGAAGTCCAGGCATCTACAGGGCTTATGACCTGTCAATGGCTGGTTTAAATAGCCACTTTACACACTATGTAACATTTACCATTCTGCCCATATTTGTGAATGTTACACAGTGTGTAAAATGGCCACTTAAACCAGCCATTGACAGGTCATCAGCCCTGTAGATACCTGGACTTCTATATTACCTTCTCTTAAATATTCTTTATCTCTGTTGTAATTTGTTAATATAAACAGCTCCCCAGGGAGTTGAGTCCAGTCACTATCTACAAAAATTTGGACAAACTCAAAATATTGTTGATAAATATAATAAGTTCGTTTTGACAAAACTAAAATTATTTGAATTTCATGAGAAATTAATAATACTAAGCTTATATTCTATTTTACATTTGTTTCTTCATACAAAGGTCATTTATATAATAAATAAAATAAAATAAAATTTATTTAACAGATTTTATTGACGGCGACACAACGACAGTTTACAAATAAGCGCATTTTATAATTGAATTTTGATATGTATTTTCGTCGTTATATGAAAGATATGAAAATTGCGAGCAAGATTTGAATATGGACGGTGAATTCAGTTTCAAACAAGGCAAATAAAAAAATAAAAATCCTTGCAAAAAATATTGCAATGCAAATATACGACAAACATACAAGCAAAACCCGGATGTTGATTGGATATTGATCTTACCGACATATTATCTCAGTACTGGATATAATTGAATATCGGCTATCATCGCCGGATGAATCACACGTTTCCGTACATATTATATAAAACACACATTTGCACTTGCTTCCAATTGCCATAGGATTTCGATTAAAATAATTTTAGTTAACCGAAGTGGAAATAATCGAAATTCAATTAATTTTGTCGTGTAATAACAATCATATCGTATGTAGGAGAAAAACGATTTAAAATAGATAAAAAAGTTTCTAATTTGAAAATAATATTTTTTCATTTTATAACTTTCAATCATTGTTACTTTTAGCACAGCAAAAATTTTAGTTTGTTTAAATGTTTATAGACGAGGACTGGATTTCACCCATTTTAAAGTACTGCCGTGCAATTTCTAAGCCGACGTTACTCGAAAAATCCACTTTCGAGAAAAATAAAATACAAACAAACAATTTAATTGCAATTATATTGATAAAAATGTTTTTTTATTTTTTATTTCTATCATGAAATGAGATTATTATGAGAAAAAATCGTGTCATATAAATAATTTTAACAAAAAAGGAAATAAAAATTTCAAATTAGCTTCAGTTGCTGCAGACAAAAATTTGACCACAACTAGTTGAAATGCAGTATTTTTAATTTATACTGTAGAAAAAACAACATTTAGTCATTATTGAAGCCTGGAATGTAGTGTTTCATAAGGCTTACTGCGTTTTTGTTGGTTTTTGGAGAAAACTGGTAGCCGATAAGTATTTTATCCTATTTGGCATTTTTTTTTCAACCACATCAGGTCAGAAGGCCCAATTACAGTGGTGAATTACAGCACAGAACACCTAGGCTTGAGAAAAATCACATTATTTTTTGTGTTCTCACCGGGAATCGAACCCGGAATCTTCCGTTTGTAAGTCAAGCGTCTTGACCACTACACCACGGAGGCCACCTTTTTTTAGTATGATTGAATTAAAACACACATTTTTTTTTAACATAGTTCAAAAATCATAGAAAAAACTTTTAAAAAATAGCTTGCGTTTGCGTTTACAAATAAAAATATTTTACGCAATCAAGCAAATTTAAAAAAAAAAATCGTATTTCAGTTAGTATTAGTATTTTAATCATTTATGGGTTATAAATTTAATGTTACTACATGGGTAGGTATTTTATTAATAAATTTCTATTTGTCGTAGCAAATATAGCTGGATACTTTTTTAACTAATTAATTGGTGATCACTAATGAGTAAATAATTCAAAACAACAAAATGTTAGTTGCGGCGGTTTAGGCTTTGCACGGCAGATTACAGAGGTACAAATCATTTTGTAAAAGGCAGAATGTTACATAGTGTATAATGTGGCAATTAAACTCACCAAACACATGTAATAAGCCCTATAAATGCCCAGACTTTCACATTCCGTTTTCTAAAATATGTTTCATGTGTTGTATTTTAAAAATATTTTTTATAATATTAAAAAACCTGTTAAGGTAGAACAAATATACTAGCTTTTGCCCACGGCTTTGCTCGAGTGGTATTTGGGAGAAACTAGTAAATAAACTCGTTCTGTCGTTTTTGTGATAAAAAGTAGACTGTATCGATTGCCGTCTAGGACAAATGGACTGCTTAAAATATTCTAGAACAACTTTTTAGATTAATGATTAAAAAACTTTGGCAAAACATGAAATAATATAAATGATTCGGTAATTTGTGATGGACAATTTATTTTCCGATTCAAGGATGGGGGGGGGGGGTCACATTTGCAATCTTCCACAAATCAGTAAAAATACATCCACTAAGAAATTTATTATATACTAGCGGACCCGACAGATGTTGTCCTGCCCGAACGTTGGCAAAAAACTTTTCATTGATAAGTAGGTACCTAGGTACTTATTTATGGTTGAATTCCAAAACATAAAATAAATATTTTTTTAAATAAAACATTTTTTTTGCAAACTCCGTCAAACTCCGGTCTTCTCACCAACAGAGGGGTGTACTTATGTAAGAATACAATTTTTAAAAATGTGTTGAATTTAAAACCATTTTAGTATTACTAAAAATCCAGTAAAAATAAATAAACGGGTAGAAATTATAAGGAATTTAAGCAAAGATTCTGATTGAGATCCACAAAAAACAAATGCTGTTTGTAAACATTAAAAAAAAACCTTTTTTTAAAAGCAAAAAAACAACATCTTTCCATTTTTTTGTAAATGCATTCCTCCTCGAATTCAACCCCAAATAAAACAAATGTGCCCCTTACTTCTTTTTAACTTATTAGATTGAAGATTTCAATATTTACGAACACTCACAGTGAAATGATCTATATTTTTCTGAAGACCGCACGTAAATCGGTTAAGCCATTTAGGAGTTCAGTGACATCACACGTACAGAGGAATTTTATATATAAAGATCATGTACAATGGTTTGCTTGATTCATTACTGCAGTTTTTAGAAACATTGGTACTTGGTTGTTGTAGTGCTTAATTCCATAATGTTGTATTTTTAACAGTCCTGCACTAAGTTGTCTTGTTTTTTTAATGTGATAGTGTTGTAAATACAATCATAATTGTTGTGGTCTGGTATTATATTTATAAAATGCCCCTTTAAACTAGGCAATGACAAGTCATAACCCAGTAAATGCATAAACTTCCATATTTCATTTTCTAAAATGTTCTTCATCTCAGTTGCTCTGCGTTGAAATTGAATAAAGCGTACTTTGGTGTTAGATGACCATACCGATGTACACTAAACTGGGGCGTGTTTTCATAACTCGCTGTCCAAATTAATTATTCAAAATAATTCACTTAAGAACTTCGCTTCGAATACCCACTTTACACCGCATAGTTACAAAACGTGTTAGTTGACTTACTGAACTTGTACAATGTCACTAACATGAACAATTTATGTTTGTATAAATTAAAGCGAAATTTTAAATTATAACTAGTGGACCTGATAGACGTTGTCCTGCCCGAAAAATGACTTGCCTGCTTTAAGCTGGTTGGTCTTTTTTTTAATTTTTTTTTATTTAACTTTTTGTACATAATGTTATTTGTACATTGGCGGGCTTATTGCCATGTACTGAATGACATTTAAATCTTTTTATTTTGTATCTTTTTATTTAACAAATAAGCTTTGTTTACACAAGTTGGGTCCGTTTGTGAATCTAAACCATCTAGCAACCCACTCACACACAATTTTTTTTATCAAAATCGTTCAGAGTTCAGTGACATATACACGGATAGAAAAAATATATATAAAGGTTTAAAAATACGTATTTAGTTTAACACCACTTTTATTTATAATTTACACCAGTAATCTGGTTTCATTGTGACCGACATTGTCCGATAGACGTCCAACTCGGTAACCGGTGAAAATTATAAATTAAAGTGGAATTGAATTAAAATGATTATTTTTATTATAATAATTAAAATGCAGGTTCATCAAGAAATGTCACTGAAAAACTTCAAATATTTACATGATAATGTATGATGTACCTTTCTCAAAAGCAATAGTGCCATCATTTAAGATGTAATTTGTCTAATAAAAAAAGTCAATTTTCAGGAAGGCCAAAAAACTAAAATAATATAATGTCTTAACCCCATTCAAGTTTTTGTTTCTCGTTTCACCCTTTAACCCGCCCGTTCCTGTGGTGTAACCGGCGCGTCGTTGCAAATTGCACTTAATTAATTAAAATCTCGGCAACCCCTATAAATACAAGAACATTTTTTTGTAATCTTAAAGTTAAAGGTTAACGCAATGCCACTGTGTTGTATATAATTAGATATGTCCTTAAAAAGGCTGTTATACTTTTTGAAGAAAATCTCGATTGCCATAGACAAAATAGTAAATATGACACTGCAAAAAAATTGCCGCATTCAAAAAAGTATAAATGTAAATTTGTCACAAAGACATTGATTAAGTGGTTAAATTGCACAGCTAGAATTAGGCATATTATTAAAGGATTTTTTTTTCAAAATTTATTATGTATATTTAACTCAAAATCAGAATACTTAAAATTGTAAAATAAAATTAGAAGTACCGACTTTGTGATTTTCCATGTTAAATAATATCTTATTCAGAAATCGTTGGGAAAATGAAATATATCTGGTGATTTTACTCAAAGTAAATATTAAATTAAATTATTTATCTTAAATTGTTACTGTTTCATTGAAGGCGCGATATATATACTTGTAGCGTTAATTGTGGAAACTTTTGGTTAAATTGTGATTGAATAGTAATTATAACAAATATCTGTTCTGGAATAGTAAACCCATACGTGTGTGTTTTTAAATTATTTTATGGCATGTTGGCATGCTTATGATTGCACGTAACAAAATAAAATAGTAACACATGCATGTTGCCAGAATAAAGATTTACGGTACAATGTTCAACATTGGGTATAACTGTTAATTTCAAAAAATATGTCGTGTATCTCTTAGATTAAATAACTGCCTCAATTTTTAAAAGCATTTTGTTCACCAAACCTCAAAGATCTTCGGGTGTAAAAACCCTGAACCACGATGGCTTCGATCAACTTGCTTTTATTGCTCAGATTCCGTTGCACTTTTAATTTCTACCACAAATTTTAAATAAAATTGAGGTCAGGAGTGTCAAGACTATTGCTGAAATTGAGCAGGACAGTGATACAATGGTTACTGAGCAACTTATGGTTGCTTCGTGCGGTGGGGCATGCCACACAATCTTGCTGAAAGGTAAACTGCTCAAGATACCCCTCGAACAAATCACTGATAGTGGGCAGCAGTTTTGGCTCCAAGGCCACATCTTGATACTTTTGGCATTGATATTATATTATTGTTTCTATTTTGAATATCATAAACTTTTCTGCTCACACAAATTTAAAATACACATTTCGTTATGATTTTCACAACTATAATACGCGTAACTCAGGAAATCTTCATGTATCTAAATTTCGCTTAACGAAGTTCGGCAGAAGGTCTCTGGAAAACATTGGCCATTCCGAATTCAATAAACTGCCCAATGAACGAAAACACGAAAAAACGA
Organism: Micrasema longulum; assembly: GCF_059751315.1. NCBI lineage: Eukaryota > Metazoa > Arthropoda > Insecta > Trichoptera > Brachycentridae > Micrasema > Micrasema longulum. The sequence continues at coordinate 953,240 of NW_028277425.1, forward strand.
ATAGCAAATCCAAAAGTTTTGCAATAAAAAAATATTACTTAATTCTTTTTGATAGTGATAGTATTTAATGTTATTTATATAGATGCTGTAAAATACTATGTTAAATATTTTTGACGTTATGTTTTTTTACTATTTCGGATGTATTAACTATGTATGAAATTATATTTTGTCACAAAAATGTTTTCTTTTTATGTACGGTCCCAAATAAGTTTTTTTTCATAACTCCTAGAAGTATAATATCTACAATGTGTATTTTGTTTTAAAATATTAAAAAAAATAAGAAAACTATTACCCACCATGAGTGTCAGACGTCGAACACCATGTTTTGCCCTGCTGGCCCTCACCACGACACTCACGGGGTGTTCATGAGACCGTGGTGTACTCAGGCAATTAATCTTCGCTCGTTCAACGACGAACAAACCTGACGCCGTTACTACCAAAGATGCAGATTCTAGTTTCGCAACTTCAAATTAGTTCGACCCAGTCATTTTCCGTCCAGTCCTTGGGATTTAATTCCCAGTCCAGACTATTTTGTCTCTGATTTTTAATCGAACACGGCTTCTTTCGAGGAATTCTCGAAAGTAAATTATTTTCACAAAGTTACATCCTGATCGTTTGGTCAGCAGCTTGCGCTCCTGACATCTTCAAGATGGTGTTATGTATTGAGATGCTCAACGACGGACATGTGATGGACAACAGATTCTGCAAACACCTTGATCTATTAATTTCGGGTTTTTCCGGTTCTTTTAACACTTTTCATGAATCCAGTCACTTGGTACCGTTGGAAAATTATCCATCCTAACAAAATACTTTGTAGCACCGCCACCCAACCTTTTGGCTATATCTTCGTAAGAATAACCTTCTCTGTGAAGTATTATCGCCTCTTATTTATATTCGGTGACTTATCAGCACGCTTAGGCATATTTTGGGCCATTACACTTCAGTTCAAGTAACATAGGTCTTTTTTACTTCATTGACATAAGTTGACAAAAAAAAAAAAATATTCTTTGGAACCGCCTCTAAAGCCCCCTCCTGATTGGTTGGCAGAATAATCTTACGCGCCTTGTTGTTAGTTCACATAGAATAAATGTCATTTTTTATTGCAAATGCACATAATTGTAAAATCTGAAAGTTGTATGGCCAAGGTGAACGCATGTTTAATTTGTTTAGTGAAGACTATAACACCAATTACATTTTCAAAATATGCTAAATATCAAGTAAAAACATAAAAATTTCAAAAATATCATAAAACCACCGATTTAAAATAAGAGAAAAGACAATCTCGACTAAGAGATCTAATTAATCCTAATTTTACTTGAAGTTTCCATAATTAATGGCACTAGTGTACACACATATTTCGTTTAGACCAAGTCCGTTAGTAAATAAATAAATATTGGCAAATGACAACTACATAAAAACAAATAAAGACGTTTATTGTAGGGTACATTTGCAATATACAATATAACAGTATAACGGATTAAGTTAAGTAAATTAAAAAAATAAAAAAAAACACGAATATCTAACGGATCATAGTATTTTTTTCATAGCGATAGAAGTAAAAGATTTTTTCAATCCTGATAAAATATATCATTCCATCGGGAAAATTCTTATTGATAAACGAAAACTCTTAGTGATAAACGACTCAACTTTTTAATTACCAAAATAATTTCTCTCTAATACCACGTGAGCGAAGCCGCGGGTTGAATATTGTAATTTGAAACCGTATTTGCTCACATTATGAATTAGTATAATAATACTTGATAGACCGAATTTAAATCATAATTACTTTTATTATTAAAATATTACTTCATAAAAATCAGCGGACGGCAAAAATTAATTTCTAACGCAAACAATAAATAAATAGTTGTTACGGAGTTCAAAAATAGGCAAAATAATGAAAGCTAAACATTCTTTAAAATCAAAACCTGCCAATTGCAACTGATTAGCTCTGTAAATGCTTAGACTTTTGTACCCCCTTTTTATCAATGTCTTCGTGATTCAGCTTATATTTTAAGATAGAGAACGGATAGCTTTAGCCCAGACAATATTTGCCGCAAAGCTGACCAAAACGTCGGCAAGATGTTCAAACAACGCACCGTAGAATTAAGAATGTTATGTGTATAAAGCGATGGCCTAAACCTGACAATATAAATGAGCCACCGTATTCGTTTTGAGAATTGCTTACTTTTGTTGAGATATTTGGTTATCTGCATAGACTTTTATCGGTATTTTTTCATTTGGACAGTTGGTAAGTGAAATTGGAAAATTTACCTAAATATTTTGGTTACCTTTGTCAGATACATGGTACCAATTATCTCGACGGCTCAGTTCCATAGAACGACAAGTCCAATTTTTTAGTTTTATGACACATGTTTTCCTATGGAAATAAATAAACTTAACAATCCCTCAGATCCATAACCAATTGAAACTATTATATATTTCTAATAAATATATCCCTACTTACATTATAAATGCGAAAGTGTGTGTCTGATTGTTTGTGTTTTTTAAGTCGCAACGGACAACCGATCAACGTGATTTTGTGCATAGGAATAGCCGGAGAGTTAAAACGTGTCAACGACTACTTTTCATCTTCAAAAAAAATATTACTCCCTCCGGAAAATAAAAGACTTTTTTTACAAATTTTGGGTTATATTTTAACATACATTATATTTCATTTAAGGTGATGCAAATGATAAGTCGATTTCAATCTATTTAAATGAATCAATAGTTTGGTCAGCCATTCCTCAAATCGAGAAATGTCTAGTTATAGCTTTATGGAACTGATCCAAAGATGTGACCGATACAATTTCAAACAAGCATTTTGAATTTCCAAATGAAAACTTCGAGTTTGCTATCGACGAGCATTTTGAATTTCCAATTGGAAAATTCAAGTTGACAATCGACGAGCATTATAAAATCTACAACCATATCCCTGTAATTCTGAATCCGTTAAATATTTGATCAAATATATGCATCGGAAACAACGACATGAATAAGTTACATTTAGTTCTATAATAATTGGGCATCAACTGTTTGTGTTAGGTTTTTCGTTTGACCAATAAAAAAACATATTATTCTATGTCAATCAAACGCCATTTTAAAAACAAATTATCATTTTAAAATTAATTTGGTTTTGTGAATCATTACTTTCACTATTATTATTTTTTCATCTTTCCCGTCTTTTTCCTGTCTGCACCCAGTGGTGCATACGGAAGTGCATCGGTGCTCCAATCGCAGCTTATCAGGATTATTTATGCGTGGACGGTAAGGTCTTACGCTTCAGGTGCCAATCTCGAAACAGGGAAATATTTATTCAACTGACAATATTTGAAGTTTATCAAATTTTTTGAAGACACGAACTAGATTCAACCTCTTTGGGAGTTACTGATATCAACGAAACCAGCTGGTCCAAGAAGAAGTATAAACATTGAAAATAATTTTCAGGCATTGTCTAGAATGTTGGTAGAATAATTCAGTCAGAATTTCTTCCGCATCAATAGAGGTTCCAGCTTTTTAACTTCACAAATATTAACAGATAGGACTATTAAAATATGTAGGTTTATATTGTAAAAAATCTTAAACATACAATATACATAGAACATATATGATGACATGTATGTTTTTATGTTAATTCTTGTGATGATTAATTTTACATCAATATAATTGAGTCTTTTTACTACAGGCAAAAAGTTACGTTGGTATTATCATCATTATTCCATGTCCGCTCCCTAGTTGGAGTAAATGGTATCCACAAAAAGCCTCCATGCATCTCCATTGGCAGTCAGCTCCTGTGCGTACTCCCAAGTAAGGTTCTCGTCCCAAAGTTCTGACATAAACTGCCGACGAACAGTCAGCAGTGGACGTCTAGTACGTTAAAAACCTGATGCCTTGTAAAGTATGCAAGCGTGGTTAAGTCTCTGAAGAATGATATTCCAAACGCTCTCGCGGCCATAGAAAATACTTACTTCTCGCGTATTTTGTATGCAAATACACGAGATATAAGTGTTTTCTCCAGTCACAAGATCGGTTCAGAATAGTACTGCAGGAGTCATACGCAGTATATGGCCCAGCAAACCGTATCGCCTCCGCTTGGTGACAGTTGTCACTGGAGTATGCTACGTTCTCTTATTACTTTATTCCTCACAAAGTCAATCAAACACACACCTTCACGATTCTTCTGAGAAACCTATTCTCAAAACTCAGAATTTTGATGTTTTTGGCCCTAGTGAGGTGCCAAAATTCGTATTCGTAGAGAAGAATAGGTGTTATGCAGGCGTTATATAGGCGGCATTTGATTTTCATTAAGTAAATATCCAATCTTCAGATTGCCTCATATTGTTGAATGTGGCGCCTGCTACTCATAGTTGCACTCTCAGTTCTTTTTTCAAGCTGCTTTTTTCTGTAACGTATACTCTTAGGGATTTAAAACTCTCGACTCTTGGGATGATTTAGATTGACAGAATCAGGAGATTTTGAGCATCAAGGCACAAAATGTGTATACAGGACAAGGGTTTTTGCAATATTTATTTTTAACCCCATGCATTTGGAGTTCCTATTTAGCTTATTTAAAGTGACCCGAAGACCCCGAAATTAATCGTCAATTATAACCGCATCATGGGCATACTCTAGGTGATGGAGTTTTTGGGAGAAAGAAATGAATATTCCTCAATCTAGTGAAATTCTTAAAGTAGACTTCCTTAAAAAGAAGTCCATAAGAATTATAAAAAGAAACAGTGCAAGGACGCAACCTTGAAGAACTCCGGTGGTGACTTCAAACCAATCTGTGACAACATCGTTAATTCTAAGGATCTTAGAAACGACTAACTTGTGGTCACTATAAATGTTGGCCTCTCTGTATTACCTGCCATCTAGGAGCTCTTTTCGCTTAGTGCGGCAATAAAAGTATAAAACTCTCTGTGAAAGTAGAATTGCCACACCTTGATGGTGATACTGTGGTTGACCAGAGTGTATACAAGTATATTTATTCAACAGTCTCTTTCTAGATCCTTTTCAATGCGCCTCGCTCACACCGAGAATATCTAATTGATATTTGTCCGTGATACGAGTTGCGTGGATATCCATCTTTTCCGAGGACCTGCATTGTGGGGATGTTATATATTGGTAACGGCTTTAATATTTTTTTCCGTACAACGTCGGATAAATTTCCTACAAAAGTTTAAAATATGAATATTTGAATGAGCGAGAACGAGACGTTTCACGCCCTATGAAACAAACGGCACGAATGACGTTTTCGCGACGTATTTGTATGCAATGTTTATTAGAAACGGAGTTGGTGTGATGTCAAATTGACGTGGCAACAACTCTGAGCCGTTTTGTAGGTGCTCATTTTTAAATCCTAGAAATTTACATAAAAACTTGTTTTCATTAGAATCGTAAAAAAACAGTTTTTTAACGTTATTTCAGACTTGTGAAAATACCCTTTCGCTGTTGCCATGTTGCGATATTGAAAAACCCTAGGTATTATTAAAACATGACATTTCTTAAAATTTATTTTTAATCTACTACGGAAGTTTGCGGTGGACGGAAAAAAAATTCAACTCTGTTGGTAAAGATTAAATTTATTAATATTTTTCTCAAAATAAAAATAAATTTAAGCCTGTTGTCATTTAAGATCAGCGAGTTTTATTTTTGAAAATACTCTCTAAGCCTAATCCCACATTATCAATGAAATAAAAATAAATACAAATATTGCTTGTTTTTTTTAAAAACGTACGCATAAAAGGTTTTTTTTTATACTTTCAGCCAACAAGTCTGTATTTATCAGATGTTGGCAACGGTTTGTTTTATTTATTTACTATTGGAAAATTTTATTTGTATATTCAACAGGGACACAAAAAAAAACATACATTTTTTAAGTATTGGTGTCATTCTTTATAACTACATATTCATTATACAACTCCACCATCTTTCATAAATTTTATTTCACCATTTTTAATTTTTAGTTTTGCTATTGTTTAATAATGTACATGCTTTCCCTTTTCATTATGTTAGATCCGAACTAAACACAAGGCTCTTGGCCTCATAGAGTTAAAATACGTTTTTTTTTATTATTTTGTAATAAATATGTAATTCAATGAATAAATAAATCAATTTTATACAAGTATGTAGTTTGATTTAATCAATTGGTCATAATAAAGATTGAGTTAAACTTAAGACTAAATGTTTTTCAAAGAAAATAAGAAGTAAAAAAGAAACAAAAAATAATTTGCGGACACTAAACTAAGACTTAGACATTTGATTTCAGAAATTCAGCAATATTTTTTTTATTATCATTTACTGTATCATGTCAAATGTCAACATTAACTTTTTTTCTATTTTATTAGTCTTAAAATTCTTGCAAGAGGGACAGTTGTACCGCTTCTATCGCAAAACAATACAATTCAATTGTCTTGTTTAAAAATAATGTAATTAGTAAATAATACGAAAATCATTTTGTTTTTTTTTTCATTCATTGATTCGATAACGTTTTAGACAGTAAAAGCAAAGATATTTTTTTATGCTTTTTTTATGATAGGTTAGTTTAAAACAGCAAGAACTAACAAGAATAAACTTTAATAACATTAAATTTGACGCCTAAATTTATCAAGGCCGTATTTCTTTTCATATTCCAAATTATTCCATTTCTTTTATTTCATCAGGTTATTCATTGTGCAGTTGTAAACCTTTGTTTCAATAATTTTGAGATGGTTTTTCTCATCATTGGCAATTTTATAATTTTTTATCTCTTGTTTCGTATGTATGACATAGTTCGTTAAATTTTATTTTAGTTGAGATATTAATAAACTTTAATCTTTGTTTTACTGTCAGAAAGTTAACATTTTCATCCATATTTTCTATGTTTTCGAAAAAAGGAATAACCCGTGTAAAGTGTATATTAAAGAGGCTTGTCACCATGTGATGTGGAAGGAAGTATTAAAAAATACACCAAAACAGACGAATTGAGAAAAAAAATCAATCATGGATTTCCCTTTTATTTTTTTTATTAATTATGTAACCAACTACACCACAACGCCTGTTTTTTTAATATATGTACATATATTGACACTGGGAAGGTAAAAAATACCAAGCGACATGTAGCAACTTTCAGAAGAGCCAACTTTTTTTTTTACTAATCAAAAAATCTCATTCGTTTTGTTTGGTGTGGTTCTTACATAATTTAAACAAAAAATTATTACCACATTTTTAATTAATTTAAAAAAAAAACTTTAATTGGCTCTTCCGCAAAACTGCTACACGTCGCTTGGTATTGAATCACATTTAACAAAATGTTCAGTAAATAAGATTTTGTGATTTTGTCTTTGAACTAAATGTAATAATTTTAATCTTTAATACACTTTCAATAAATAAAAATATTAATAATATAAGAGCATATATTAAAATAACGACTACTGATGTGACTTCGCTAAAACAACAGATTTCCGATTTTCAGTTTAAAAAAGGATTTAATTGACGAACGTTGACTTTGGCGTTTTGTTCATAAAATAGCTAATTGCGATAACTTCAGTCCAACAAAAAGTGTACTCCTGTGTTTTATCCTCTTAAGGTACAGATATTTAATTTGGGTATTATTCTCATTGCCATACTCTGTAGAATTGTAATATTTTTTATTTCTCTTTCAAAACATATAAAAAGTATCGCAGTTATTTAAATGTGGGTATACAAATATGTATGATGTTAAATATAAGAGTTTTATTTTGGGTTTAAACATAAGTTTTGTCCATTTTTTTTCAAAATTTTAAAAACTTTTACAAAAAAACGGGGTTTGAGTAATAATTTAATAAATTATAGAGTCAATTTATTAGATGTGAATGAGATTTTACTCAATAATAACAAAAAATCCAGCCTGCAATTTATTTATTTTAATGTTTTTTTTTTTTTTTTGTATGGCATTATAAATTTGAGCATTTAACAGTCGCTACCAACTGACTATTATTATTTAAAATAACAGATTTATTACTTTGAAATTTTAATTGCTTACACCTGTAATTGATATCTGTAATTGGTATCTTATTTATTGATATCTGTAAATTTTGTGTAATTTTTGTGGCATAATTTTGAGCCACAGATTCTTTTTTATTACTTAGATTGCTCCGAACAACCAACAATAAATTGTGAGGTCCAAAGAGAAGATATATCTAGGTGCCCGAGTTTTTAATCAACCGAGGTTCGAAGGGCCGATGAACTGAGGCCCGTAGTGTCGATAAATAGAGGCCCCGAGGGCCGATTACATAAGGCCCGAAGGGCCAAATTTTCTAGCATTTTCTAGGTGACTTGAGTTAGTAATCAGCAAAATAAATATTGAAGTAAGATGTGATTTTTTACGAGGTTTAAATAATTGTATGTGTCTATAATAAATTTGATTGAAAATTCTATATTCTTTATTCCTATTCTATATTTCTAATAGTTTTCATCTACTAATTTAAAAAAATATGATTTCTCTCTTGAGGGTTTTGATCAAATCTGTGTTTGAAGATATTCTTGTAATTTTTATTTAATTAATACATTTTTACAGTTTTAACATTTCAGTATTCATATTTTTACTAAAACTAAAATCCCACCAAGCCACTTCTTGTAGTTTGTTGGTGAAATATGATTTTATTAATGTATGTAAAATATTAACAGCAATATGATAAAGTATTGAGCGTTAATAAAATGAACTTTCAAAACTGATTCCAAACATTCACAATTTTATCGCGATGGAGTGCTTAGTTATTTAATTTTTTTAGAAATGTAAATACATTACGGTGTTTTAATTATAAGCCAAAATAAAACAAGAAAAAGCTTTTTAAATGAAACCCAAATACCAAATACCCGAAAACCAAATACACTTGTACAACACATTACTTATAGATATAGAATTAATGAACAGGTTGTGCATTTAGTTACAAGGAGTAATGGTTAGATTAATAAAAATAAAACTAATAAATTAAATTAAATAGATTTCAAAGTTTATCACACATTGCGTTTAAAACTTTAATCCAAAAAGACTTACCAACCAAAAAGATTAATTTAATGTAAGAAAACTACATAATAACAAATTACGAACTCTAAAGTCTACCGGCATGCGGCGGTACCTGCTTTTAGTATCTACTATGTTTTCATATAGATTTATTGTTTATGAGAGATTTTAACGGTAGAGAACACAGAAATAAAAACCCGAATAAATGTTTAAAAAAATATATGTTGGTTTTTAAGGTTTTTACTAACCTTTTCAAATTGTTGAATAATTTTGTAATGAACACTTTTTTTAAATGTTTTGTCAAACATAAAAAAATCACTTTTACATGTCTTTTACGATAGTTTTAGAAACGTTTACGCCTAAAAACATTACAAATATTTCGTTAGGTATCCCGTCGGAAATCACAAAATTTCGTCAAAACTTTTTTAAACATTACTTTAATTATATTAAGTATAAATTTAAAGGGCATATAGATTGGATAATATATTATAAATAAATTTAATCACTATAAATTGGTAGATTATCGTAGGACGAGGGAATGGCTGAAATGGGGGCGTAGTGCAGTAAAGTGCGTGTAAACCGAGAGTGCGCATTTTCGCGGGAAAACTTTTATAAACTTTTTTTTGCTGATGATGAATTGATGACTTCTGTATGGGAAGATGGAGCGGGTCAGGGTCTGCCGGTGATAATGGTCGAATGGTACTCACCCCGCGAGCGCCAGAGGGCCGGGAAGCAGCGCCAGGCAGAAGGCCAGCAGCGCGGCTACGCGGGCCGCAGTCCCCATCTTGGCTTCACCGCATCTCACCGCCACCAGCGACTCGCGCCACGCGCTTCCGGCATCCGAAGGCGGAGACGACTAGAGCGGCGATCGGGCAGCGAACTGAGACTCGAGGCTGACGCGTCCGGCGCGACGAGAATCCGGCAATGTTATGGGTACCGCGCTGGCCTCCTCTTCAGCACCGCCCCCGGGGAGAGGCGGGAACATTCGATGCGGGTGAAGGGAGCTGCGACCGACGGGCCCTCGGAAACGCCGTTCCCGCCGGGAAACTGAACGTCCGTCGCGTCCGTTTCTGCGGCGAGCGGAGCTCAGAATTCTCCCCGAGAATTGCGACCCCGCTCGGTTAAGGCACAGTCTAAGGGCTGACGGGCTGGGGGGCGCAGGCGCGGCCCGGACGCCCCCGGAAGGCTATCGACCGGCACCCCGCGCTCCCCGCGCCTATCGCACGGACACACCCCTTCTGGGCGGGACCTATTTACATACGTTACTCTGCCTTCGAGGCAGTCACTCGCTTACCTAAAGAGCGCCTGTAATTAGCCACATTATGGACAATTTACAGTCAACACTGTCTACTCAGCCGAATGCGATCATCCATCTCTAAAAAAACTGTTATTGTTGATTGTTGTCAGTTTAAAAAATAAGTAAACAAAGTTTTCATAACTTCGGTTTACCATCGGTAGAGTTACCGTGGTAGGGGGTGTCGTGTTTCCCTTCCCCACATGGGACTAGCGATAGGAGGGGGGTAACTTTACGGCGGGAAATTCAAACGCTTTGAAAAGTTTGGTTTTCGATCGAAGACACATTAAGGTGGAGAAAAACTTATTTATTGAATATTTTATTTCAAAATACTTTTTACATAGAAACGCATACTTTTATTGATCCTTAAAAAAAAGTATTTTTAGAATTTGATGAAAATATATTTTTTTAATTCGTTAATATATTTTTTAATTAAATTTTAAATTTTATTTTCTTAATTAAAATTTTCTGGTAAATTAAAATTTTCTAAAAGTAACGAAGAAATTATATAATATAATATATCGCCTCGGAGAATCATCGCGTCACGACTAGTCGTCGTGCGCGGAAACGTGTTGTGACGACAGCGCGCGGCGGCGGCGGCGGTGCGGCGGCGCGTGGTTCGCCTATTCCCAGGCTGGACTAGGTATGCAGTTCCGAGAATTTTACTAATTCTCTAGAGAGGAATGCAACAGGTGGCAGTAGTAACCAATACTGGCTATCTATAAATTCAGTATTATATCAAAACATATTTCCATTTGAGACGGAATAAATTCAGAAGTTAAAATAGTTTCATGAACAATGTTTTGAGTATGTTTGTGGACAGGCTGGATATCCTTCTTTGGAAGTTATTTAGATCTAAATTTGTTGCAACAGAGACGAAAAACATTTTCGAGAAGGGAATATGGAAGTCTAGGCATTCAAGGGGCTTTTTTTAAACTTTTATTTTTGGTTTTTGTAAATGATCTTGGCTCTCTCTTAAAATGGCAATTCTCTGCTGTATGCTGACGATTTAAAGATATTCCGTAGAATTGAAACATCAGCTGACCAACAAATAAATGCTCCAGAAAGATCTCGATCCTTTTAGTATTTCGTATGATCTGAATGATATGCACCTAAATGGACAAAAATGTAACAAGATTACATTTACAAGGAAAATAATTTCAAAATATATAATAAATATAGAGTATTAATAATATGAGCACTAATTCAGTTTTAACGATTTGAGATCTAGGAATAACTTTAGACTCAAGCTTTACATTTTTTGCTCAAATAAAATCTAACAAATACTTTAATATGTCTGGTATGCAATGACTGAGTAAATTAGCCGTCTATTTTTTCTGCTTACGCCTACGGAGAAACGGCGTGATGTTTGCTTGTTTAACAAAACATTCAACTAAAGTGATTCTAAACAAAAATACAAAACTAATTATTTATTGAAAAATGCCATTTGTACGTTTATTTTCAACGGAAATTTTACAAAACTTGGTTTGCAAAAACTTTATACCATATCAATTGTAACAAATACCATAACAATATAATTTAGGCCCTTTTCACAAAATGGTGAACAAAACAAAAAAATAAGTTAAATGTTTTTTTTTGTTTTGTAAACCATTTTGTGAAAAAGACCTCAGTTATATTTTTATAGCATTTGTTACAATCAATATAGTGTAAAGTTTCCGCAAACCAAGTTATGTAAAATTTCCGTTGAAAATAAGCGTAAAAATGGCATATTTTTATAAAATAATATAAAAGCGCCATCTATGAGTAATTTGTTTCATATTTTCGCTTAGAATCACCTTAAAGTCTTCTTAAAATGTTTTTATTATAACGAAACATTTTTATTTTATGCATAAATGTATTTTTGAAATAAAGATTATTTAAAATATTGGCCTCGTGGTGTAGTGGTCAGGTCGTTTGCCTGCCATTCGAGAGGCCTCTGGTTCGATTCCTGACATGGTTGACATTAACATTTTTTTTCAAAAAGGGTTTTTGCATTTAAATATTTCATTTTCCGTGGAATGGCACCTAAAGCGTAAGACCGATCATCTTACCCTTACATAACAAAAATGATCTAGATACGTTGCGATTGGTGTACCAATGCAGTGTCCTATGCACCATCAGGTGCGGAAAGTGAATGATGATAATGAAGATTTCTTATTTTTCCCGTCCGCGCCGATGAAAAATGCAGTTCTGCATATGAAGTACAACCAGAATCCTAGATGAGGTGCTGTCGACTCGATGGCCACTCATAGGTCTTGAAAAAAGAAATTCAGAGGATATACTGGATATAAGTCCGCTTTAGTTTAATGGTTGGCGTGTTTGCTCAGTCACGGGTTTGATTCTTTAACTTACTATATTTTGCGGACGATAAGATGCACCTCAAAATTCATCTATAAATTAAAAAAAAAAAAAATACTTTGGACAGTAAAACGCATCGGACCACAAGAGCACTCCAATTTTGGGTGGAATTTTCATAGTAAAAAAGTACATCCTATGGTCCAAAAAATACGGTATGTAACTAATCCATGGATTACAATGTGGTTTTTCACTACAATATTTCATCGTCTCCGGGCAAGCACCTGAAGCGTAAGTGTAATTATTCTAACTTAATGTAACATATGATCTAGATGCGCCGCATGTGGCTGAAGAATGCAGTGCCCTTTGCTAGGCGATGATGATGATTTTACTTCTCAAAATAATGGTAATTACAATATTTTGAGAAGAGGTTTCTCGTTTCAGTTCAGCTGCAGAACAGCATTTATTTGGAATTTTTAGTAACTAATTATAATTAATTACCCACTACGTCTAAAGACGTTTCGTTAGGACTTAGCATAAAATAACAGGCGTTCGCCGCCTTTGACAGAACTCTTTCACCGCTAAGCATAGAGTACGTTTGCCGCCACCCGTATGCGGCAGCATACTTTTAAGCGCTAAAAATCACGTAAGAGATTTTAAAATTGCCTAGTTATAAGAGACAAAGACAATTATCCCTATAATTTATCGTTTAGTTATCTTCCTAAATACTTGAACTTTAAAAATCAAAAAAAATTTTTTGTACATTGAGAAATTATATCAAAAAACATTAATATAAAAGTATTCCAACATATTTGCAAGCAAAGCGCTAGCATTATGCTATGCTATATAGTAACTCACTCGTGTTTATGAAAGTGTTGATGGAACACTGCGCGGAGACGCTTAAGCACAATTAGCATAATAAGTGTTTACGTTCTTAAATTCAGTCTTTATTGCATTTGTTTATAACATTACTCGACAGTCAAATTAATTTTTTCTTCGAAATTCGTTCAATATTATGTTCTACTTTAAAAAATACCTATTTATTTTTTAACATCGGTTCAAATTTCAAGAGAAGTGAATTCAGAAAGCAATGTATATTTTTGTTATTTTTACTGTAAAAATAAAAATACGTCTCCTTATGATTAATTTTAAGATTCTATATATAAAATAATAAATGTGAAATTATCGTCGTTTAATGTCCGATTTTTTCATGGTTCAAATGGAAACAGCAATAATTCTAATATCATCTTCAAAATGAAAGGATTTATTTTCACTTACTTTAAAATCTCTCCCGCTCATCACTTTAACATCGATTCGACATATTGAGATATTATGAATATTATTTTTTAAATTGCGTACATATATTTAAAAAAAAAACAAAACATGAACTAAACAAAACAAACGTTTTAATGTAATTAATAAAGGAGTTATTTTGTAAAGTCGTTATTGTTATAAATAAAATTGTCATGTCTTATCAGTACAAAAATAACAGCCGGTACTCAATAACACAATCAACGCACAGTTCCATAGAGATAAGGTTTTACGACACTCGAGATACGGCTCAAGGTCACCGTTAAGCTGGAATTTAAAAACTGTTAACTAATTTTTTCACCCGCTCTGATTCAAATCTTTTATAATATAAACAAATATAATATTAGGAGTTATTCAAAGATGTCACTTATCAACAAATGTTCTGGGAATATTTAAAAAAAAATTTTTTGGTCACGTATAATGCACTTATCAAAGTATCAGCCTGTAAAGTCAAAAATGTCTGAATACAGTTACCGCGTACGGTGCATGATTTTTTAGACTGTTTAAAGATAGTTCACGCTGGGATTGGGTTAAGGTTTAGACGGCCGGCATTGTTCTGAAACAGGCATTTTAGGCACCCTGTACCATTTTTTTATTTTTTTATTTTTTTTTCTATTCAGAAAACATACAGTACAATTACATAATTTTAAATTTTACACAATAAGACTTAACTCTAATGGACCAGTGAAGTTTCCATATTATAAAATAATTATATATATTATCAATGAATGTACAAAAAAGAGAAGGAAAAAAAACATAAATGGAAGTGGTTTAAAAATTGAAATTAAAGCTGAAAAAGTTATTTAAAAGTTTGTAGTTAGTATTTACCTATGCCCGAGGTATCCATTCCTTTTTAAATGATAACCCTAGGAGGGAATGGTATTTTTATTTTTTTGAGACATGTTTATTTTATACACTTACATATAACATACATTTATTTATTACCACTTTAGATTTTCGGTTATTGTTTTTAAATTGAGGATCTTCCACTCTAAAAATAATTTGCGGTAGGTCATTGAACAATCTTGGAATAACGCAATTTAATGTTCGTTCTACGAAGAAATTAGTTATTTGGGGAACGACCAGGTTTTTGTCCATATGTTTCGCCCCACAGAATATGCTATTCGGTGCAATTCCTTTGAAGAATTTTAACTAAATATCAATAAGTTTAAATTCCAGTTTTTCTAGTCAGTACTGTATGACTGTGGATCGTGACCACTATTTTATTTTTTATTTTTTATTTTCTTTTATTCAGGAAACATACAGTACAGTTACAAAGTTTAATATTTTACACAATTAGACTTAATTCTAATGGACCAGTGAAGTTTCCATATTAAAAAGCAATTATATGTAAGGTTAATTATGAAAGTATAAAAAAGAGAAGGAAAAAGAAAACATTAATGAAAGTTGTTTAAAAATTAAAATTTAAGTGAAAAAAATATATTTTAAGGTTTGTAGTTTGTAGTGAGTATTTACAAATAGAAATAATATTAAAAATGAAGAAAATTTGTAAGAGTTATTAAAAATTAAGAATGGAAATAAAGAATGAAAAACATAATTAGATGTAAAAATAAGATAAAATAGTAAAAACATTTTTTTTAAAAAAGGAAAAACATAATCACATATTTATTTTAAGGGATTCAAAGAAACGATGAGAAGAATCTTTAAGTGAAATATAAGACAGTAAATTTAAATTTAGGTCAATTTAAATAACATCTTTAAAATTAATGACACTTTATAGTAAGAGCAGCAATATATTGATTTTATTAACACATATAATATAAGTAATTAAAAGTAGTGGTATGTGGTATTCTCAGTCTCTGCAGTCTTTCACTTGTCTCAGCACCCTACATTTCTGAGAGCTACCACAAGCGAAGTGCCTGCTGAAGTTAATATCTGGTTCAACCAGCGCATGGCAGATCTCCCTCGTCCGCTTCTTCTGCGCTGCCAACCACAACAATTTCCTCCAGGGAGTCTTCTTCTCCCTGTGCTAGATGACTGAAATTCCAGTGAAAAAACATTTGTTGATTTGTCGTTTTAATTGATGTTAGTGATATGCACGGCATCATCTGCATACAAAAGACGCTTGCCAGTTTGATCACCTATTTTTGCTTATTACCACCCATTATTACGCAACAACTAATAAGTATTTATCGCTTACTATTAGTATAACAGTATGAATCGTTGGAAAACTCATCTCTTAATTGAGTTGGTAATATTACGGTATACCTAAAATAAATAAAAAATATTTAAAAATTACTGTTTTTGTCACTACCCTCTACAAAACGATTTGCTGACGCGAAATTCAATTTTTTTGATGACCCATAGATAATATCAAACATAAGACATCTGTGTTTTCCTAAAAATTCAGATTCATTCAGTGTTATAATTGACTAAAGTGGATTCCAAAGTTAGATTTACTGGATACAAAATTATAAATTCTAAAATGCATTCGCAGGATATGCGGTGGTTGAGAATTTATATGAACATGTATTTAAACATTGTTCTCCTGACATTGACTCGCTAATGCTTCTCCAATACTGTGCAAATAAGATAACTCCAGTTCAGACTCATTAGGTGCCTAACTAAAATATTAGGAAAACTATTAGAAAAATTAGAACCTTTAGGCATCGTTGGGACTTCCCTTGAATTGTTTCAAAATAACCTAAGTGATCGAAGTTGCTTAGTTCAGATTGAAGCACAATCAAGTCAGTTCAGGGGATCACATGTGGTGTACCACAGGGTTCCGTTCTCGGGCCACTGCTGTTTTTAATTTATATAAATGATGTTACATATTAGGGTATTAAAGGTACACTTTACTGTATGAAGATAACACATTTATTTATTATAACAATCGTAATGTAAAAGATCTTGAAAATGAAATGCAACAAGATGTTCACCATCTTATATTTTGGCTCCGTATCAGCAAGTTCAGTCTCAACATAAAAAAATCTAATTACATTACATTTGGTAAAAAACGGGACATTAATATGATCAGTGACAAAATATTTGGAAATATACATGGATTCACAGCTCTCATGGATTCACCAGTTTGATTATGTTAAATCTAAAATCTCTTCAATCACTGGTACAATGCATAGGTTTAGGAGAATTTTTCAAAATCACTACGTCGTGCAGTGTACTATTCAATGAAATACTCTTATTTGGTATACCTGTATCACGTATCTAGGGATTTGCCGCAAAAAAGTATGTATCAGAAATACAAGTTATACAAAATAGAGCTATAAGAAACATATACAGTATATCAATGGATACCCATGTCAAAGACATTTACAAATTTGCTGACGCTCTCCTATTTTTGGTTATACCCTATTAAGAGATTGAAAAAACAATGCTTCCATACATTTTTATTATCAAGCTGATCTGCAAGTTTCATAAGCTATATACCGGTTATCATTGGACCCACAACGTATTTTTGTTACCCAAAAGCTATGTTAAGACATCTTTCAAACCATTTACCGGATCAACATAACATGATAAAAAATTACGCTTATAGAAAATGCAACAAAAATATTCAATTACATAAAAATTCAGACTACCTGTAACCCCTTAAGAGAAAACGTGGTTTGATTTTTCTTCATACAAACGTATTCCCGTGTTTTCTTCCTGGATTATTTCACTAGAGCAGTGATTTTTTGTAAACACTATAGATATTTACTATTGGTGTATCCTTTTTTTTGTGAAAACTAGTACTATCCAAAAACTCTTAAAAATGTTCAGTTTTATCAGTATCATTTAACTATTTTTATAAAACGCAAAAGGTACCGACTTAGAAACTTACATTTTAAACATATTTCTTAAAGAAAATCACAAAAATGGTCCAGTTTTAGAGTGCAAAAAACGTGACAACTAAACATCGATTTTACTGATTCTTTTTTTATTTTATTTTTTGTACAATCATTATAAGAAAATGTACTCCTAAGAGTTACTCCAAACTCATTTTGGGACCGAAAAATATTTACATCAAGAGATGAAAATAATATCATCATAATTTCCTTTCCGCACCTAATGGTGCATAAGGCACTGCATTGGATCACCAATCGCAGCGTATCTTGATCATTTTTGTTACATGAAGGTAAGATGATCAGTCTCACGTTTCGGGTACCAGTCGAGGGACTTTAATATATTTTTAGTGTAAAAAACACAAAAAAATTATATGGTAACAAGTAATTACAAAAACACAAAACTCAAATAATGGCAAATTATGTATATAATACAAAGAAATTAAAACAAAACATAAAATTAAACATTTACATATAGTAAGAAATATCCGAGGTAAAAAAAAAACTTGAAACTAAATTTAACCTTCCACCTACCTCCTCAAGGAGTTATTTTTTAAATTCATATTGCCATTTTTTTATGTTTTTTGGACTCCGGTAGCCTGTTGTTACATATTACATGCAAGGTACAGCATAGACTTTACCGCAGAAGCGAGATATGATAATGATGTAGAATGTTTTTACAATTCATTAGCAAGTACATTACAAAACTTAAATAGAGAATTGATTTGTGTCATTAGTGACTTTAATGCTAAGATTGGTCAAGGCCGTTGTTCATACATTGTTGGTGAATACGGATTGGGTACAAGCAACCAAAGAGGCGACAGACTTTATGAATTTTGCCAAGAAAAAAATATGATTGTTTTAAATACCTGGTTAAAACTGCCAAAACGTAGACTTTACACATGGAAATCACCCCAAGATGGGAACCCAAGGTATGACATCGTTAGGAATCAAATTGACTATATTTTAATAAACAATAGATATAAGAACTCAGTAAAAAGAGTTACCACTTACCCGGGAGCAGACATCGGATCAGATCATATTTTACTTGTCGCCGATATTAAATTACGTTTAAAACAAATAAAAAAACCAAAGATTACCAACAAAATTGATTCTTCCAAATTGCAGTCGGATGTGATTAGAATTACTGTCACTCGAAAACTAAATGAAAAAATTAGACAATTTCCTGAAGAGCCCACAGAAGAAGTACAAACACAGTAGAACAATATAAAATCAGTGTTTAGTAAGATCTGCAATGAAAATCTTCAATTATACATATCCAAAACCTATACTGGTACCAAACAGCTGAAATCAGACGCGGAAACGAAATATCAGATGCAATACTCATTTATCGGGGAGTGCGACAAGGTTGTATCCTGTCTCTTTTGCTTTTTAACTTGTATTCTGACTATGTTTTTAAGAAAGCGTTGAACAGTAATGAAAGAGGCCTGAAGATCAATGGAGTTGTAATCAACAATATCAGGTACGCCGACAAAACTGTTTTGCTGGCAGATACTATTGCCGATCTTCAGGAGTTGTTAAATTGTGTGGATGCATTTGGCAAACAGCTGGGATTAACAATTAATATTGGCAAAACAAAATGGATAACATTTGGCCGCCTTGATTACTCCGCATTTTCTTTCAAATTAAAGGGTATTGACATTGAAAAGGTGGACAATTTAAATACCTCGGCAGCATTCTCACAGAGACTCTCGACCCAGATATAGAAATTAAATGCAAAATTGAGACAGCAAGAGCTGCTTTTAATAAAATAAAATCCATCTTCTGCAATGCTAATCTCAACTTGAAAATAAGGCAAAGATTGGTAAAATGTTATGTGTGGTCAGTATTGTTGTATGGCTGTGAGACTTGGACTCTGAAAGTGAACATTATGAATAGGCTCGAGGCTTTTGAGATGTGGTTGCATCGCAGAATGCTTAAGATATCTTGGACAGACCTAATAACAAACTCAGAAGTCTTAAGTCGAGCTAGAACGAACAAAGAACTCTTAACCACCATAAAACTTCGTAAAATTTCATATCTGGGGCATATAATGCGTGGAGAAAAGTACCACTTGCTTCATTTAATTTTGAAAGGCAAGATTAAAGATCACACAGGGGCTGGAAGAAGACAGATGTTCTGGCTGCGAAATATACGAGACTGGACTGGCTTCAGGACTGTGGAGCCGATTTTCCGGGCAGCACATGACAGGGAGACTTTTGCCAGAGTGATTGCCAACGTTGGGGTTACCTGACAGGGCACTGAGAGAAGAAGAGGATGATTAATGATGAAAGTAAGTTATTTATATAAATACTAAACGCTACAATGGCTCATCTTTGATGGCACGGGGAAATCATTTAACCCCAGAGGTAGGAGTATAGTTTGAGAGATCTACAATATTGTTTTTATTAATATATTTTTGCCAATGGGAAAAATTAAAGATTTGTAGTGTGTATTCACACATACCGGAACCAAAGTAAAATACAGTTCTTGAATGTTTCGGCAACGTCACAAAAGGTCGCAAGGCCAGTTTTCCTCCGGCACAAATTGGCGCAAAATCCGAGACGAAGAAGTAAATGGCATTAAACAACCAACACGTTTATAGCGTAAAATATATGAACAACGCTTTTGGAAGATATTGTGAAGAGGTTTGTACGGAAATCCAAGTTGAAGATAGATAAGAACAAATTATCCCCAACTTGGTGGTAGCAGTTCAAATGTTCGTAGCGGGGTGGATACCCGATATTACGATTAACCAATGCAAGGCAAATTTGTCAGATGAATGTTTATTGATTTTATACCATGCTTGGGCTCAACTTTCAGTATGACAATAACAGGTTATCACACGAGCGTCTAGTCTCCAAGTCACTTAATTATGCAATTTGTCTCTGGCAACATAGTTCGAAGCTTGGCGTTACTGACTATAGCGATATAGTCCATTACCCTTAAGTCACAAAAGTACAATAATGTCTGAATACGTACACGTAAGGTGAAGACACCAACAGTCAGGGGAAATAACCACAGCTAGGTTCAAATTACACCCATTGCAAGATAATGCACACTAAGTTTGTACTTACGTAACTGAGCAATAACCACCGTTTATCAAAAATGCGCAGTGTAATTTCGCGACTCGTGGGCAAAGATAAATTCAGTCCTTTTTGCACCAATAACCGGTCATTTTTTATAAATGTGATTATATTCACACGTAATAAAATATCACTAATGCTAGTAAAACGCTGAACTCTGATTTAAATTCAATTTCTTGTTTGTCTAAAGATAACGGTTTACTCATCAATCCAAAAAAATCCCAAGCGATTATAAGTATCCATAGACTAATTCTCTTTTCAATATTTCTAAAATTTTCCTACCTTAATAATCGTCCAAAATTGGATTCATTTCAGGAAGACAGTTGAAAAACCTTGGCATAATTGTGGATCAACACTTAACGTGGCATGAACAGATTACTGAGGCTAGGAAGAAGTTTTGTTGAGCCCCCCATTCACTAAAAAGACTGCACAATTTTCTTTCAACCACAACAAAAAAAATCTATCCCAATCAATTATATTTTCTTTGCTGTGCCATGATAATATTTGCTATCTTGACTCCAATACGGAACTCAAGTGGCTTCATTTTTATCAGCGCATAAACCTTTAATCTCTCTTACTTCTTTACAATATTCTTCACAACCCTTGTGCTTCAAAATATCTTGTTGAGATTTTCATTTACCTTTCTGATCATAGTCTTTCGCTTCTCTCTTCTCAGGAGAGAACACTTCCCATTCCTCGACATAGCACATCATTTTTCAGGTATCCACTTTCCGTTCAAGCTGCTAGACTTTGGAATGAGCTAACTCTTCATACAAAAAAATAACTTTCTCTAGCCACCTCCAAGAAACCTCCACACACACACACTCACAAACATTTTTATGTTTTCTCAGAATCCTGAATTCAATATTTACTATTTGTTTTTTAAATGTATATTTTTATCCCCCTTTCTTTTAATGGTTTCCCGTTTTTTCTCCTTCCAAACTCATTATCTGATTCCGCATTCCTCATCATTTTATATGTATACCATAATGTTTCTTTATTTTTAAAGTTAATATGTGCAAGTAATTAAAAGAACGCTTTAATTATTTAGGTTTTTCATGTGTGTATCTTTGGATCTATATTTATGTTTTTTTAGTACAAATTTTTGATTGACTCTGTTTTTAACTAGCCTGTTTTTTAGTTGGTTGGAAGATATTGCTTTTAGCAATAAGTCCACCAAAGTACTTATTCTATGTACTAGAAATTTTAAATAAATAAACGAAGTTACAACTTAAATAAAAAGACAATAAGATCCAACGGCAAGTGACAAACTCGGCGAGACAGATTTTAACGTGAATTCGATGCCTTCATACGTAGTTGCCGTTATGCCAGTCAGACTGCGCAAACCAGCGCTGAGTAAGCAAGGAGAGAATGCGTCGCGGGGAGTAGAATGTTTTAGAAGCTTTGTACGTAGGACCAGCGCGGGGGAAGGCGGGGCGAAGTGAGACGCGGGTCAAAATAGCACGTAGAACATTCTTCACGCGTAATAGTGAAATTTACTTTCTTTTTGAAAGATATAGCGGGGTCAAATTAATGTCTTATTACAAGCTAAGATAATGCAATAGACGAGGTATGAGTTACGTTATTGATAGCCTGATGGAATTTTTATACGATTAATTCTCAGTACCACCTTTAGCAAAATCAGTTATTTAGTGAAATTAGTTACGGGGTGCAATAAGGAACTTGACGAAGTTGAATCACTTTATTTCCCGGTGAACTATGTATTCACAATGTGTAACAAGGGATTTTCCTGATGTTTGCAGTCTTTGATACTTCAAACATTTGTATGATCACATAAACTATTAACAAGTAGTGGGTTGAGTAAGTATACTTACTTATTCAAACTAAACACAGGGTAGATAAACATTTGTGATTATTATTATTATTATTTAAAACGTCGTTTTAAATAAATATTTCATGTCAGCCAGGTCGGGAATCGAATCCGAGATTTATTGTATGTAGACAAACGCGCTGATCATTAAACTACAAAGCGGATATACTCAAAACATTGTCAGAAAAAAACATAACGTAAAACATAACATAAAATAAAATAAAATAAAATAAAATAAAATAAAATAAAATAAAATAAAATAAAATAAAATAAAATAAAATAAAATAAAATAAAATAAAATAAAATAAAATAAAATAAAATAAAATAAAATAAAATAAAATAAAATAAAATAAAATAAAATAAAATAGTAATAAAATAAAATAAAATAAAATAAAATAAATTAAAATAAAATAAAATAAAATAAAATAAAATAAAATAAAATAAAATAAAATAAAATAAAATAAAATAAAATAGTAATAAAATAAAATAAAATAAAATAAAATAAAATAAATTAAAATAAAATAAAATAAAATAAAATAAAACAAAACAAAACAAAACAAAACAAAACAACACAAAACAAAACAAAACAAAACAAAACAAAACAAAACAAAACAAAACAAAACAAAACAAAATAAAATAAAATAAAATAAAATAAAATAAAATAAAATAAAATAAAATAAAATAAAATAAAATAAAATAAAATAAAATAAAATAAAATAAAATAAAATAAAACAAAATAAAATAAAATAAAATAAAATAAAATAAAATAAAATAAAATAAAATAAAATAAAATAAGATAAAATAAGATAAAATAAAATAAAATAAAATAAAATAACATAAAATAACACAAAATAAATAAAAAAATAACATAAAATAAAATAAAATAAAATAAAATAAAATAAAATAAAATAAAATAAAATAAAATAAAATAAAATAAAATAAGATAAAATAAGATAAAATAAAATAAAATAAAATAAAATAACATAAAATAACACAAAATAAATAAAAAAATAACATAAAATAAAATAAAAAAAACATAAAATAAAAAATAAATAAAAATATTAACATAAAATAAAAGAAATAAAAAACAAAAAAAGAAAAAAAAAAGAAAAACAAAAACAAACTTAACATAAAATCATAACTTCTGTAAATATATAGACTTCCATATTCCCTTCTCAAATTTACTGAAATGTCTTTGTCTTGATAGACTGACCCTCTAGGCGGTGAGATCTAGAGCTTATCTGCAGAGATTTGGTAGTACCCAAACACTGTTCAACCTTTCATGGCTATTAAAAACAGGCAAGAAGAAATACAACCTATAGTATTAATAATCTAAAAATGATTGATTAAGTCTTTCATGTACGGGCCTGTTTTACACGTATCATGTCAATCCAGTCGGTCAATTAGGGTGGGTGGATGCATAATTAATATTATCTTTTTTGGTTTTATTTATTTAGTTTCCACTCGCGGGTAAATATTTTGCAAAAAGAAATTGAGTGAAGATTAGTCCGCCTCATGGTGTACTATTTCGTGTGTTTGTTTACCTGCCAATTGATAAATGAAATAATTTAAAAAATATATTATTCATTAACTCACCCTATAGTTTTTCTTCAGGACATTCCGTGTTAAATACTTCAGCGATAGCAAAAGACATACGTCGTTTGGAAAGGGAATACACATGTGTCCTTAATTGTTTTGTTCGGCGCTAGATCTCTCTTTCTTTGACAGACTGGTTTAAGGTAAACCTAAAATATTTTGAGGTTAAAAAATCGTTTACTTTCTGCCTGTTTGTTTATGAGGTTTGTTTTCTGTGAACTGTGGTTAATTACACAGGCCTACATTTTTTTTTCAAGAAAAAGTGTTTCAAGTCTGATAAGTGTATTATAGTAAATAGGGTATGCTGATCACGAATCTGTGTACCAGCATGCCAGGTTTTCAAGAAAAGTGTGTAAATATGATTTCGTAAATTTTCATATTAACCGCCATAAGTACTGAGAAAATATTTATTTAAACAATCATACACATCAAAACACGTGTTGAAAAATAAAGTTCCGATGTGTAATTATACAAACATATGTTTTTTTAAATGAAATCTATCCCTTTTTTCTTTTTTTTTTTGCGTATTCGCGGTATGTCCCCTTCAATGTCCAGCAGTAGTCTGCCATCGTTCTTACATCCCATCTCTCTTGATAACGTCTCTCTATCTCCTTTATGTCTCAGTGAAACCTTTCCCCTGTTCTTTGCTGACAACCCCAAGATTTTCAAGAAACTGTAGAAAGCTAAGTAGGAAAGGTATTTCACGCGGGAGTCTTGAAAATGGAGTTTAACGCTCATATTGCATCCCAGTTTTTCATAATTTTCACCCATATTGGCTACAATTTCTTTGAAGTCTGGAGACTTGTTGTTTCCGAGAAAACCATCTATGACCTCTACAAAAGAACTCCATGCTACAAATTCATCCTGGGTCATCGTATTCTGGAACAATCTGCCGAATTTTAAGGTTTGAATTTGAGGACCTACAAAAATTCCTTCCTTAAGTTTTGCTTCAGAAAGTGCAGGAAACTGTTCCATCAGTCCTAACTTGATGCGAAGGGGAGGAAAAAAAAGTAACTTTGGATCAACTAATGCATCACGCTGCACATTTTTGTGTCCTGGTACGAGTCGGTCTCTAGTTGGCCATTCTTTCTTCACGTAATGTAGATTTAGTTTTCGACTGTCCCACTCACACAAAAAAAACGGATACTTTGTGCATCCAGACTGCTGACCCAATAGCATGCATATTATTTTGAGGTCTCCAGACTGCTGACCAATAGCATGCATATTATTTTGAGGCCTCCACACAGCTGCCGACCATATTTTTCATTATTTATTTTATTTAGTAATAGCTTCATATGTTTCTTTGAGATGCGCGGAGTGAGGAACAAGCACCGAGGCATATGTATTACAATTGTGCAACAAGACACCCTTCAGACTTATTTTAGAAGAGTCAATGAATAACCTCCACGATGAGGAGCGGACAAATCCAATCGTATTTGTCCGCTCCTAATTTCACTACCAATTTAGGAATATTGTTGCAATACACCAGTGAGCCGTCTTGTGAAAAATACAATATTACCAAATAAATATGTACATATACTATCCTACAGTATTATTCTATCCATATACCTACTTAATATTATGAAGTAAATGTAAGAAATTTACACAAAAATTCTTAAAAGTTGTTATATTTTTTTGTATAAAATCTTTACGTGATGGACTCAAATTGAATTCATATTCAGAATCAGCGTACTGAATTTAGTTAATAACACTAGTCAAAATCAGAACGCAAAAAACATGTCGGCCCGTGTGCCAGGTAATTATTTGTTCTAAATGATGAAATAGGCTAATAAATGAGCAGAAACAGTGAATTATTAAGTGCCGAAAGGTACGTTTGAATTATTTGTTCTAAATGAGTGAGATCACAATAAATACTAACGTTAAAAACGTGACAATAAAAGGCAATGTTGGAATGGTTGTCCTCGATAGACTAAATAACTACAGGACCGATTTACTTGCAATTTTCAGATAAATGTACATCTTTGCCACGAGAAGGTTTACAACTCATAAAATCTTCAATTTATTAATCACAAAATAGGTTAGGAGCGTATATGTTTTTTTTACGTATATATTTATTTTTACGATTATCCGAACTGTTTTTACTCAAGATTTTGCAGTAAAGTTTAGTTAGCATACTTAATCATGTTAAGTCTAAAGAGAAAACGCGGTCCGACTTTTCTTCACACAAACGTATTCACGTATTTTCTCTCTGAATTATGACATTAGAGAAATGTTTTTTTTTCAATAACAACAACAATAACAAATTATTCCGCTGTTTCCCCGAAAGGGTGGGCAGAGACGATAGAACGCCACATCACTCTATCTTTGGATTCAGATCTCGCTTCCTCCATATTCATAGATCTTCTTATGCACGCGCGCCGATTATTCCGACTTTTGCCATATCCATCATCAAGTATTTGTTGTATTTGGTCATGCCATATATTTCTCGGTCTTTCTCTATTTTTGCATCCATGAACATTTGCATTGTTAATATTTTTAGCCACTCTTACGTTGTCCATTCGCTCCACATGTCCAAAACAGCGCAAAACTCTTTTTTACACATTTTAGATATTTACAAGTGGCGTGTCCACGTGTTGTTTTGTATTTATTTATTTTTTATTTACTATGGGAACTAGAACCATTCAAACCCATAAAAAGCACAGTTTAATCCGCTGTCTTCGGGCGCACGGTACACAAATATAACTAATTTTGAAAAGCGCAAATCATACCGATACAGAAATTTTTATTCTGATACTATGTCTAAAAAAAGAACAAAATTGGTTCAGTTTTAAGGTGCGGAAAACGGTAGAGCGGAACGTCAATTTTGTGTATTCTAATAAAAGGTCGGACATGCAGTTGTCTTTTTTGCACAGTATCGGGGAGGCATTTACAAGACAGTGACAGAAAAACAATGTTCGAACACCTATTTATCTAAACCGAAACACAAAAATAATAATGTATCCGTACATATCTATTTTGGACTAAATACAGTAATTGATATCAAACTTTCGATTCTGTTCATTTAATCTATTTAGCAAGTACTCAAATCTAGCAATTGCAAAGCATTGCCGGGTTCAGCTCGTTTTATTTAATAAAATAGATAAGTAGTGTTAATATCAAATATTTTTAGGTTATATTAGTATAAAATCAAAGTTTACTTTCGGTTAGTTTAAATTATTTGTTCTAAATGAGTGAGATCTAAATAAATACTTTATTAACGTTAAATACGTTAAAAACGTTTTATTATTATAGTGATCTGCTGTCCTTTTATTTAACTATGAAATAATTATAAATGACATCATTTTAATTCATTAACTTTGAAAATAATGATATGTAAAACTGAAGGATATGTATAATTCGTAATAATATATAAAGGTATATATATAAATAACATAATAGCTGGGCTCCGTGGTGCAGTGGTTAAGACGCTTGATGCACGCACGGAAGGCTCAGGGTTTGATTCCCGGTGAGAATACCTTAAACCTATTCGTAAATATGGTATTCTGTGCTGTAATTTACCATTGTAATTGGGTCTCCTTACCTGTGATGGTGTAATATTTGAAAATAATTATTATATTAAAAATAAACAAATGGCAGAAAAAGTAGCTAACTGAGCAGAAAGAAAAGAATGAGTATTTGGTTTATTTGAGACGAATAAATAATAAAAAAATTATATGGAAAAAATGGAAATGTTAAATATATGGTAGAATTTTGATGAAATTCAGTAGATCGATGGATTTTTTTTTGCAGTTTGATTTACAGCCCAGTTCACTCAGGTTTGAGAAAAAACACCTTTTAAAATTTGTGTCCTCACCGGGAACCCAACTCGGAACGTGCGTGAGTCATGCGTCTTAACCACTACACTACGGAGGCCACCCAGATTTTGAATATATTATATCTGTTAGTTTTTTGCGGTTTCGTTAGAATTATTCTGAGTGACTGATTATTATTTTTGTTATTTTTTGTAAAAAGAAAAAAATATGTTCTTATGAGTAACATAAATATTTCAATATTGGGGGCCAAAGGTTCTTCCACCGGCCGTCAGTTTTGATTTAAGATAATTTATAAATAAATACGTTTATTTCTATTTTTTTATATTTTTAGTTTTTTAATCTTTATTTTCTATTGAATATGTTATGTAACTTGAATTATAAAAATAAAACTATAATTTTATTGGTTGGTTGGAAGAAATTGCCATTTAGCAATAAGCTTGCCAATGTGCAAATAACATTATGTACAAAAAGTTCAATAAATAACTCACTATTAGGAAATGGGAACCAAGTTGTAGTAGAGCTTTTATCTTTTTCTGTGGAGATACAAAATATCAGATGCAGAATAATTTTTTTTGTCTTTTAATTTAATTTCCCCAATTGGTGAAATTTCACAGTGCTCGAGATAATTACTAATTCACTTAGGCCCAAAAGGCCGTTCAACTGAGGCCCAAAAGGCCATTCAACTGAGGCCCACACGGCCCATAAAGCGAGGCCCGAAGAGCTGAATACGCTAGCATGTAACAGTCTAAATTAATCTACTAAAATACGACAAGTAAATTTATGTCCTTTAAATTCCCGTTTTATGTGAAAAGTATGTTTTTTTATAATTCAGAAGTGTTTTGGCTAGTTCAATGTTTTGGCACAAAATATTATCTAACTGTACCATATATGTAGATGCCCTTGCTCAAAATAACCTTAACGTACCCCACCGTAACTCGCGTACCAGTGCTGTCTTTGTTGTGGGAAATTTTAGAATCAAGGTCAGATTCTTTTCCCTTCTGCCACCGATCCTCAGGGCAGTCAACAAAATGTCACTAAACAGTGCTGCCGATGTGTTCATACAGCAAAGGCAAGCATTCAAAAAGCGAGCGGTGCTATAACTTCTAACTTGAGATGACACACTTGCTATGTCTGTCTAGATCATGCCATGACTATTATACCTATTGTAAATTTAAGTAGATTCTAAGATTATTCAGATTAAGGGCTTTTATAAGTCGGTCGATTGACTGAGTTAAAAAAAAACGTTTTGTTTTACTTATATAGGACGGCCCAAAATAACTACTTTTATTTTATACCAACGTATAAATTATAATATATTAACTTTAATGCTGACGTGGCGTTTTGTAGCCTTCTAAACTAAAGCACTTTGGGCGAAGCTCTGCGTTTGACGTAAAATTAAGTTTTGTAAATTAACTTTAGTCTTCATACGTTTTAAAGTAATTTATTTACTCTTATATTTTTAGAAAAACGTAAAATAAATTTTGTAGTACCTCCTTTAATTGGCTTGAAATGGGGATGCTCAAAATATATTTGTCTAAAAAAATTCATAAGAATATTAAAAGCTCTACAATGTATAGAGCATTTTGACAGAAACATTGTATGAACAAATATTAATGAATCTGACGCTGATATGAACAGCCAACTAACGATTAGCAGCGGACGTCCAGGATCTCGAGAGTCTGATGCCTTGTAAAGTGAGCAAGCGTGGCATCAGACATGTTGAAACTTTAAAAAATTTATGAGTATGTATTAAATAAACCTACCTAAAATATAATTGACTTGTTTGTCAAATGTGAGATCATTCCATCGATCTGCGATGAATTTAATCAGTCAGTGTTCAACTGATGAATATGTTTATATTTTTTTTGTTATAAACGCATAGTCTGTCATTTTTTACAAAGATATGAGGTAGATATAAAAAAAAAATAAAAAAAAACAAAGAGAAAATAAAATAAGTTTACATAAAAATGAAGGAATTAAAATATGACACGAAGAACGATAACATTTCAAACAGTTAAGAGTTATAAAAAAAAAGAAAATAACAATGAACTTAATTATAACGGACTCAGTATTGATGTAGACATTTTTAACTGCACGTTGCATTTGTACAGAAAATTTCTTCATGGGGTCGATTATTTGGGATAGTTGCTGAATGTACATCTTGAGTGGTTTATGCTATGCATATGTGCCGCATGTAATGTATATGTTTGTGTATGTTTTATATGTGCGTTCATGTGTGTGCGTGGATGGCTCGGAGTGTACATTCGGTATTTTTATTTATTTTAATTTATTACCTCCATGGAAAACGCAAATGTCAACAATTATCTTTTTTTCACTTAAAATTCTTATTTATTTTTTGTCACATTTAATGTTTATATCTTTTTAATTTATGAAAACTTAATTGGTCTTTTTATGTTAAAAAATTGTTGTTTTTAATACTGATTTTGTATGACTGTATGTTTTCTAAATAAAATAAAATAAAATAAAATAAAATAAAAAATAAATAAAATAAAAGAGTATAAAAAAATAAGCTTAACATGTGAGACTGCTATGTAAAAAACATGCTTTAAAAATTAATTAATTTTATCAATTTCATATGTGAACAAACAAAAAATATACATTGGACTTAAACACTACAATAACTTCCCTTTCCATTTGAAAAATTACAATGGAGACAAATTTAAAATCAACTTGAAAAAGCTCATGATGTCTACTTTTACCAGATGGGATATTGTATGGATAGACCTTACAATTTAAATTTATTGCAACAGATAAGGAAAATATTTTTGAGAAGGATATATGAAAGTCTAAGCATTTACAGGGCTTATGACCTGTCATTGGCTGGTTTAAGTGGCCACTTTACACACTGTGTAACATTCACGATTCTGCCTATGTTTAACCATTCACATTTCTTAACTCTCCATCTGTTGACTTTGAGAAGTTTGTGTTATTTCACAAAGTCAAAGATGGAAGAGTTGAAGAAATGTGGATGTTTAACATAGGGCACACATAACATATGTATATATGTGTGCCCTATTTTAAATTTAAATAATAATAATAATAAATATATGAAAGTCTAAGCATTGACAGGTCATAAGCCCTGTAAATGCTTAGACTTTCATATATTTATTATTATTATTATTATTTAAATCTTAAAATAGGGCACACATATCATACATATTGTTATGTGTGTTCTAATAATAACATTGCAAATATATTTAATTTATAAATTGTTTATCACATATGTCTTGACCATTATTTTAAATTTTGATATGTTTTTTTTCTTCATAAATATTTTTTTTCATTTCGTAATACTTTTTAATTGCTTTAAATAAAATTGAATTTTGTGACTTTGCCTTTTTCCTAAATGGAAGTCTAATTTTATATCCTTCTCAAAAATATTTTCCTTATCTGTTGCAATAAATTTAAATATGAATAACTCCCTAGGGAGGAAATCCAGCTAGTCTGCAAGCATTTGGAAATTCTAAAACATTGTTGAGACCTCCTAATATTAAAAAAAAACCATAAAGATTAAAAAAAAAAAAAAGAATAAATAAAAAAACAAATGATTAAATTTAAAGATGAACCGGTTCATTAAAATTAAAATGTTTTTGTTTAAGAAATCAACATCACTGCATTATTGTAAATAGTAATTACATCAGTTTGGTCTTTACTTGTTTCCTTGAATGTCAAAGTGTCTTCCCGAGATTAGGTTGTTTCACTACTAATTTCTTGGAACAACTCACTGGATGAATTGTTAATTATCCTGCTTATAAACTCGGCTAACTTCTCGCGTTACTCGCGTTTCTAAGGGTCTGCAAAAGTTTAAGGTTGATTTAACTCATTCGTCACAAACTGATATAAACTGACCAAACTATTCTTACAGGTCCGGGAAAAATCGTAATCAGTATAACTATGAAGATTATTAATCTTATTTTAAACGTCTTGAAAAAAGGAGAAACGAAATAAACCTCAACTGGTTGTATAATGTTCAAAAAGGCCATAAAAAATGGATAGTGGAGCTAGGTAGAAGTAAAATGGCTTGTCTCATTTGCCCAAACCAATATTGAATCAACTGCTTCACAAGTACTTATGTTAGGTTTTTGTTCTTTCATTATGTATAAACATAAATATGTAGTGTTTAAAACTGTCTTAACATTTTATTAATTATTTCTGTTTATTAAGTTAGTCTGCTTTGTTTATTCTCAAATGTAAAAATATATAAATAATAATAATAATAAAAAAGTATATTGTTAAGTGTCCTCGGTACGGATAACCCCCATGAAGTCACATTTTTTTATAATTAATTATAGTTTGTAAGACAATAAATAAAATAAATAAAATAAATAAAATAAATAAAATAAATAAAATAAATAAAATAAATAAAATAAATAAAATAAATAAAATAAATAAAATAAATAAAATAAATAAAATAAATAAAATAAATAAAATAAATAAAATAAATAAAATAAATAAAATAAATAAAATAAATAAAATAAATAAAATAAATAAAATAAATAAAATAAATAAAATAAATAAAATAAATAAAATAAATAAAATA
This sequence comes from Micrasema longulum, assembly GCF_059751315.1. NCBI lineage: Eukaryota > Metazoa > Arthropoda > Insecta > Trichoptera > Brachycentridae > Micrasema > Micrasema longulum. Next base: position 985,770 of record NW_028277425.1, read on the forward strand.
AATAAAATAAATAAAATAAATAAAATAAATAAAATAAATAAAATAAATAAAATAAATAAAATAAATAAAATAAATAAAATAAATAAAATAAATAAAATAAATAAAATAAATAAAATAAATAAAATAAATAAAATAAATAAAATAAATAAAATAAATCAAATAAATCAAATAAATAAAATAAATAAAATAAATAAAATAAATAAAATAAATAAAATAAATAAAATAAATAAAATAAATAAAATAAATAAAATAAATAAAATAAATAAATAAATAAGATAAAATAGATAAAATAGATAAAATAGATAAAAATAGATAAAATAGATAAAATAGATAAAGAGATAAAATAGATAAAATAGATAAAATAGATAAAATAAATAAAATAAATAATAAATATAAAATAAATAAAATAAATAAAATAAACAAAATAAATAAATAAAAATTATTTTAGCCATTTCCGTCATTTTCTGTGACATGCACTCTCAGGTATTTGAAACCATCAAAACTATCGAGATAAATTTTCAAATCCATGCATGCGTAATACGAGTAAGTACCCATTTAGCCCATCCTGGACCCCGATTAAAATGGGAAGTTAACAGAGTTATATTCGACTGTTTTTAAAGAAAAATCGATATTTGTGTACGAAAAGAAGTAGATTTGTATGAACATTTAAAGTATCTTCATCGGTAACCTATAATTGAACATGTTTAAAAGAAAAATATGTTTGCATATTCTGTTTTTCATACAGAAAATTTAATTTCACTTTGTGATTGAAGATAAATGTTAAGTTCCCATTGTGATCAGGGCCCTGCAGTGACTTGAAGACCCCATATTGAATCGTCAATTAGAACTACATCATCGGCATATTCTAGGTCACTGAGATTTTGGGAGGAGGAGATGGAAATTTCTAGATCGAGTGGGATTGACTTCCTTAGGATGAAGTCCATAAGGATTATAAAAAAGAGAGGTGCGAGGACGTAACCTTGACGAACTTCGGCGGTTGCCGCAAACCAGTCTGTGATTACGTCGTTAATTATTCGGCATTCGCTACTTTAGTGAGGGGCTTTGATAAGTTTGATTAGTGATATAGGCACTCATATGATTCTAGTATTTTCCGGAGTGTGGGTCTGTGCGGACTATTAAACGCTTTTTCGTAATCGTGTCGCTTCAGTTCGTTTTTGTCCAACAGACCAAAACACAAATCTGCAGACATAGTGCTTTAAACTTTTTTTACGAAATTGGTACAAAGTAATGACTACAACTTGAGACAAAATTCGTCAATGAACCCCTGTAACAATTAAAAAAAAACTTTTTCATTTGAATTTTATAAATAATGATTTTTCCAGTACAGTAAACTCATTTTTGTTAATAATGGGCTGTCGGACAAAAACGAACTAACTTGACGATCTATGAAGCAAAAAGTCAAGGAATTATGAAGTTCATAGTTCTCCTGTAAAAAAACACCTTATGTTGTGTATTTGATCCATGCATGACGTATAAAAATGATGCCATGATATTTATCACAATTCAATGGACCACCCATTTTGTGCAATGAGGTAATGTCCCCGTTTACCCAGTCTTTCGGACGCCTCTTTCGTTCCCACACTTTGGTCATTAGTTGGTGTAAAGGGCCAACAATGCCAGTGATGCTGCTTTTGAGAAATTCCGAGTGTATATCGTCAACTCCTGGTGCCGTTCCATTTTCCAAGTTTGACACGTCCATTTTTATTTCACCCGGTGTCGGAGAGCTGTCGAGAATTCTGACTGGTGTGGAATTCTTGAAATACTAAGGATATAATATACCTATGCTTGTACTACTAACGTTAATTTACTAACATTGTAATTATATTGAAGATCATTCTCAAAAAGCCCTTGAGGTATCCAACGGAAGATCTATTTACTAAGTTAAAGCTATTGGATGTAAGATTATTATTTGTGAGGTGCCTACTACTTAAATTTTATGATAAATTAAGTGAGGTCAAAAGAACCCAACAAAATATAAACACTCGTTTAGCAACATAAATTAACTGTATTGTCCTATTTGTATCAACTGCTTTTGGTAAAAAGCAATATAATGTAATTGCTTCAAAAATATTTAATGATTTATTGCCAAATATAAAAGACTCAAAATGTAAAACAAGTTTTAAAATAAAAATAACTGCACATATAAATAGTGAAGCGAGAGATTTTTTTGAAAAATATATGTAGATCAATAAACGTAGTAGCTTCTATAATTGGTACACATATTATTTATATTTTTATGCATTTCATTACTTTATATTTGTTTTTTATTATATACTATACTATAATATTTATGTTTAAGTAACATGTATTCTTATCATACCTTATATCAACCAATTTCCTTCGAGTACCTATTAGAAAACTCCAAAATTGATGTAGTTAAGTCCATCAGAGATTTAGGAGTTGTTTTGGACTATAAACTGACATACAACGAGCATATAGATAATACAGTAAATAAATCACTGAAATTACTTGGCTTCATTAACAGAATATCCTCTGATTTTACTAATGTCCGTACAATCAAAACTCTTTATTGCTCAACTGTTCGCCCTCTTCTTGAATATGCCTCAGTGGTCTGGTCTCCATTCTATGTCAATCGCATAAATCACATTGAATCAGTCCAACATCGCTTGCTTCGAAAAATAGCGTGGATGCTTGGACTAGAGA